>NC_051312.1:16948666-17255695 GCF_015220235.1 Choloepus didactylus
GGCTTATTTGGTTACACAGTTACAGTCTTAAGGCCTTAAAGTGTCCAGAGTAAGGCATTAACAATAGGGTACCATCACTGGAGAAAGGCTGTTGGCATCCAGAAAACCTTTGTTAGCTGGGAAGGCATGTGACTGGCATCTTCCTTCTCTCAGATTGCATTTCAAAATGGTGTTCTCCAAAATTTCAGTGTCAGCTTTCGATGGCTGTCTTCAAAATGTCTCTGTGAGTTGCAGCTCCTCTTCAAAATGTTACTCTCACTTGCTCTGAGGACCTTCTGTTTGTGATCTCTTTTTATAGGATTTCAGTGAACTCATAAAGAGCCACACTGAATGGACAGGGCCACATTTCCCTAGAAACATTCAATCAAGAGGTCACACCCTAATCAAAGATGTCTACTCACAGTTGAGGGGGTCACATTTCCATGGAAACACTCAATCAGAAGACTCCAACCTAATCAACACTAATATGTGTGCCCCCACAAAATTGAATCCAAGAACATGGCATATAGGGGAACACAATACATCCAAACTGGCACAATCATGAATTAAAAAGGAAGAGATTATATTTTCACATATACACATGGACAATCGAGGACTGATAAGGCAGTGCCATGTTAGTTAGTGACCCAAGCTCCTCTGTCTTGTTTTTACGCTGTCCTTAAACGTATGGTTCCTGGGTTCTAATTTTTGTCCCTCTGGCCAATGAGTGACAAAAACTCCTTATTTTGTCAGTATTTCATCTGAAGCCTGTGAGTAAACAAAGGCTTCAAGGGGGAGGAAAGCTTTACTGTCAAGCAGACTCCCTTCTTTCTAGGGTCATGTCTCCATTGCTTGGCTGACTTCAGAGTCATTCAATGGCTTCAAACAGATTTTCAGTGCTTTTCATACAATGCATTTCCTAGTTGATCTGCATGATGGCCCACTACATTCTGGAAAACCTGCCAAAAGTAAATAAACAAAATTTTAAAATGAAAATTTTTATCATTTTAAGGAGAGGACTCCATGTCACCCTGAATCGCAGACTTGCTGCTCAGTGTGAAAACTCAATGACACTGCGGATTAACAATTGTGATGAGAAGGCGATAGCATTTTTGAAAATGCACATTCAGCAATTATATTTTACTGTAAAACAAACCATGCAAATTTAGTGGCTTACAACAACGATTTATTTAGCTCACTATTCTGTCAGCCATTTGACTAGGATCAGCTGGACTATTCTCCTGTTGGTCTCAGCCTGAGTCACTCATGGTTCTTTTGTTGGTCAGCAAGACAGCTCTGCTTCTTGGGCTGGCTGCCTGTTGGCTGGGGTAATGGGAGTGCTGACTGGGTCACATGTTTCTCAACATCCATTAAGCAATCCTGGGCTTTTTCACATGCCAGCTTGGGGAACCATGAGCAACAAGCAGGCAAGACCCAATGCACAAGTACTTTTCAAGCCTCTGCTTGTGTCATGTCTGCTAACATCCCTTTTAGCCTTAGCAAGTCACATGGCTAATCTCAGAGTGAGTGTGGGAGGGAAACACCCAACATGTTGATGTGTAGAGGCACACATAAATTGGGGCCATTATTGGATTGATCTCTTACAGCATGGTTGGGGAAAAGGTATATATGCATAAATAAAGTGATGAACTTTAATGAACACTGTTGACTGCCAACTGCTCATTTATTCTGCCCTTTCTTCCTTTTGAAAAGCACTCACTCAAAGGCTCTCAGAGATTTGGGTTCTTTGACCTTCAATTAAATACAAGGGAAATATCTGAGTTGGTATATTGAATGTCAAAGCCAAATTTTACGGTATGACCCAAGCAACTTATCTTAATTTTCTTGGCTCCCAATATTACATTCAAGCCACTACAATTTGCTGCTTACTCCACATACTTAGAATGCTCTTCTTCATTCTAAAATTATTCTGCAAAACCAGCCTAAATTTCTTCTCTTGGAAGAACTGGCCATTGATCCCTTGCTAATTCTCCTGACTTCTCATTATTCTCAACCCCCTTAGCTTATAGGTTTTTTTTCAATCTCCCTGCACTGAACTACCCTAAAAACAAGAATACATTATTTATATTTATATGGCATTGCACCTAACTAAATGGGGATGAGAAAATTTTCTTATTTTTCTTTTAATCTTTTCTACATGACTTGATGCACTTATCTAGAAAAACCTTAATGATGGACACCATATTGCACCCTAAAATTTATTATATGGCCATATCTCTGTTTAATTACTGTAATCAAGTTAACGCATACCATTTATCCCATAGACTGACCCTACCTTAGGTATGTAAGCTAAGAGTGGAATCTGGAACATATCACTAGTCTAAATGTTTTCCATGGGAAATTCTGTACAACTATGTTTTAATTTTCCTCAATTTTTTCTTCTAAAATAATACCTTATGAGAATTCCCATCAATATTTCTAGATAGTAGTTCTCAGCAGAAGCCCATGAAGGCAGTTCTTGGAAAGCAGCTCCCAGGTACAACACTCATCTACAGCAGCTCCTGGTAGGTAAACTTACCTCATCTACCACCAGCTACTATTCATAACCTCCCTCAGCTCACCTGAAACCTTCAGACCCAGATCTCTGCAGTATTATGAAAATATCCACCACTAACATCAAGCTGAATTATCCCTCATATTGAGCCTTAAGGACCCTCTAGAAACAGACTTTTCATAAATTCTAACACTTTCCTAAGACCAATGCTACAAAATATACACCTAGTCCTGGATGGAGACTACATATCCTTTATTCATGTTGCCCTATATCTTTGGTGTTCTAGTTTGCTAACGCTGCCAGAATGCAAAACACCAGAAATGGATCAGCTTTTATAAAGGAGATTTATTTGGTTACATAGTTACAGTCTTAAGGCCATAAAGTGTCCAAGGTAATGCATCAGCAATTGGGTACCTTCACTGGAGGATGGCCCATGGTGTCCGGAAAACTTCTGTTAGCTCGGAAGGCATGTGGCTGGTGTCTGCTCCAAAGTCCTGGTTTCAAAATGTCTTTCTCCCAGGACGTTCCTCTCTAGGTTGCAGTTCTTCAAAAATGTCACTCTTAGTTGTACTTGGGGTATTTGCACTCTCTTAGCTTCTCCAGAGCAAGAGTCTGCTTTCAATAGCTGTCTTCAAACTGTCTTTCATCTGCAGCTCCTGTGCTTTCTTCAAAGTGTCACTCTTGGCTATAGCTCCTCTTCAAATTGTCACTCACAGCTGCACTGAGTTCCTTCTGTTTGTCAGCCCACTTATATGGCTCCACTGATCAAGGCCCACCCTGAATGGGTGGGGCCATGCCTCCATGGAAACATCAGAGTTATCACCTACATTTGGGTGGGGTACATTTCCATGCAAACAACCAAAGGATTCCAATCTAATCAACACTGATACGTCTGCCTGCACAAGATTACATCAAAGAATATGGCTTTTTCTGGGGGACATAATACATTCAAACCAGCACACTTGGTATAGGGAGAACCCTCATATTCTCTCCCATAGAGTCCAAAATCCTTCTCTCATTCCTGGCCTTGTGCAAACTAATGGAAATATTGCAAATGCCTCTAATACCTCTTCACTTAAAATTCTTGTTTAAACAGAATAATCCATGTGACTTGTCCAAATGGAGGCCCCAGAAAACAATAGGAATTCAGATATTCCCAAAGATAAGTAAATATAGTGACACCTGTTTTATATTACCTTGGAGTAGTTTTAGATATCTGGCAAATCAAGTCACTTTTGTAAGACATCATCTTCCCCTTTTTAAAAGAAAGCTACAATCACATGTTTATTTCATGTTCAGATTACAGACATGGGTAACTGGCCACAGTTGAGAACCCCAACTATCCCACTAACTATATATCTTTTCATTGCACTTCCAGGAAAATATTAGCATAAAAATAATATTCACTGTAATAAATTCATCATATAACCCCATATACCCACAAATAGCCAGGTCCCAGAACCTAGAATAAAGACAAGAAGAAAAAATTATACCATCTTTCCATACTAGTTCTTAGTCCCTGCAGCATTGGATACACATTAAACCTACACTGTGACCCTAATGCAATGAATTATTACCTGTGAAAATCTACCTCCTCACACTAATCTTTCACAGAAATTTGAAATATTAGAAATGATCTGATAGTGTGATACCAACTAAGCTTAAACATTCTGGTTTTAGTGGAGAGAGCAACAGAGGTCTAAGTACCAAAATATCAGATATTACCATTGGATGGGACATTGACTTTGATTATCAACTCCCTTAATAATTCCCACTGAACTATGGATGTCAGGATTCAGTTATGAAATTCAGAAGCCAATGATACTGATGGCTTCCTACCTCATGATTTAAATCATATTCCCCTCATAGGCTATGGCTGATGGAGATGAACAAATGACCAAAAACAAACTAGATGATTAGCACTGAGAAAATCTTAGGCAAAATTTAGCTATTGAAGACTGTTCTTTACAGGAAGCACAACCAGCTAATTGCATGGCTTTTTTTCTGTCCAGTGGTACATCCCCTCCCTCTGGTCATTCTCATCTGGTCACAGACACAGAACAGTCAATGGTCACCCCCATGTCTGGCTTATTTCGGTGAGAAGGTTTAGGTGAGAAGGTTTCTGGACTCCTGAGGGACTCTGGAACAATCAATACTTAGGTAAAGAAGCCTTAGATTCAAAGGGCTCTTTTCTCAGAAGCAAAATGATTCTAGACCTTGTGTTTCAGAAATTATTAGGGTTAGCATGCGGCCACTCCATAAGCTGGATAAACCTAATGAGGTGCCAAGACTTAAATATAAGATGATTCTGTGGTATCACTTCAGCTTCTGGTCCATGATGAAATATTACCTGATGTATGTGATGCAAATTATGTCTTTATACATGTGAAATATGAACTTTATTAATTTCCATTTGTGTGCATATTATTGTGGGTTAAGGTGATTGATTCTGACCATCCAAATCTATCACTTATCTCACAGTCTGTGACTTTAGCAGTGCCTTCTCTTCTTTTGCAAACTCTCCAAGGCATCTATAATCTCTCTGTTCCTCAGGCTGTAAATCACTGGATTCATCATGGGAATGACCACAGTGTAAAAGACTGATGCAAATCTGTCAGTGCTGGAGGAACCACCAGAGCTGGAACTCAAATAGACAAACATACCTGATGCATAGAAGAGGGAAACAGCTGTCACATGAGAAGCATAGGTTTTGAAAGCCTTGGATCTGCCTTTAGCTGAAGTGATCTTCATGACAGAGATGATAATATAACCATAGGACATCATGATAATTAGGACATTTGCTATTCCAAATATCATTATATATATAGCAATCATGACTTGTACAAAGAAAACATCAGTGCAGGACAAGATTAGCAATTGAGGCATGTCACAGAGGAAATGGCTGATAACATTTGGCCTGCAGAAGTGGAGCTGAAGCAAGGCACCTAACAGGGAAAAAGAAGCAGAGAGCCCAGCCATGTAGGCTCCCAGTGCCATCCGACCACAGAGGCTGGGAGACATGATGGATAAACAGAGCAGTGGCTTACAAATGGCTGCATATTGGTCATAAGCCATGGCTGTCTAAAGACAACACTCAGTCCCGTGGTTGCAAAGATGAAGTACTGGACAATGCAGCCTACAAAGGTGATCATTTGCTGCTTCTGGAAGAAGTTGGAGAGCATCTTTGGGGCTATGGAGGTAACATAGCAGATATCTGTGAAGGACAGGTTACTGAGGAAGAAGTACATGGGTGTGTGGAGGTGGGAATCCATCCTTATTAAGATGATGAGGCACAGGTTCCAGGTCACAGTCATAATGTAGATCAACAGGAATATAACAAAAAGCACTGGTAAGATCCTGGGAAAATCTGAGAATCCCAGGAGGATGAAGTGGGTGATCCCTGCAATATTTTCTCCTACAATCATTGCCTCAGTGCTTCTAAAATCAGAAAGAAGAAAAGGGACTACATTGCTGAGCCAGGACAAATGATGTCATTATCATTTTCATATGTACTAGTCTTTTCCTCCAATGATCTCTTGAAACTACATACTTTGATACACTTTCTAGTGAAAAGAACCCATCTTTTCACATCAAAGTAGTCAAGAAAAAGTTATTCAGTTTGTCAAGGTCAATATTAATTTATGTGGTCTCAAGAGAATTAACGGATTTTTAAAAAGCTGAGTGGAAGCTGTAAATCCTGGCATGTTACATATGCTACAATTATTGAACATAAGGTAGAGATCAATAGTTATAATAGTTTTTCAAGACCTCTACTAATTCATTATATAACTGTTATTTTGTTATAGTACAAATATAGGTGGCCTCTTCCTAGAATTATTTTGAAATTGACTTTCTGTTCTATATTGTTAATGAGATTTTTAAATTAAAGTCTTTTACTTTTAAGAATTATTTCCCTCTTCCTGACAATTTGACAACATATGCTTCATAACGCATAAGTTGTTTATATATATAAGCATATATTTAATAAATCTACAAACTGGCCTGAGAAATAATATCAAAATTTCAACTCTGATAAATTTGGTAGGGCAAAAGCTTGTGTACCCAATACATTTATGCAATCAGCCCTCTATGAAAGCTCTCATTTTAAGCATTCAAGAGGTTGGTGAGTTCAGGTCACTAAGGGCTCCAACTATCTTCTTAATATGTTAGTGTGTTTTGTCTATTGGAAAGTAGCTTTGTACTGTGGTTAAGCATTTGGGCTTTTGAAGTTGAGCTCTGATATGGTTTTGTTTTTTATGAATATGTTCCAGTGCCTTAAGCACACTAAATCCAGATTTACCCATAATAAAGTGAAAGCCCATGAACATCAAGGTTATGGGAGACTTGTAAGAAGAAATGATGCAAGTGCTCAACACAGTTCAGTACATCATACCTGTTCAATCATTGTCGGTCATCATTATCATTGATTGCTTCAAGATGCCCACATGGCTAATAATTCCTACTGTGGATAGGAATGTTAGTCGGGGCTGAATTTAATGGATTACTTTTTGAAAATTCCTGAGACAACATCTTCCCTGTAGACAGTATGGAATTGCTTCTAGGCAGGTTTGGATTCAAACCCAGTGTGCTTGCAAGACAAACCACATAGAGATATGACGATACAAAGCAAATGAAGCATTTGGAATTCAGTTTGAGTTCAGGTAAATCGGGTCAATGAAAAACCAACATTAAGCTATGATAGGCATTAAGAAACAAAAAAGGAAAACAATAAGATTTGATTTCCCAAATACTACAGAAGTGTAATTCTTTTTTCGTAGATGTAGTAACTGTGATTTTGCTGACTAACATAGTCATGATAGATAACACCTGTTGGTCTCACTCCATTCCAAACTCTCATTCCTTGAGATGAAAGAGAAAATCAGTGGCAAAAGCCAAGAAAATGTTTTTGAAAATTAAAAATTATGAAAGATTTGAACTTTCAGGTATTAAAAAGATTATCTTGTAAACTACAATTTCTATAATATAAATATATTTTAAAATTATTATAGATTTAAATAATTCATTATATTGTAGGAATAGACATGTGTCAAAAGACATGTAGAGAAGTAAAGAATAATTTCAAGGATTGGCTATAATTTAACATAATGACATTGTTAGTATCTTACATTGGAGGGAATAGCATAAACCCTTTCTTATTGGTGGGAGACCTGGCTTACTATGGATAAGACAAAAAAACAATAGATACTCATTTATGTAATCTTTAGATGAGAAAGTTATTTCTGATATATAACACCATATAGTAAAGTATAAAAGAAAAACTACTATAAAAATTCACAACTGATAATGGCAGAAAAATTTACTTACCTAAAACACATTTAAATATAATTGATGAAATGAAATAAAAGATATAAAATTTTAAAAAGACAATATGGAATTGTCTTTAACATTTTAAAAACATTTTAATTAAAAAATTGTCAACACTCTCATATACTGTTGTGGAGTGCACAAAATTGTTCCAAACACACACACACACACTCACACATACAGTATACAGCCATTGAGAATATCAAATGTTAAAAGAAGTGGGTGTTATGATTTATTGTTCTCCTATATTTTGTCAATTTTCTAGAATTCCTATGTGAATAATAACCAAAAGTTATTAAAATATATAAATCCCCAAAGCATATGAAGAAAGGAAGACTAGATTTTCCTGACTTCTACTTGTAGTTTGAATGACTTTGAGCACATTATTAACCTCTCTGTGCATCAGTTTCCTCATCTATAAAAATGGACGAATAATAGTTACCACCTTATAGGGCTGTTGCAGGGATTGAAAGAGAGAAAGGGCTTTAAACAATAAGAACAAAATAAACATTAGCAATTATCTTTCCCATTATCATTCTTCTCTGAATAAAAGGAAAAAGGAAGAAATACTCCTGAAGCATCAAGGAGATTTTCATAAAGACAGACTCTATTCTTAGCTGAAGGAATATTAATTAATTATATTATTTATTTGTATCTTGTATTGTTTTATCTACCACCCATGTAAATTCATGAAGCAACATTTTAATCACCACCAATAAACACCCTCCAGTTGCTGAAACTCACTATAAAGGGTTCTTGGAGTGGATGAGATATTTTACTATTTAATGGTAAGAATACTGAAAACCAATATTTATAAAACTAAAGAAAATATAGTTTTTGCATTAATAAATGATTCCTTCTAGCAGCTTGAGATGTGAAATTAAGAGTAACTCATTTCTCTGTCATTTCAATTCCAGCTTTAGGAACTTTGGAAATTATTCTCTCTGTTTATACTCAGAATACAATACTGCCAGTACAAGCCCTCTGATATGCTAACCAAGATGAGTTATACTCAGTGAAAGTATTTTAAAAATATATACTCTCCCAGACATTCTTCTCCAAACACCAGCATAATTGTTCAAAAAGTGAGGATAAGTTAAAATGTTGACCAATCGATTGCACTAAAGTCCTTCATTTATTAATGAAATTCACTGAGAAAGACAGCCATAATTAAATGTAGTTCATGTAATCAGCCATACCTAGACAGGTGAGGAGTTGTAAGCATTGCTTACCTTATTCATGACAAAATTACCCTAAAACATTCTGATAAAATTAGGTAGACAAGAAGAAAATGAAAAAACAACAACAACAGCACCTCATAGACCCTCACTCTCTTTGATGAATTCCTTTGCATGCTTCATCACAATATTGGAGAAGAAAACATAACTGAAATAAGAAGAGGCTGGAAATTTTACTGTTTGGATATAGCTAATCAAAACCCTCTGCAAGCCTGATCTAATGAGGATAACATGAATTCCCAGGTTGTGCCTGGTAAAAAATGCTGTTTTATTCTGACTGAATAAAAACAACACAAGTAAAGGAACACAAAAAGGGGTACTTAGACCAACACTACCTCTGACATCTGTGTTCCCAGTCTATTTTCTCCAGGTCCTCAGGGTCTTCTAAGTTGAGACTGGAGAGATATTTGAAGGATTTTTGAAGACCTAATGGAATCATCCATGAGTACTTTGTCATATAATTATGCAACATTATGTGAACATTGACTCAGTTTGTCTGTTTCAACACAGAAATTCTGAATCAACGATATGTACTTAAATGGAAACCAAATAGTTATTACTTCAAAAACATACCCTCAAGGGCAAAATTAAATTAAAAGTATCCTTGGAGTGGAGGAAGTTGGCATACATATACATGCATTTTTTGCTCTTAGAAAATTCCCTTGAATCCCAGTAAATTAATAGGTTAGATTTAGCTCATTTTTTGTGATGTCAGGCACAGTCTCATTTAATTCTAGATGCTCCCAATCCCCACTTAAAAGGTTAAATAATAAAAGGTAACAAAGTACAGAACTAGAATTCAAACCCCACCTGACTCCAGGATATTACAAGATAATTTGATATTTGAGAATATTTTTTTCATGGAAGTTTAGAAAACTAAAAAACATTCTTTGAGAATTCAATTAAAATGTTTAATAGAACATGAGTAAGAGTTCTAAGTGCAGTGTGTGGAAGTGATGGTTCCACAAAAATAGTTGAAAACAGACAAAGGACCACAAAACTTGCTCCAATCAATCAATGTCAGCTGAATTCTGGCTCTCAGACTCACTGATTATGTGGCCTTGGGAGACTTTAACATCTCCAAGCCACATGTAGCTAAAGGCAGTAGAGCAGCACTCAGAGAGAATTAAAATGGATTATGCTTAAAAAGCATTTATCAGAATATGTAGCATAGAGAATGCCTTGCATTAATTATAGATATACTTTCTGTTTTCTGATCTGAATTTTTTGCTCACATATTTTGCTACACTTTAATCTTTCATTTAAAGTCTATTTAGGTCATAAAAATATTAATTTTTGGAAGGAGCTCACTACCCTACAGGAAGAATCACTCAGGTATTGAGATAGAATAGAATCCACTGGCATCACTATGTCCTGCCTTCCAAATTTGGCTCAGATCCTATAGGAATCGTTCGAACTTAAAATTGCTCATTTCTTTCCTGTAGGAAGCTTTCAGGTGGCCTTATTGCATCCCATTTTCTGCCGTTTTGGCCATGAAAATAGCTGTCCACTAATAGCAAGAAAGATTTGCACAATTGTACATCCTCTTAAATGTGTGGATAACGGCGGTGGTGAAAAGAGAAACGGCAATTAGAGAGGGCAAACTCCCCTGGAAATTGCTTTCTGGCGTCATGGTTGTCATGGAGCTTTTCTCCCTACAGGTTTCATGCCCCACTGTGCCTTGTCCCTGCTGGATTCTTTGATCAATTCTTCTGCTCCAATTATGATCTCATAATTGTGGGCTTTTCTTTGTCATTTCTGACGTCATTTGAGCTGGAAACTTCCAATACCCTCAATTTTCAGTTGAGGAAATGGAAGCCAGAAAAGCTAAGGGATTTGCTTAGGATGACACCACTAGCTAGTAATATAGCTTGATAATAATAAATTATATGCATTTGTACACGTCACTGTTGACAAAACACTTTCATCTTAGGTACATACCAACTTGTTTTCAAATACCTACTTGATATCACAGCAGCCTGAATAGCAGATAGGACATTATTTCCTGTGCATAAATGAAGAAATTGAGGCACCAAGGAATTCAATTAGACTAATTTATGCCAGAAGCACCACAATGCAGTTGCTATGATGAGCTTTCCAATCAACCAATGTCAGATGAATTCTGGCTCTCACACTCACTGATTGTGTGGCCTTGGGAGACATAACATCTCCAAGCCACATGTAGCTAAAGGCAGTAGAGCAGTGCTCAGAGAGAATTAAAATGGATTATGCTTAGAAAGCATTTATCAAAATATGTAGTATACAGAATGCCTTGCATTAATTATAGATATACTTTCTGTTTTCTGATCTGAATTTCTTGCTAACGTATTTTGCTGTACTTCTAATCTTTCATTTAAAGTCTATTTAGGTCATAAAAAATATTAATTTTTGGAAGGAGCTTGCCTACACTTCCATTTGCTGGATATACAGAAATACGTAGATATCATTCTTGGTTTCATTTACTTCAGAGAAACTTACTAGTAGGAAAAATGTAGAGTGGAAACCATGAGTTAATTATTTGATTTCTCCCTTCCTAACACAATAGCACTTAAAATTTCCCCCGATGGTGACAGTGTGATTGTGTAAACCTTGTGGATCACACTCCCTTTATCTAGTGTATGGATGGATGAGTAGAAAAATGGGGTCAAAAAACTGAATGAAAAATAAGGTGGGAGGTATGATTTGGGTTTTCTTTTTCACTTTTTTTTTATTCTTATTTTTACTTTTTCTGGTATAAGGAAAAAATTCAAAAAATAGATTGGGATGTTGAATGCACAACTATATAATGATATTGTGAGCAACTGATTGTACAGTTTGGATGATTATATGGTATGTGAAAATATCTCAATAAAATTGAATTAAAAATAAAAGTTCCCCTGATAAGGATTGAAATGATTTCATCCTTTCAAATGAACAGCTTCTTAAGACACTTTTGAAGAAATAACTCCAAGAGTAGGACATTTAGGCATAGTGGCAAAACAACAGAGGGAATATATTTGGTCAGAAAAGACCATTTATGCTTCATCAATCAGACTTTTTTGAGATTTGAGATAGATCATTGATGTAAAAGTCCTCAATATTCCTTTTTGGGAATTGGGAAGTTGAAGTACTCCAACTTAATTAACTCCCCAATCTTAAAATTTATTGCAAAGCCACAGTAATCTTAACTGAATGCTACAGGCAAAAACACAGACTTGTAGGTTACATAAACTTTTAAATCATTTGGAAATTTGCCAATTTTTATATTAATAATTTGTATAATGATGCACAAATCTTATGGACAAATGTTAGAATAAATTTTACACATTATTTTACCCAAAATCTTTTAAAATAACTCTTTATTTCTGGCTATTTCTTGGTTATTTTTTTATTTTCTAGGCATTTAATTCTCTTTGAATATGTCAACATATAATCACAGTGACTATAAATAACAAATTTACTTTTTAAAAATTTCTTATTGTAGGTATATCTGTATAGATCAAAACATCAAAAATAATGTTAAATAATATCATTGACAGTAGACACTTTGGTTTTGTTCCCTATTTTACTGGGAATGCATTAAATATTCCACTGAGGTGAGATAAACTTTATATAGCTAAGGAAGATTAGTTCAATTACACTCACTTGTGGTCTCAGATTCAATGCATGTGAGCCTTGTTTCCAACACCTTTATTTTTTTTTTTTTTATTTTTCTGCAGTAATGGAGAATTGTCATTCATAAGGGTCTCAGGCAAAATAGTCACTAATCAGTTGAAAAATGTGTTCATTTCTTCCTCCAATTTCTGTAAAGCAATGAGGGAGTAGTAACACATATGTCCTGGTAGCCACATAGCAAGGACCATGTGGGATGGGCTTTGCTATGGTCAATATCAGTGTCGTGGGTGTGTGGGGGGGAAGAGACACCAGGGATTTAGGACATCAATTTATATTTATTGTTGAGACATTTTCCCATTATCTCTTTGAACAGTGGTCAGGACATTTACAATGGCATTAAAAGGTTCTATTGTGGTATTCTAGGCACTATTGGAACAAACTTTTTCATTTAAGAATATGTTTTTGAATCAGGGTTGGGTTAGGTGATTTTAAATTACTTTTCTGGGCTTATTCTTTGTTTAAAATTTGGTGCTGAAATAAGTTCAAAATATGATAATCTAGCCACAATTGAGTCCAAAAGTTAAATCTTTTTCTAATTGATCACTTTAGCCTGCTGTAAAATTCATTTCTGGTATTTTATTTACTATTTTTAACAGTCACATTCATAAATGGTGACTCAGGAATTGTTCTAGAATTGCTTCTTTATTATAATTGTAATATTGGGCACCAGGATAATATTAAAAAGCATCAGGATATTTGTTTCAAATGTCAGTAGAATGAATTAAGTGAGCTGGAAATCTGGCTTTAAAAATTACTTCCAGGATTGATTTGGTTTTATTGAATTAGCCAGACTTGTATTTCCCTTTCTCCCCAACTCCTTTCTGTCTGTTTCTCATAAATCTATACTTTGTCAAAATGGACAATATTCTTGGATAAGAGAAAGGCAATTTAAAATACACTGCTGGTATTAGTAATTTTGATGCACTGAAATTTTAGGGTAATATTGACATAACCTGTCCTTAAACACATCAAAGTCATTCAGCCTCATATCCTTATTATAGAAAGTTATTTGACAACTTCAGTGTTTATCATCTGGTATTGTTAAATTTTTGTTTATGGTTATTGGGTCAATGTTATTAGTATGCTTTTCCTGAAAATTGTCATCCATTTCTCCCATTTTTATTTTAAACATTATCTTACCACTGTGGATGCCTTTACAATTTAAAATCTCTTTCATATTTAGTTCTTTCTCTAAATTTGGATTTTCTTACTTTCTTGAAAAATGCCATTATCTATTTTATCTATTGTCTTGAATATCAATTTCAGTTATCCATTTTTTTCTTCTCTTGCCCAATGTATTTAAACTTATCATTGTTTCCTCATTTTTCCTTATGGTTTATACTCATTCTTTTTGCAATTCCTTCATTCAAGTGTTATTTACTTTATATTTCTTCTTTTCAGAATAAAGTTACTGTAAATTTAGCATTGGCCGCTGTTGGGGACGATTAAGGTAGCATGTATAAAATCCACCCTCAGCGATGCCGGAGATATGCAACATGGCCGCTAGGGCTGATGCAATAACGGCTTAAGTTGCCCTCAGCCTTCTTTACGGAAGTGATAGCCGTTCGCGCCTAAGATTCGCGCCTAGAGTGCTAGCTTTACAATCTGCCTTCTACCCCAGCAACAGTAGCTACCAATCCTGTGCTAGCCTTACATCTGCCATCCGCCCTAGCAACAGCAGCCACCAATCCTAGACCACCACCCGCCCTTGCTAGCCACTCCCCCTCTCTCCTAGAGTATATATGCTCTGCCCCTTCAATAAAGATTTGCAGCTTGATCAGAAACCTGTCTTGCTGTCGTTCTTCGCATCTCTTGTCCCATACCATTCCTCCCTCACAGGATTTGGAGCCTCCGTTGAACGTCCCGCGGGCCGGGACAAACTGGCACCCAACGTGGGGCCCTGAATTCTGTGAGAGATGGAACGCCGCACTCAAGGAGAGAGGCCTCTCACACTCACCACACCTGGGATCGCCGCGGGGAAGCGCGCTCGCGAGACAGATCCGTTCACCAGTCGATCAGTGTCGGCGAAAGGAAAGAAGAAGAAGAAAAGAAAGCAACAAAAGGTAAGCCCCCACCCTAATCATGGGACAAGGAATTTCCCAACACGAATTATATGTTAGTCAAGTTAAGCAATCACTCAAGGCACGAGGAACATGAGTAAAGAAAAAAGATCTCACGTGCTTTTTTAATTTCCTCTTAAAAACCTGCCCTTGGTTCCCTCAAGAAGGTACTATAAACCACCAGTGCTGGCTAAGAGTCGGAGATTGTTTAAAAGATTATTTTCGAACCTTTGGTCCTGAAAAGGTCCCGGTTACTGCCTTTTCTTATTGGAACCTAATTAATGAAATTCTAAAAGTCCACTCTTCAGCTCCAGACATTCAAAACCTCTGTAAATTAGGAGAGGAAGCTTTGAGAGAGCACTCTCGCCCTGCTTCAGCGTGCGGCTCAGTAATTATTAACATGCCTGAATATCCCTTAAACGAAAATTCTAACAGGGATAGGCCAAATACCCCAACCAGTCAAGTCAGTTTGTCGCCTGATCAGCATGAAATCGAACCAAAGGCTAAAATTTCTCTCTCTTTGGAGGAACCGGAGGTTAGAATTTCTCCCTCTTTAGAAAATAACTCCCTTCCTCTGTTTCGGCCACCCCCTTATGCACCCGATTTTCTCAAACCATATTCTCATTTTTATCCAGTCACACCCTTATCTCAGTTTCGCCCTTTAGAAGAAGCCACAGAAAATCTCCAGCTACACGCCGATAATTTTAGAGAAACTTTTAAACAGGAGCGGCAGCATGCCGCCGATTTGCTCGCCGACCTCCGGTTGGCAACTCAAAGCATTGCAGCCCTTTTGCTTCCAGAAAACGCCCGCTCATCGCGCCTCCATTGTACTCGCCGCACCTATGCTTTTCCGGTTACGCGTAGTCAGACTCAAGATTCTCAAAATGGCGTCGCCAGCTCCCAAAATGGCGCCGCCGGCTCCCAAAATGGTGTCGCCGGCTCCAAAAATGGCGATTCTAGTAGCGATAGCGAGGAGAGTAATAAATCAGATTCCCCCGACTCTAGCGAAGGAGAGCAGGAGGAAGCTAGTTCCACCTCAACAGCTAAATATAAAAAACTTAGTCTAAAATATTTAGAAAAATTAAAAAAGGCAGTGAGTGATTATGGCGCTACCGCCCCCTTCACGCTCACCCTATTAGAGAGTCTCAGTGAAAAAGAACTCACTCCTAATGATTGGTCCCAATTAGCCAGAGCTGCCCTGTCCGGCGGTGATTTCCTATTAAGGAAATCAGATTATGAAGAGCACTGTAAAAGGTATGCCACCCGTAATGCCCATAAAACCACCTCTAAAAAATGGACATTAAACAAATTTTTAGGTCAAAGCCCCTACCATCGAAATGATAAGCAAGCTCAATTCCCCCCAGGCCTCCTAGCACAAATACAAACGGCCACACTTAGAGCATGGAAAAAACTTCCACAAAAGGGTGCTGCCACTGCCTCTCTCGCTAAATTAAGACAGGGGCCTGATGAACCGTATAGCGACTTTCTCAGCCACCTACAAAACATGGCTGAATGTCTATTCGGGGCTAGCGAAAATGAAAGTGACTTTATTAAACACCTGGCCTATGAAAATGCCAACGCTGCCTGCCAAGCAGCAATCCGCTACCTCTCGCACGCCTAGCAAAAGTCATCCCGCTACTTCTACTAACATCCCAACATTGTCACCCTCAAGCTCTTCCATAGCGCTTAAGCCAATCTATAACTCACTTTGGTCAGTGCTCCAAGCCACCTTTCTCTCTCTAAACTCCTCCCAGCCTAACCTTACTTGCAGTTGTTGGCTATGTTTCTCTGTCAAGCCCCCTTATTATGACGCTGTAGCCCTTAATACCTCAGTTAATATTTCTAATGAAGACAATCCTCCCCAATGTCCTTGGAATGCAAACAAAAAAATTGGTCTCACCATGCAATCCGTTCTTCACTCTGGGCATTGTATTGGTAACATTTCCGCCTCCTTAAAAAAGGTCTGTGCACAGTCGTCCTTTCCATCGCAAGGTAAATTCTATATTCCCCCAATAGGGGCAAAATGGCTATGCTCTTCCACGGGGCTTACTCCTTGCGTATCAGCAAAAGCCCTCACTGAAACAGGGGAAATGTGCCTCTTAGTAACTGTGCTACCCCATGTCCTCTTCCATAAAGAAGAAGACCTTTATCAATACTGGGACGCACAGCTTCCAGCCATGCTAAGAAAAAAAAGAGAACTTGTTACGGCTGTTACTATTGCTTCTCTTTTAGGTATTGTTGTCATAGGCACCAGAGCCGCCTCTATTATTCTCCAACACCAAGGTTTCTCCCACCTAAGAGCTGCTATAGACGAAGATTTAGCCCGCATTGAAACCTCCATTACCCATCTTGAAAAATCCCTTACGTCCCTATCGGAGGTTGTTCTCCAAAACAGGAGAGGCTTAGATCTGCTTTTCCTTAAGCAAGGAGGGCTTTGTGCTGCGCTAGGCGAGGAATGTTGCTTTTACGCTGACCATTCTGGCATAGTTAAGGATTCATGACCAAACTTAGGGAAGGAATTGAAAATCGCAAATGTGAGCGAGAAACCCAAGGGGGTATCTCCTGGGGGCTTAATGGAATCCTCCCTTACCTCCTCCCTATACTAGGCCCCTTAGTAACCATACTCCTTACAATATCCTTTGCACCCTGGGCCATAAAAAGAATAGTACAGCTAGTTAAGGACCAAATTGACTCTGCCCTAAGCAAGCCTATTCAAGTGCATTATCACCGGCTTCACCTAGCTGACCAGGGTTTGGATCCAGATCATCTGACTGCTACCCACCCTTATGGGTAAGAAACCCTCTCCTACGGGAGCAGCATATAACTCGAAAGTATGCTTCTAGTGTATGCTATGATTGGTACCGCTGGGTGCGAGGCAAAGCACTGCAAAGGAGGGCCAAAGCAATTAAAGGCCATTTTCGAGCTCCTTGAGAAATATGCCTCATTTGCATAGGGGTTTTGCTCTGCCAAAAACTCCCCTCCCCAGAAAAACAGAGCCACAAACAACTTGGGGAATGAGGCCTCTATTTCCCCCAGCAGGTTAATGCCAAAAGAATGCTAGATCAGCATTCTTCCTCCATCCTTTTGAAAAACAAAGGGAGGAGATGTTGGGGACGATTAAGGTAGCATGTATAAAATCCACCCTCAGCGATGCCGGAGATATGCAACATGGCCGCTAGGGCTGATGCAATAACGGCTTAAGTTGCCCTCAGCCTTCTACGGAAGTGATAGCCGTTCACGCCTAAGATTCGTGCCTAGAGTGCTAGCTTTACAATCTGCCTTCTACCCCAGCAACAGTAGCCACCAATCCTGTGCTAGCCTTACATCTGCCATCCGCCCTAGCAACAGCAGCCACCAATCCTAGACCGCCACCCGCCCTTGCTAGCCACTCCCCCTCTCTCCTAGAGTATATATGCTCTGCCCCTTCAATAAAGATTTGCAGCTTGATCAGAAACCTGTCTTGCTGTCGTTCTTCGCGTCTCTTGTCCCATACCATTCCTCCCTCACAGGATTTGGAGCCTCCATTGAACATCCTGCGGGCCGGGACAGGCCGCTTCTTATAAGTACTGGATTACTCTATTCATATATTCCTGGAATATTAGGATTTTCTCTGGCACCTTGCATATAAGAGGTAATTTAGTAGGGAGGTTCTGATATCTATGACCCCGAGTTCAAATTCTGGCTCTTCACTGACTAGCTTTGTGAATTTGGACTAGTTTCTAAATTCAAGTGTCTCAATTTCCATACCTGGGAAACTGCTATAACAGAATTTAGCTCAATTTAAGCAACTTCAGTGCTCGAACATGGTAGGTACTCAAATAATAATATGTAACTTTTATATATAATGCTTGTTACATGCCAGGGACACTATTCTGAGTTTCCTTTAATCATGGTAAACAAGGTAGATGTAATCCTCCTTTATAGATGAGGAAAACTGAAGTGCTGAAATGTTATATGGCTTGCTCAGCATCTGACAGTAAATGGTTGAGCCTGGATTTGAAACCAGCCAGTATGGGTATGGAGAAAAGTTTTATTTTTTAATTTCAAAGTATACTGGTTTAACAACTCCTACATAGCAAACCACCCTAAATCTCAGTGCTTATAGCAACAGTTTGTCACTCATGAATTTTCAGGTCAGCTGTAGATGGGCTGCAAATCAGCTGATCGAGGCTGGGCTCAAATGGATAAATCCTCTGAACTTGGTTTACTTTGGCTGGGACAAATCTGACTCTCCTTATCTTCAGGGAACTTCTTCTTACCCAAGCTTGTTCTTTTTAAGGCAATGCAGAAGCACAAGTGGGTGAGTGGAAACAAGCAAAGCCATTAAGGCCTAAGCTCAGGAATAGCAGGATGTCACTTCCACCAACATTCTGTTAATCAAAGCAAGTCACATGGCAAGTCCCAGTTTAAGTGTTGGGAAATACACTCCACCCATCATGGGGTTGTAGCAAGAGTGTGAATTAGGGAGGCTTGAAAATTGGGGCTAACAATTCAATCTGTCATACAAAGTGACCTGATTTGGGTTTTGTTTTTTTTCCTTTTACTTGTTAATACACCTTAGTAAAACCTCCCATCTTGTCCAGAAATCTCCAACAATTATCTTTAAAAAATACAAGACATTTTCACTTTTTAAAAAAAAGTGCAAAATATGAATGCAACATATTTTATAACTCTAATCATTCCAATGTCATTCAAACATCTTTCATGTTTGTTCTTCTTGATTGTAGAGAAGGTAGCACAATTTTTATCATCCATCACCAAAGGACTAAAAACTAAATGTTCAATTTAGTGTGAGCAAACCCAGCTGCATTTTACAGGGAGATGAAATAAATAGGAAAACGAGTGAAGCCCATGCATGTCTCCAGTGTGTTCTGCCTTCTTGATAGGCTCTATCTCTCCTTCTCTATTATTTAGAACTTTTCCATACCTGTGTGGCATTGAAGTTGAAAAATCGTGTGATACCCGAGATTCTAGGTGTTCAGCATCTACTCAACTCACAATATCCTAGAATAATTTTAATGAGAAATTAGTGTGATCTTTAGTTTCTAAGGATTAAAAATAGAACATCATTGAAAATATTTGAAAAAATGAAATTGTTCCATAGCTTTAAAAATTATTACCTTGGTTTAGAAGATTATGTGGACCAAAGATCAATTATGAAAATAAACACAAACACTCACCTACAGGCTTTCAATTACTTAGGCTTTTTGCCCCTTAAATAAATACAAGGGGAAAATCCTAGTTGTTACACTAAGATACAAGAACAAATTTTATGGTCTGACCCAATCAACCCTTCTTAATTTCCTGAGCTCCTGATACTACATTCAACCTATTCCACTTTGCTATTTACTCCAGCTATTTGGAATGCTCTTCTCCTTTCTAAAATTAATCTGCCAAACTAGATTAAGGTCCTCTTCTTGAACAAAATGTACGCTGACACCTTGCTAATCCCAAAACCTCTCATTCTTATCAACTCCTTAGCTTGTAGATCTGTTTGAATCCCCCTGCACTGAATTATGCTTGAACTGTTGAGTTTGTTATTTTATATGTATGGTCTCTCTCCCAACTAAATGAGGATAAGCAATATTTGTTATTTTTCTTTTCATACTTACCTTGATGCATTTATCTAGAAAATATTAATGGCAGCTACCATATTGCACCATATTATTTATTATAAGGACATATCTATGTCCAATTATTGTCATCAAGCTAAAGCAAACTTTTAATCCCATAGGCTGACCTTAATTAGAGTATGTTGTACAGCTAAGAGTGGAATCTGGAACATACCTTTGTCTAAATGTTCTCTATGGACAATTCTATGCAATTAATTTCTTTATTTTCCTCAGTTTTACCTCTGAAAATAATTGATAGTTTAGACAGTAGTTCTGAACAGCAGCCAATGGAGGCACTTCTTGGAAGACAGCAGCTCCAAGACAACACCCTTATCCACAGCAGTTCAAGAGGGTTAAACACAAGATTTTATGAGCAGCTTCTATTCATCCCCTCCCTGAGCCCACCTAAGCCCACCAGAGACTGATCTGTGCAATGCTACAGGAACACTTACCACAAACACCAAGATGATGTCTGACTCCTACTGAAGCCTTATGGACCCTAAAGAAACAGACTTTCTCATACATTCTTATACATTTCTAAAAAAAATTGTACAAAAAAAACCATACCTATCCCTGGACTGGAGCCACCCAACCTTCAGTCATGTTGCACTATCTCCTTGGCATGGGGTGAACCCTCATAGTTCTCCCATAGTATCCACAATTTTCCTTCTCTCAATCCTGGCCATGTGCAAACTCACGAAGATTTGGCAAATGCCTCTGATACTTCTTCACTTACACTACTTATTTAAAAAGAATAATTCACGGGACTCAGCAAATTAAGGCCCAAGAAAATATTAAGAACCAAATGATTCCCAAAGTTAATATGTAAACATAGTTATCATTGGTATATATCAATTTAGCTAAGTCTTGAATATTTGGCATAACAACTATCGGTATTGCCAAAATGAAAGCTGAAAGCACACATTTTATTTCACATTAAGAATACAGATATGGGTAACTGGTGAGAGTTGAGAGCCCCATTGATCCCATTATCTATACATCACTTCTTTGAACTTCCTGGAAAATATCACCATTAAAATATCAGTCATTGTATACACTTACGGTATCTTCCCATACAACTAAAAATCTCTAGGACACAATACATTGAACACAGACAATAAGAAAGAATTACACCAATTTTCCATGGTTGTTTTTAGCCTGTACAGCACTGAATATTCAGGAAATCTATTCAATGACCCCATTAAAATGATTTCTTATGCATGAAAATTTATCTCCTCACTCAACTCTTGCACAGAAATTTGAAATATTAGAAATAATCTGATGTTGTGATCAGATGAACTATGCCAACTAAGGTCAAATTTTCTGGTTTTAATGGGGCGAGAAACAGTTTAGAGTGCCAGAAAATGAGATTATTACTATTAAATGTGTCATGGACTTTGAATACTATCTCCCATCAGAAATGTCCACTGAACTATAGATGCAAGGATTAAATCATCAGACACAGAAGAAAATGACATTGATGTATCACACCTCTCTTCATCACCTCTCTCAGTTCATTCTCATCTGGTCAGAAACACAGAGCAATCAATGATCACACACATGTGTGTACTGTACAGCATCAGAATATTTACAAAATGAGGTTTCCAGACTCCAGGGGAACTCTGCCTCCACCAATCCCTAGATGAAGAAGACTGAGAATGACAAGGTCCATAAATCAGAAGCAAATAGAAAGGGCTTCTAAACCTCATGTTTCACAAATACTTGTGGCAAGATTAATAAATGTAGTCACCACTTCTGATGTACAGTGATACATAATGACTTCAAGGACTTAAAGATATGATATTTCTATGGCATCAACTCAGCTGTTAATCCACAACGGCATATGATCTGTATCACATAAAGCCTCCTTTGTGCATATAAAGTATGAATTTCATTACTTTCAATTCATGTGCATATCATTGTGTGTTAAAGTGATTGATTCTGACTTGCCAAATCTATCACTCATATCACAATCTGTGACTTAGCAGTGCCCTCTCTTCTTCTGCAAATTCTTCAAAGCATCTTTGATGTCCCTGTTCCTCAGGCTGTAGATCAAGGGATTTAACATAAGAATCACCACAATGTAAAAAAATGATGCAAATCTGTCAAAGCTTAGGGAACCACTAGAGCTGGAACTCAAATAGACAGAGACACCTGATATATAAAAGAGTGAAATGGTCATCAGGTGAGAGACACAGGTATTAAAAGCCTTGGACCTGCCTTTAGCTGAAGTGATCTTCATGATGGAGATGATAATATAGCAGTAGGATATCATGATGATGAAAACATTTGTTATTCCATAAGTCACTGTTAATATAGCAAGCATAACTTTTACAAACAAAGTGTCAGTGCAGGACAAAATTAACAATTGGGGCATATCACAGAAGAAGGGGTTGATAACATTTGGCCCACAGAAGTGGAGCTGAAGCAAGGCACACAGTTGGGATAAAGAACCAGAGAGTCCAGCCATACAGGCTCCCAGGGCCATCCGACCACAGAGGCTGGGTGACATGATGGATAAATAGAGCAGTGGCTTACAAATGGCAGCATATTGGTCATAAGCCATGGCTGTCAGGAGACAACATTCACTCATTCCCATGGTTGAAAAGATGAAGTACTGGACAATGCAGCCCACAAAGGTGATAGTTTGCTGCTTCTGGAGGAAGTTGGAGAGCATCTTTGAGGCAGTGGAGGTAACACAGCAGATATCTATGAAGGACAGGTTACTGAGGAAGAAGTTCATGGGTGTGTGGAGGTGGGAATCCATCCTTATTAAGACGATGAGGCACAGTTCCCAGGTCACAGTCATAACATAGGTGAGCAGGGATGTAACAAAGAGCACTGCTAGGACCTTGGGAAAATCTGAGAATCCCAAGAGGATGAAGTGGGAGACCTCCATAATATTTCCTCCTCCAATCATTGCCTTGGTGTTTCTAAAACCAGAAAGGATACAAAGGACTACATTGTTGACCAGGAAAATGATATAATTATTATTTTCATATATACCACTCTTTTCCTTCAATGTTCTTTGAAAATAAATACTTTGATGCTCTTCTGGTGAAAAGAACCCCATTTTGTCCTCAAAGTCATCAAGAAGTAGCTTCTCTGTGCTTTAAGTTCCAAATTAATTTACGTGGCCTCATGAGAATTAATAGCAATATTTAAAAAGCTAAGTGGGAGTTAAGAAAACTGTACTGTTAGAAATGCTATTATACATAAGTTAGATATCATGATTAAGTCTCTTAAAAACCTCTGTGAATTCATTATATTTGCACTCATATATAATAAAATACATATGTGTCATCTTCTCAGAATAATTTTGAAATATACATTCTATCCTATATTGTCACTGAGATTTTAAAGTGTCTTCCTCTACTCTTAAGAAGAATTGTTGTCCCTCTTTATGACAATGTTTCAAACTTTACTAAAAAGGTATTTAATACACTATTCTGCAAACTGGCCTGAAATACATCATAATTTGTAACTCTGATCACATTTTGGCAAGACAAAGCACCTTAAAAAATTATAGAATCAGCCTTCTGTGGGGGCCTTCATACTAAACATTCTAAATAGAAGTCAGTGCAGTTCACAATTGGCCCCAAATGTCATGTTAATGCTATGGTATTTTGCATAATGGAAAACAACACAGTACTGTGGTTAAGGGTTTCGCCTTCAGTACTTTGGTTCTGATACCCACTCACTTTTTTAAGATGTCTCAGTGACTTAAACACACTAAACCCAGATTTACTCATAGTAAAGTGAGGCCAAGAAGAACACCTGATCTACAAGGTTATGGGAGAGTTATCAGAGGAAATGATGTATGTGCTCAACACACAGTTCAGTATATAATAACTGTCCAGTCATTGTTGGCTACATTTGTTGCTAAGAGATGCCCATGGTTGACAGTTCTACCTGTGGAAAGAAATGCAGGTGGTGCCAGAGTTCACTGGATTAATTTGGGGAAATCCTTGAGACAGCATCATTCCTGTGGACAGATTGTTATTGCTTCTAGGCTGGGGTAGATTTGGAACTAATGTTCCTACAAAACTAACCAGGCAGGTCTATAAAGATACCAAAAAACACAAAGCACTTTTCATTCTGTTTGACTGAGTTCAGGTAAATTGGGTCCATGGAAAACCAACATGAAGCTATGACAGGCATTGTGATACAGAAATGGTCAAAGTAAATATTTCATCTCCCAAATAATACAGAGATATAATCTTACTTTTTGTAGATATATTCTATATGGTTTTGCTCACTAACAGATTCATAATTGACAGAACTGGTCAGACTTGCTTCATTCCTACCTGCCATTCCTGGAGATGAAAGAGAAAATCAGTGATAAAAGTCAAGAAAATTTGAAAAAGATTAATAATTATGGAAGAGATGAACTTTCAGGTATTAAAGATATGATTTCAGTAAATCTAAATTGATCTAATGAATAAATTTTTAAAAGGTATTATAAGTTAATATAATTCATTATTATTGTAAGAATAGATGTGCCAAAAGAACACATAGAAATTAGGAAATAATTCCAAGGATTGGCAAAAATTTAGCGTATGAAAAAGTTAAGATTTTACACTAGTGGGGAAAGCATAAATTCTTTCATAACAGTGAGAGACATGGCTCATGTATAAGAAAAAATAGATATGCATTTATGTAATCTTTGGATGGAAAGCTATTTATGATATATAGCACCACCAAGAGAAAGTATAAGAGAAAAAAAATTATATAACAAGTTACAGCCTGGTTATGGCAGAAAACTCACATATGAAAAGCATTAGAAATATATTGATGAAATGGTAATAAAAGATGCAAATTTTTAAAACACGTATAACTGTCATTAATGTAAAAATGTTCTGTGACTAATGAACAATCGTTACTCTCATATACTGCTCTTGAGTGCCCAGAGTGGTTCTATAAACACACACATCATTTGACGCAATTAAAATGGAAAATGTTAAAAGCAATTGGTGAGATGATTCATTTTTCTCCTGTATTTTGCCAATTTTCTATAAATCCTTAGAGCCTAGGATGAGACATACAAAGAGAGGGAGAATAGAATGTACTGACTTCTATTTACTTGATGTATCAGTTGAGAAAGTTATTATCTTCAGTGTGCTTCAGTTGCCACAGATATAAAAAGGGACTAATAATAGTTACTACCTCTAGGGTTGTTGCAGGGATTAAGAGACATAAAGGGTTTAAAACAATAAGAACCCAATAAATGTTAATAATTAACTTTCCCATCATCATTCTTCTCTGAGAAAGAGGAAAAAGGATGAACTATTATTGAATCATCAAAGAGCTCATCATAAAGAGATTTCCTAAATTTGATGAACTCTAAGTTTAGACTGAGGAATATTGTTAATGAATTACCGCATTTATTTGTAGTTTATATTGTTCTGTCTACCACCCTGTAGGGATGCACATTTTAATCACCACCATTAAGAACCCTCAAGCTGTTGAAACTGACTATATACAACTTGTGGATTAGTTGAGATGTTTTACTATTTAGTGGTAAGAAACTGAAAACTAGTTTGTGTAAAACTAAAAAAAATATATATTTTATGCATTAATAAATCCTTCCTTCACACACATTTGGATGTGAAATGAATAGCTCATTTCTGTATCATTTCAATTCCAGTTAGGAATTTTGGAAATCATTTCCTCTGTTTACACTAAGAATGCAATACTGCCAAAATAAGTCCTCAGATAAGTTAACCAAGATGAGTTAAATTCCATGAACATATAAGTTCTCCCAGACATTATTCCCAAAACACCACAATAATTAGACAAATTGGTCAGAAGTCAAACTGTTGACTTATCAGTTGCACTAAAGTTCTTCATTTATTAATGAAATTCAGTGAGAGAGGCAGCTATAATTAAATGTAGTCTATGTAATCAACTCTACCCAGAAGATGAGGACTTGGGCATTGTTTTTCTTATTTATGATACAATAATCCTAAAACTTTCTGATAAAATTTGGTATACAGGAGGTAAAAGGAAAGAGTATACACTAACTCTCTTTGATTAACCCCTTTGCATGTTTTACCACACAATTTGGAGAAGAAAAGGTAACAAATAAATAATGATTGGAGATTTTACCATGTGGATGTAGGTAATCAAAACCTCTTGCACAGCTGATCTAATGAGAACATTCTCACTTTCCTAGGTTGGGCCAGATATAAAATGAGCATCAAGAAACCAGGGAATGTTTCTTAATGAATAAGAACAATGTTAAGTAAAGGAAGGTAACAAGGGACAGTTGGATCAAAACTACCTCTACTTGGAGTGGGCATCTCTGATATCTGTGTTCCCCAGTCTATTTTCTCCAGATCCTCAGAGTCTTCCAACATGACACTGGAGGGACTATGAAAACTGAGAAATGAACTAGTGGAATCACACATGTGTACTTGTTATGTCATTATATAACATCTCAGCAGTGACTCAATTTGCTCTTACTACACAGAAATTATGAGTCAATGCTGTGTTCTTAAATGGAAATCAAATTATTACTATTTCAGAAAAAAAATCTTTGAAAGCAAAAATACAATTAAAAGAAGCATTGGAATAGATGAATTTGGGAAACATTTTTTTTTTAATGTTAGGATTTTCTCATACATGAGTACATTACTATATCATTACATAACATTATGTGAACAATGACTAGGTTTATCTCTTTCAACACAGAAACTTGGAATCAATGCTATGTACTTAAATGGAAATCAAATTATTATTTCAAAAACAAAATCCTCATGGGCAAAAATTAAATTAAAAGAGTCCCTGTAGTGGAGAAAGCTGACAAATATAGACATGCATTTTTTGGTCTTAGAAAATTCCTTTGAACTGCAGTAAATTAATGTTTTTTATTTAGCTTATTATTTTTTTTGATATGTCAGGCATAGTCTCATTTATTTCAGTATTCTCCCATTCCCCATTTTACAGGTTAAAAAAGAGAAGGTAACAAAGTTCAAGGTCACATCCTTAAGAAATTGCAGAAGTAGAATCCAAACCCCCAACCCATGTCAGGATATTACTTACTTTTCTCTTTGGGATTATTCTTTTCATCAAAATTTAGAAAGCTAAAAAATTTCTTCAAGAATTTGGTTAAGGCAGTTAATAGAAAAAGAGGAAGATTCATAAGTAGAGTGTGTGGGAAGTTAGGGCTCCACAAAAATAGTTGAAAGGGAGTCAGGGGCCATGACTTGTTCCACGTAGGTCCTAGTGGAAGAGCTACTCAGATGTTGAGACAGCACAGAATCCACTGGCCTCATAAGATCCTGCCCTCTGAATTTGATCCAGATCCTACAGGATTTTTTCCAAGTTATAATTTCTTATGTCTTTTTCATAGGAATTTTCCAGGAGGCCTTATTGCACCCCATTATCTGCCCTTATGGCCATGAAAACAGCTGTCCACTATAGCAAGAGAGATTCACACAATGGAATATCCTCTTAAATGTGTGGATAAGGGCAGAGGTGAAGGAGAAAAGGCAATTAGAGGGAGCAGACTCCCCAGGTAATTGCTTTCTGGTGTCATGGTTGTCATGGAGCTTTTCTCCCTACAGGTTTCATGCCCCACTTTGCCTTGTCCCTGCTGGATTCTTCACTCACTTCCCCTTGCTCCTATTGTGATCTCATGACTGCAGGCTTTTATTTTTTGTTTTTGAAGCCATTTGAGCTGGAAAGGACCTACAGATAGTCTAGTCAATTTTCAGTTGAGGAAACCAAAGCTAGAGAAGCTAAGGGATTTGCTTGGGATGACACCTCTAGCTAGTAATGGAGCTTGATATTAAATTATATATATAGATATATGTACATTTCACTGTTTACAAAACATGGTGATTTTAGATGAGTACATAAAACCCTGTTTTCAAATACCTTACTTGTTTCACTCATCACAGCAGCCTGTATAGGAGATAGGACATTATTTCCTGTGCATAAATGAGGAAATTGAGGCACCAAGGAATTCTATAAGGCTAATTTATGACAAAGGCACAACAATGCAGTTTCCATGGTGGACTTTGGAATAAGCCAATCTAGTTTGAATTCTGGCTCTAACACTTGCTAGTTTTGTGATCTTGAGCAACATCACATCTCCAAGCCCCTTTCAGCTAAAGGGACTTTTGGGGGCAGCACTTTAGAAAGAATTAGTATGGATAAGGCTTATTAGAGTATGTGGTATATGGTAAGCACTCTGTTAATAGTACGTAAAATTTTTGTTTTCTGATCTGGATTTCTTGCTCACATATTGCTGCTTTTCTAAGCTTTCATGTAAAATATCCAATATCACTCACACAAATACTAATTTTTGAAGCAGATTCAAGTACCTTCTATTTCCAGGAATACAGATATATTTTAGATAAGAAACCATACTTGGTCTCATTTGTTTCAGACAAACATATCTATTAGGAAAGGAGTGGAGTGGAGACAATGAGTTAATTATTTGATTAGCCCTTGCTAATATTACAGAACTTATCCATTCCCCCTGAAAAGTATTGTAATTTTTTTAATCTGTTCAATGAACAGCTCCTTAAGACATGTTTGAAGAAATAATAACAAGAATATGACATTTAGGCACAGTGTTATGTGTTTGGTGAGTAAGACCATTTATGTTCCACAAATCATACTTTGTGAGATTCAAGATAGATCACTGCCTAGACTGGAAGGAATGTCAGGTGTCAAAATGCTCCATATTCTATTTGTGTATTTTCTTACCTATCTACTTTACTTGAGAGTGGAAAAAAATCAAATCTTTGCAATAGAATTATATGAAGAATAAAATGTTGGAGAAATGATCAGAAAATAGGTATGAAGTCTGGTCCATAAACCCTGGTATGTCAAAAATACTTCTTCGTTAGAAAAAAAATAAATTCTTATCATTAGAATTTAAATCTCCATGTTATCCCTGGTTGTGGTTTCTCTGCAAACTCTTCTCAGTCTTATGGCATTGGAATTTCTAGAGTGTTCAGAACTCTGCAGTCTAAATCCTGTCCCATTAGACAAACTTCAACATTCTTCATTCCTGAGTCCTGGGGCAGACTCAGAGCTGCTACATTGGAGATCTTTTTTCTCCATCACATTGGCATCAGGCCAGGGAATGCAAAGAACTAACTATTCAAGCTAAATGGTAACTAACCAAGTGAGTATTTTGGCATAAGACACAATGTGCCCCATTCAAGATTGTATAGCATCATACCACGTTCCCCACAAAATACATCATTTTGAGAAGGACCCACATTAGAAAGAAAATCATACATAGTCTTAAAAAACTGAAAATGGTTGCCAAAAAATAGCCTGGGATTTGTATATAAGGGTATAAAGTAGAAGTCTCATAGATGTTTGTAGGTAAAAGCTGAGACAATAATGAAGTAAAATATATAAACAAAGATATTTGTCAAATTAGCTATCCAAAACACCTTCCTTTTCCCCAATCATTTCCAAGCCACCTTGTTCAAAAAATGAAGTAAAAGAAAATCCTCATGAAGCATAAGGCCCTATAGAGGAAAAGAATTTCAAAGATTTCATTTCCCTAAAGCAGATTAGTCACTGCACCCTGGTGCACTGTTTTAAGAAGGATTCTGAAGTAATGAGGAGACTAACTGAAAAGAAAGTCAAGCTGTCTGCTACCAGTATGGAGGGAATAAATTAGGAGACAGGCAATGTATTTATCATCCCAGACTTAGTGGTGTTTCTGCCCATGATGGGACCAAATGAAGGGAGACTCTTGTGGGAAGAGACCAGAAGATTGCATCCATCATCATAATCAACTTCAGCAGCAGCAGCAACATTGAACATGAAAAGATTTAATGAGTAGTTCCATTACATATTTCTCCTTGATATCATGAAGATGTGCACAGCTTTCTCTCCTGTCCATTTGTTCGGTATGGTTTTATTAGGCCTCGTGTGTTAAATGCCAAGCACAAAGAGTATTCTGAAAATTGCCTCATTTTTTCTGTCATGTATCCCTTAACCCCAATTAGATGTATGTTGGATTTTCTCACTCTATCCTCCACATTACTGAAACATCCATTTTGGGTATTTCTCTAGGGTATTCTATTTAATTTTTGCAAATCTTTCTCACAATTAACTCATTCTATCATAAATTGAGATATTCATTCCATCCATTGAGTTGTTACCAAGCAATGGGCTCACAAAAAAAGACAGTACAATGACAATAGTATTGTGAGAAAAGAAAGGGTTATATTGCAAGATCAACCTTCAAGGAGATGGGAGGCAAGCTCAAGTCTGTGTCCCCAATCCAAGAACTAAGGGAAATTTATAGGATGAAAACAAAGGGCAGTGGGGACAGTCACAGGGATAAAAGTGGCCTATTCTGAATGATTGTCTATGAGACTGTTTATATATTGTAGAAATATGCCAGCAGGCCACATCTTATCTTCCTTTTGAGGAACCCCTCACATTTTATTTGTTTCTGAGGACTCTTCATCCACATAACAATTATTACAGGGAAGGAGATTTTTATCCTAGTGTCTCAGGGGCCATTCAGGGGAAAGATGTTTCTATCCATGCTCCAGTCTCTCATGTGCAGCTAAGTTTGGCTGCCAGTAAAATGACCTCAGAGAGAATTTTAGATATGGGAGAGGAAGAAATCCTGATAAGCAGGTTCTGTACTTAATCTTCAATTTTAGTCATGATTCCTCACTATCTCACCCTGGTTTCACAGTTTCTAATTTCAATCATAATATTTTAAGGGTTTTTTTGAGGTTCCAATTTGTTCTTTTCCCTAGCTGATATTCTCTTTTCCTTCATCATACTTTCAATATCAACCTTATTTGAACATATCAAATATGCTTATTTACAATTATTCTTTGGTAATTTAAATATCTGTAGATTTACAGATAGGATTCTACAGTTCGATGTTTTTGCTGACCTTTTCCATGGTACTTTGCTTATTGGTTTGTTCAGTCATTTTTGCAGTGAGTTCATGTTTCTTTGAACCCTACCTGATGGAATCATTGAAGCCTAAGTTTAAAATATGTTCCTTCAGAAATGAATTATCTTATTTCTTTAAGTTGCCTTGGAGACAATACCAACCCAGAAACCCTTTAAACAAATTTTTGACTTGAAGTTTTGGCAGGCCATAAGGGTAATAGGATTTAGGCTACAAATCTACATGAGTACAAATTTAAGGTTAAGAATTTTCAGGGGACACTTTTTCAGCTTTTCTCTACCCCTCTCAGTCTAAGGGTAAGAGAAGTATGTATGTCACTATCTCATTCTGTGGGATAGGTTTTTGCCTCATTTGCTCTGGCAGTGTCACCTTTGGAAGTCCCTGCTTTATGTAGGGTATGAGGTTGTTTTAATCCAACCTCACATATTCTTTTTCTCCTGCCATTTACTTTCATACCCAGTATAATCCAAAACTTACACCACTAGGAATTAGTAGACTCATCCTAGTGAAATATTGCACCCAGCCCCATATGCTCTTAGGTTCATGTTCTCTTGCCATTTCTTTCTTCTGGGGAATTTCTTTGGTTTCTCACTGGATCAGTCATGAAAAAAAAAAAGAGATGTGCTTTAGATTTCACCTTGCATTCTTAGTGGTTTCTCTGAACATATTCCCCACAATATTGCCAGAAACACATATTTTTCCCTAAAACACCAAAAAAATTATTTGATTTGCTTACATTTTTTTTGGTACCACAAATATGTTTCAATTTGCTTTAAAAGCAATGTATGGTATTAATTAACTAGCATTTATTGAGTGCTTACTATATTTCAGGTGTGATTCTGAATTCTTTTCTATTTTATCTTATTTTAATTTGTACAATAGCTCTAGAAGTTTTGTACTCTTAGTATTAGCATTTTCCAGATGAGGATATTTTAGCTCAGAGAAGTGATCAATCCAAGGTCAAACCACCTACAAAGTGCACAACCAAGATTTAAAGCAAAGTACTCTAACTCCAGAGCCATATGTTTTAACAGTTGCATTCCAACACCTCTCCAAAATGTCTTGATTGTTGTACTAGTCGTATTTCTGAATATATTTCAAGTGCAAAGCACTATACTTGGAGGTTTGAAGGATGCAAAGTTTCCCTTAAGTGGTCTACATCCCAGTGGAAAGATGATAAATGTGTCCATAGCAGTTTAATGCAAGACAAGTGATGATATATGGCATGAGAGAAACATAAGTAAAATTCTATGAGTGATCGTCAACTGGAAGTGGGCATGAAGTTAGCAGTCAAAGAAGGCAACTTCATATTCTTACAAGAATTTCTCACAAAAGAGCTCTGGAACATTCACCCTATTTTGGAGTCATCACTGTAAACACAGACAGGGCAATGAAAATGTACTTGAGCTCGCTGTCAACAATACAACTACACGATTCTTCACATGTCCACTTTTACAGGAAATGAACAAACAACCTCTAATGCTGCCCTCTTGAGAAAATCAGTCCATCTGAAGGAGAATATAATCTGTTCTCAGGAAGAAGAATGAAGAGATGTTAAATGTTTTACAATAGGTACTTGTTTAACAAAGGGATGGGAAATCTCAGTTATTAGCTGGTAACCATTGCAAAGCTTGTGTCGGCTGATACCTAAAGATAAAATTACTGTCAACTCTTACCAGTGTAGAGAACCAGGTTAAACCAGTTGTGCCATTATTGATGTTACATGCATCTTTCAATTGCCACATCATTTTCCTCAACCTTCCCAGATTCTATCGTTTCTAATCAATCCATATTTTTAGTTGACTTTATTTATCAGGAACTACAAAGCATTCTTCTTTACCTTTGAATAAAGCTCATCTTGAGATAAAGTTTTTTGACTCTTTTGGCATATATATTCCTCCTCCTCTTGTTTACCTCCATTTGCAAATGGAAAAAGAAAATAGAAAGAGAACATGAAGAAATGTCCTCCTTGAAATATATATTTTAATGTTTCTAAGGCCTTTTACCAAAAAAAATATATATATAAATACATATAGGAGAAAATCACATTTTCCTTTCATTCCCAAAGTATAATTAGATGATAGTTTTAAAACTTAAACTGCAGTATGTGAGATTTGATGGCAAAACTGAGAATCTCCATATCCCAAAAAGTGAAATCCAGCATAAATAATTGAACTTACAAACTTTAATTGACCTGAAGAACAATGTAGCTGCCTGAGGCCCATTGATACTCAATTTTAAATATTTTCTCAATAAAAGACCAATTAAAAAAATAAATACATGTTGTTTCAATGTAATAGACCCTAAACTTTTAATAGGTCATGTAACTATATTCCCCTCAGAAAAATTCTACTTAAAACTTACATACCATATGAATCATTCATTTTATTTTTCTTAAGTACTTTCAGAATAATTGCTGAATATCAGTTACATGACAATTTCCATTTAGGAAGAGTCAAAACATGAATATGTTTACTAAAATCCTAAGGTGAACACATTCATTCAGCAAACATTGATTAAGTGTGTGCTATGGGCCGGGCACTGCTCAGATGCTGGAGCATGGAGGATCTTGTCAGGATAAGTGACAGATGCCAAGGTGACCCAGAGTGTGTGCTGTGAAACAATCTCCATTTCCCTCTACAGAACCCAAAACAGACAGGTGTGTAATGTCACAGAAACAGGGACTCCTCCAACCCACCCAAACCTGGGCCAGAACTCCTGCAAGAGGAAGGGCCACCTTTGAGGATAAGGAAGAACACTGCCAAAGTCAGCTTTAGGAGCACACACCAAATACCAACAGGAAAAAAAAAAAAAAAGATAGGAAAGCATAACATGTATTACACCTCATTGTAATGTTAATGATAAAGTTAAAATAAATTAAATGAATAAAGAGGGTGAGAGTCCTCATAAAAGGTGTTTTACTGGCTAAAGCAGGAATATCTCATCCATGACCTTCTGCTGGAAAACAACTCCGGATGGTTTGCCTGATGAAAAACAGAGCCTTCAGAGATCTGAAAGCTACAGAGACTGAGAGTGTGAAATGGAGAAGAAATTCTTGCTTTGCCTTCTGGAAAAAGCACAACTACACAAAAAGTGGCATCTAGAAATATTACAGAAAATGCAGCGAATTATACGTAGGTTTCTGTTAGAGAGTACATGAAATAATTAGAGGTAAATTTTGCTGGTTGGTGTGGTGAGATAAGGGACTTCTCCGAACCCACCTCTTCTTGATTAGAATTACAGGACACCCCCCAGATTCATCTCAGTGCCAGATGGAGTCTCACTGAAGATTATATGCCAAACTGTGCCTCATCTTGAGGGGTGAAAAGACCCCTGACAAGCTACATCCTTAGCAAATAGTTGCTGGATAAATAAATATGAGCCTCAGTGTGTGGTCAATCTGTGGATGGACCCCTTCTGACTTTGTGGATCAATTTTGCTCTTAAAGGATTTCCTAAGATGAAAACAATCCAGTCTTTTCTTACATAAGAAAGAGATTATACTAAAACAGAAAAAATATCCCAAGCAACTGTTGAACTGTATTCCAGAAGCCTTGATTCTTGAAGACAATTGTGTTACTATATAACTTATATGTTGTGACGTGACTGTGTGATTGTGAAAGTCTTGTGGCTCACACTCACTTTGTCCAGTGTATGGACAGATGAATAAAAAATGGGGACAAAAAGTAAATGAATAATAGGGGGGTTGAAGTGTATGGGATGTTTTCAGTATTATTTTTTACTTTTATTTTTATTCTCATTTTTATTTATTTTTTTGAGCAATGAAAATGTTCAAAAAATGTGGTAATGAATACATAACTATATGATACTGTAAACATTTCATTGTACACTTTGGATGATGGTATGGTATGTGAATATATATTAATAAAATTGTATTTAAAAAGAGCATTCCAAGCAATAACATCATTGTGATAATTTATGTATGTCAACTATTCTTTTCAATTCTGGTCTAAACTCTGTCAACTCAGTACTCTCCTTTTCAGTCCTTCCTTGGTGGCATCTGATTTTGGAAGGGTCTTTCATGTAATTTCAACTTTATAGCAAGCTTTGGTGTGGGTTGTCTTCTCTCCTTGCCAGCATGGGATAAAATACACATTGTTTTCTTTGATTCCCACCTGTCATCTCCTCTATAATACAGCATGAACTCAGGCTTGTGGGATCTCTCCTGGCCTCTAGCCTTTAATAGACTTTCTACTGTTGTGAACTTTCACCACAGTCAATTTTGTCTTGACAATTCTTCAGGTTTTTTGATTTGATAATTTGCTTTCTCTAAGAATGCTTCTCAGAGGCCTGGAAAAATTCAGCTGCCTTCTCTTATCACATGGGGGTCTTGGTTGGGGCTATCTCATGTCTCTTTCTTCGTGATTGGGACTACATCAAGTTTTCTCCTTTGAATGCTTCCCATGCAATTCCACTGATATCCGCCATAGTCATGCATAGAATTCTTGCAAAATTTCTACCTTCCAGGTAAGAGGAAAGCAAGTTCTGTGGGCAGTAGCATCCCGCAGATTTTGTGGTATTCTGTTCCTCCCAGGAGGAATGAATGAAGTTGGAAATCAATAACAGGTAGAGAACTTGAAAATCTACAAATATATGGAAGTTAAATAACACTCCCTAAAACAAGCAGAGGGTAAAAGAAGAAATTTCAGGGGAAATCAATAAATATCTTGAGATGAATGAAAATGAGAACACAAGATATCAAAACTTACGGGATGATTTCTGTGTATAGGTCCTTTATGTCCTTGATTAAATTTATTCTGAGATTTTTATTCTTTTGGTTACTAATAGTTACTACCTCTAGGGTAACCTCTAGGGTTGTTGCAGGGATTAAGAGACATAAAGGGTTTAAAACAATAAGAACCCAATAAATGTTAATAATTAACTTTCCCATCATCATTCTTCTCTGAGAAAGAGGAAAAAGGATGAACTATTATTGAATCATCAAAGAGCTCATCATAAAGAGATTTCCTAAATTTGATGAACTCTAAGTTTAGACTGAGGAATATTGTTAATGAATTACCGCATTTATTTGTAGTTTATATTGTTCTGTCTACCACCCTGTAGGGATGCACATTTTAATCACCACCATTAAGAACCCTCAAGCTGTTGAAACTGACTATATACAACTTGTGGATTAGTTGAGATGTTTTACTATTTAGTGGTAAGAAACTGAAAACTAGTTTGTGTAAAACTAAAAAAAATATATATTTTATGCATTAATAAATCCTTCCTTCACACACATTTGGATGTGAAATGAATAGCTCATTTCTGTATCATTTCAATTCCAGTTAGGAATTTTGGAAATCATTTCCTCTGTTTACACTAAGAATGCAATACTGCCAAAATAAGTCCTCAGATAAGTTAACCAAGATGAGTTAAATTCCATGAACATATAAGTTCTCCCAGACATTATTCCCAAAACACCACAATAATTAGCCAAATCATTAAGAAGAAGTCAAATTGTTGACCAATCAGTTGCACTAAAGTTCTTCATTTATTAATGAAATTCAGCGAGAGAGGCAGCTAAAATTAAATGTAGTCTGTGCAATCTACTCTACACAGAAGATGAGGACTTGGGCATTGTTTTTCTTATTCATGATACAATTATCCTAAAGCTTTCTGTTAAAATTTGGTAGACAGGAGGTAAAAGGAAAGAGTATACACTAACTCTCTTTGATTAACCCCTTTGCACGTTTTACCATACAACTTGGAGAAGAAAAGGTGAAAAATAAATAGTGATTGGAGATTTTACCATATGGATGTAGGTAATCAAAATCTCTTGCACAGCTGATGTAATAAGGACATTCTCAGTGTCCTAGGTTGTGCCAGGTATAAAATGAGCATCAAGAAACCAGGGAATGTTTCTTAATGAATAAGAACAATGTTAAGTAAAGGAAGGTAACAAGGGACAGTTGGATCAAAACTACCTCTACTTGGAGTGGGCATCTCTGATATCTGTGTCCCCCAGCCTATTTTCTCCAGATCCTCAGAGTCTTCCAACATGACACTGGAGGGACTATGAAAACTGAGAAATGAACTAGTGGAATCACACATGTGTACTTGTTATGTCATTATATAACATCTCAGCAGTGACTCAATTTGCTCTTACTACACAGAAATTATGAGTCAATGCTGTGTTCTTAAATGGAAATCAAATTATTACTATTTCAGAAAAAAAATCTTTGAAAGCAAAAATACAATTAAAAGAAGCATTGGAATAGATGAATTTGGGAAACATTTTTTTTTTAATGTTAGGATTTTCTCATACATGAGTACATTATTATATCATTATATAACATTATGTGAACCATGATTAGGTTTATCTCAACACAGAAATTTGGAATCAATGCTATGTACTTAAATGGAAGTCAAATTATTATTTCAAAAACAAAATACTCACGAGCAAAATTAAAAGAATCCTTGGAGTGGAGAAAGCTGACAAATATCAACATGCATTTTTTGGTATCAGGAAAGTCTCTTTAAATGCAGTAAATTATTGTTTTTGAATTAGTATAAATTTTTTGATATGACAGGCATAGTCTCATTTATTTCAATATGCTCCCATTCCCCACTTTACAAGGTTAGAAAGAGAAGGTAACAAAGTTCAAGGTCACATCCTTAAGAAATTGCAGAAGTAGAATCCAAACCCCCAACCCATGTCAGGATATTACTTACTTTTCTCTTTGGGATTATTCTTTTCATCAAAATTTAGAAAGCTAAAAAATTTCTTCAAGAATTTGGTTAAGGCAGTTAATAGAAAAAGAGGAAGATTCATAAGTAGAGTGTGTGGGAAGTTAGGGCTCCACAAAAATAGTTGAAAGGGAGTCAGGGGCCATGACTTGTTCCACGTAGGTCCTAGTGGAAGAGCTACTCAGATGTTGAGACAGCACAGAATCCACTGGCCTCATAAGATCCTGCCCTCTGAATTTGATCCAGATCCTACAGGATTTTTTCCAAGTTATAATTTCTTATGTCTTTTTCATAGGAATTTTCCAGGAGGCCTTATTGCACCCCATTATCTGCCCTTATGGCCATGAAAACAGCTGTCCACTATAGCAAGAGAGATTCACACAATGGAATATCCTCTTAAATGTGTGGATAAGGGCAGAGGTGAAGGAGAAAAGGCAATTAGAGGGAGCAGACTCCCCAGGTAATTGCTTTCTGGTGTCATGGTTGTCATGGAGCTTTTCTCCCTACAGGTTTCATGCCCCACTTTGCCTTGTCCCTGCTGGATTCTTCACTCACTTCCCCTTGCTCCTATTGTGATCTCATGACTGCAGGCTTTTATTTTTTGTTTTTGAAGCCATTTGAGCTGGAAAGGACCTACAGATAGTCTAGTCAATTTTCAGTTGAGGAAACCAAAGCTAGAGAAGCTAAGGGATTTGCTTGGGATGACACCTCTAGCTAGTAATGGAGCTTGATATTAAATTATATATATAGATATATGTACATTTCACTGTTTACAAAACATGGTGATTTTAGATGAGTACATAAAACCCTGTTTTCAAATACCTTACTTGTTTCACTCATCACAGCAGCCTGTATAGGAGATAGGACATTATTTCCTGTGCATAAATGAGGAAATTGAGGCACCAAGGAATTCTATAAGGCTAATTTATGACAAAGGCACAACAATGCAGTTTCCATGGTGGACTTTGGAATAAGCCAATCTAGTTTGAATTCTGGCTCTAACACTTGCTAGTTTTGTGATCTTGAGCAACATCACATCTCCAAGCCCCTTTCAGCTAAAGGGACTTTTGGGGGCAGCACTTTAGAAAGAATTAGTATGGATAAGGCTTATTAGAGTATGTGGTATATGGTAAGCACTCTGTTAATAGTACGTAAAATTTTTGTTTTCTGATCTGGATTTCTTGCTCACATATTGCTGCTTTTCTAAGCTTTCATGTAAAATATCCAATATCACTCACACAAATACTAATTTTTGAAGCAGATTCAAGTACCTTCTATTTCCAGGAATACAGATATATTTTAGATAAGAAACCATACTTGGTCTCATTTGTTTCAGACAAACATATCTATTAGGAAAGGAGTGGAGTGGAGACAATGAGTTAATTATTTGATTAGCCCTTGCTAATATTACAGAACTTATCCATTCCCCCTGAAAAGTATTGTAATTTTTTTAATCTGTTCAATGAACAGCTCCTTAAGACATGTTTGAAGAAATAATAACAAGAATATGACATTTAGGCACAGTGTTATGTGTTTGGTGAGTAAGACCATTTATGTTCCACAAATCATACTTTGTGAGATTCAAGATAGATCACTGCCTAGACTGGAAGGAATGTCAGGTGTCAAAATGCTCCATATTCTATTTGTGTATTTTCTTACCTATCTACTTTACTTGAGAGTGGAAAAAAATCAAATCTTTGCAATAGAATTATATGAAGAATAAAATGTTGGAGAAATGATCAGAAAATAGGTATGAAGTCTGGTCCATAAACCCTGGTATGTCAAAAATACTTCTTCGTTAGAAAAAAAATAAATTCTTATCATTAGAATTTAAATCTCCATGTTATCCCTGGTTGTGGTTTCTCTGCAAACTCTTCTCAGTCTTATGGCATTGGAATTTCTAGAGTGTTCAGAACTCTGCAGTCTAAATCCTGTCCCATTAGACAAACTTCAACATTCTTCATTCCTGAGTCCTGGGGCAGACTCAGAGCTGCTACATTGGAGATCTTTTTTCTCCATCACATTGGCATCAGGCCAGGGAATGCAAAGAACTAACTATTCAAGCTAAATGGTAACTAACCAAGTGAGTATTTTGGCATAAGACACAATGTGCCCCATTCAAGATTGTATAGCATCATACCACGTTCCCCACAAAATACATCATTTTGAGAAGGACCCACATTAGAAAGAAAATCATACATAGTCTTAAAAAACTGAAAATGGTTGCCAAAAAATAGCCTGGGATTTGTATATAAGGGTATAAAGTAGAAGTCTCATAGATGTTTGTAGGTAAAAGCTGAGACAATAATGAAGTAAAATATATAAACAAAGATATTTGTCAAATTAGCTATCCAAAACACCTTCCTTTTCCCCAATCATTTCCAAGCCACCTTGTTCAAAAAATGAAGTAAAAGAAAATCCTCATGAAGCATAAGGCCCTATAGAGGAAAAGAATTTCAAAGATTTCATTTCCCTAAAGCAGATTAGTCACTGCACCCTGGTGCACTGTTTTAAGAAGGATTCTGAAGTAATGAGGAGACTAACTGAAAAGAAAGTCAAGCTGTCTGCTACCAGTATGGAGGGAATAAATTAGGAGACAGGCAATGTATTTATCATCCCAGACTTAGTGGTGTTTCTGCCCATGATGGGACCAAATGAAGGGAGACTCTTGTGGGAAGAGACCAGAAGATTGCATCCATCATCATAATCAACTTCAGCAGCAGCAGCAACATTGAACATGAAAAGATTTAATGAGTAGTTCCATTACATATTTCTCCTTGATATCATGAAGATGTGCACAGCTTTCTCTCCTGTCCATTTGTTCGGTATGGTTTTATTAGGCCTCGTGTGTTAAATGCCAAGCACAAAGAGTATTCTGAAAATTGCCTCATTTTTTCTGTCATGTATCCCTTAACCCCAATTAGATGTATGTTGGATTTTCTCACTCTATCCTCCACATTACTGAAACATCCATTTTGGGTATTTCTCTAGGGTATTCTATTTAATTTTTGCAAATCTTTCTCACAATTAACTCATTCTATCATAAATTGAGATATTCATTCCATCCATTGAGTTGTTACCAAGCAATGGGCTCACAAAAAAAGACAGTACAATGACAATAGTATTGTGAGAAAAGAAAGGGTTATATTGCAAGATCAACCTTCAAGGAGATGGGAGGCAAGCTCAAATCTGTGTCCCCAATCCAGGAACTAAGGGAAATTTACAGGATGAGAACAAAGGGCAGTGGGGACAGTCACAGGGATAAAAGTGGCCTATTCTGAATGATTGTCTATGAGACTGTTTATATATGGTAGAAATATGCCAGCAGGCCTCATCTTATCTTCCTTTTGAGGAACCTGTCACATTTTATTTGTTTCTGAGGACTCTTCATCCACATAACAATTATTACAGGGAAGGAGATTTTTATCCTAGTGTCTCAGGGGCCATTCAGGGGAAAGATGTTTCTATCCATGCTCCAGTCTCTCATGTGCAGCTAAGTTTGGCTGCCAGTAAAATGACCTCAGAGAGAATTTTAGATATGGGAGAGGAAGAAATCCTGATAAGCAGGTTCTGTACTTAATCTTCAATTTTAGTCATGATTCCTCACTATCTCACCCTGGTTTCACAGTTTCTAATTTCAATCATAATATTTTAAGGGTTTTTTTGAGGTTCCAATTTGTTCTTTTCCCTAGCTGATATTCTCTTTTCCTTCATCATACTTTCAATATCAACCTTATTTGAACATATCAAATATGCTTATTTACAATTATTCTTTGGTAATTTAAATATCTGTAGATTTACAGATAGGATTCTACAGTTCGATGTTTTTGCTGACCTTTTCCATGGTACTTTGCTTATTGGTTTGTTCAGTCATTTTTGCAGTGAGTTCATGTTTCTTTGAACCCTACCTGATGGAATCATTGAAGCCTAAGTTTAAAATATGTTCCTTCAGAAATGAATTATCTTATTTCTTTAAGTTGCCTTGGAGACAATACCAACCCAGAAACCCTTTAAACAAATTTTTGACTTGAAGTTTTGGCAGGCCATAAGGGTAATAGGATTTAGGCTACAAATCTACATGAGTACAAATTTAAGGTTAAGAATTTTCAGGGGACACTTTTTCAGCTTTTCTCTACCCCTCTCAGTCTAAGGGTAAGAGAAGTATGTATGTCACTATCTCATTCTGTGGGATAGGTTTTTGCCTCATTTGCTCTGGCAGTGTCACCTTTGGAAGTCCCTGCTTTATGTAGGGTATGAGGTTGTTTTAATCCAACCTCACATATTCTTTTTCTCCTGCCATTTACTTTCATACCCAGTATAATCCAAAACTTACACCACTAGGAATTAGTAGACTCATCCTAGTGAAATATTGCACCCAGCCCCATATGCTCTTAGGTTCATGTTCTCTTGCCATTTCTTTCTTCTGGGGAATTTCTTTGGTTTCTCACTGGATCAGTCATGAAAAAAAAAAAGAGATGTGCTTTAGATTTCACCTTGCATTCTTAGTGGTTTCTCTGAACATATTCCCCACAATATTGCCAGAAACACATATTTTTCCCTAAAACACCAAAAAAATTATTTGATTTGCTTACATTTTTTTTGGTACCACAAATATGTTTCAATTTGCTTTAAAAGCAATGTATGGTATTAATTAACTAGCATTTATTGAGTGCTTACTATATTTCAGGTGTGATTCTGAATTCTTTTCTATTTTATCTTATTTTAATTTGTACAATAGCTCTAGAAGTTTTGTACTCTTAGTATTAGCATTTTCCAGATGAGGATATTTTAGCTCAGAGAAGTGATCAATCCAAGGTCAAACCACCTACAAAGTGCACAACCAAGATTTAAAGCAAAGTACTCTAACTCCAGAGCCATATGTTTTAACAGTTGCATTCCAACACCTCTCCAAAATGTCTTGATTGTTGTACTAGTCGTATTTCTGAATATATTTCAAGTGCAAAGCACTATACTTGGAGGTTTGAAGGATGCAAAGTTTCCCTTAAGTGGTCTACATCCCAGTGGAAAGATGATAAATGTGTCCATAGCAGTTTAATGCAAGACAAGTGATGATATATGGCATGAGAGAAACATAAGTAAAATTCTATGAGTGATCGTCAACTGGAAGTGGGCATGAAGTTAGCAGTCAAAGAAGGCAACTTCATATTCTTACAAGAATTTCTCACAAAAGAGCTCTGGAACATTCACCCTATTTTGGAGTCATCACTGTAAACACAGACAGGGCAATGAAAATGTACTTGAGCTCGCTGTCAACAATACAACTACACGATTCTTCACATGTCCACTTTTACAGGAAATGAACAAACAACCTCTAATGCTGCCCTCTTGAGAAAATCAGTCCATCTGAAGGAGAATATAATCTGTTCTCAGGAAGAAGAATGAAGAGATGTTAAATGTTTTACAATAGGTACTTGTTTAACAAAGGGATGGGAAATCTCAGTTATTAGCTGGTAACCATTGCAAAGCTTGTGTCGGCTGATACCTAAAGATAAAATTACTGTCAACTCTTACCAGTGTAGAGAACCAGGTTAAACCAGTTGTGCCATTATTGATGTTACATGCATCTTTCAATTGCCACATCATTTTCCTCAACCTTCCCAGATTCTATCGTTTCTAATCAATCCATATTTTTAGTTGACTTTATTTATCAGGAACTACAAAGCATTCTTCTTTACCTTTGAATAAAGCTCATCTTGAGATAAAGTTTTTTGACTCTTTTGGCATATATATTCCTCCTCCTCTTGTTTACCTCCATTTGCAAATGGAAAAAGAAAATAGAAAGAGAACATGAAGAAATGTCCTCCTTGAAATATATATTTTAATGTTTCTAAGGCCTTTTACCAAAAAAAATATATATATAAATACATATAGGAGAAAATCACATTTTCCTTTCATTCCCAAAGTATAATTAGATGATAGTTTTAAAACTTAAACTGCAGTATGTGAGATTTGATGGCAAAACTGAGAATCTCCATATCCCAAAAAGTGAAATCCAGCATAAATAATTGAACTTACAAACTTTAATTGACCTGAAGAACAATGTAGCTGCCTGAGGCCCATTGATACTCAATTTTAAATATTTTCTCAATAAAAGACCAATTAAAAAAATAAATACATGTTGTTTCAATGTAATAGACCCTAAACTTTTAATAGGTCATGTAACTATATTCCCCTCAGAAAAATTCTACTTAAAACTTACATACCATATGAATCATTCATTTTATTTTTCTTAAGTACTTTCAGAATAATTGCTGAATATCAGTTACATGACAATTTCCATTTAGGAAGAGTCAAAACATGAATATGTTTACTAAAATCCTAAGGTGAACACATTCATTCAGCAAACATTGATTAAGTGTGTGCTATGGGCCGGGCACTGCTCAGATGCTGGAGCATGGAGGATCTTGTCAGGATAAGTGACAGATGCCAAGGTGACCCAGAGTGTGTGCTGTGAAACAATCTCCATTTCCCTCTACAGAACCCAAAACAGACAGGTGTGTAATGTCACAGAAACAGGGACTCCTCCAACCCACCCAAACCTGGGCCAGAACTCCTGCAAGAGGAAGGGCCACCTTTGAGGATAAGGAAGAACACTGCCAAAGTCAGCTTTAGGAGCACACACCAAATACCAACAGGAAAAAAAAAAAAAAGATAGGAAAGCATAACATGTATTACACCTCATTGTAATGTTAATGATAAAGTTAAAATAAATTAAATGAATAAAGAGGGTGAGAGTCCTCATAAAAGGTGTTTTACTGGCTAAAGCAGGAATATCTCATCCATGACCTTCTGCTGGAAAACAACTCCGGATGGTTTGCCTGATGAAAAACAGAGCCTTCAGAGATCTGAAAGCTACAGAGACTGAGAGTGTGAAATGGAGAAGAAATTCTTGCTTTGCCTTCTGGAAAAAGCACAACTACACAAAAAGTGGCATCTAGAAATATTACAGAAAATGCAGCGAATTATACGTAGGTTTCTGTTAGAGAGTACATGAAATAATTAGAGGTAAATTTTGCTGGTTGGTGTGGTGAGATAAGGGACTTCTCCGAACCCACCTCTTCTTGATTAGAATTACAGGACACCCCCCAGATTCATCTCAGTGCCAGATGGAGTCTCACTGAAGATTATATGCCAAACTGTGCCTCATCTTGAGGGGTGAAAAGACCCCTGACAAGCTACATCCTTAGCAAATAGTTGCTGGATAAATAAATATGAGCCTCAGTGTGTGGTCAATCTGTGGATGGACCCCTTCTGACTTTGTGGATCAATTTTGCTCTTAAAGGATTTCCTAAGATGAAAACAATCCAGTCTTTTCTTACATAAGAAAGAGATTATACTAAAACAGAAAAAATATCCCAAGCAACTGTTGAACTGTATTCCAGAAGCCTTGATTCTTGAAGACAATTGTGTTACTATATAACTTATATGTTGTGACGTGACTGTGTGATTGTGAAAGTCTTGTGGCTCACACTCACTTTGTCCAGTGTATGGACAGATGAATAAAAAATGGGGACAAAAAGTAAATGAATAATAGGGGGGTTGAAGTGTATGGGATGTTTTCAGTATTATTTTTTACTTTTATTTTTATTCTCATTTTTATTTATTTTTTTGAGCAATGAAAATGTTCAAAAAATGTGGTAATGAATACATAACTATATGATACTGTAAACATTTCATTGTACACTTTGGATGATGGTATGGTATGTGAATATATATTAATAAAATTGTATTTAAAAAGAGCATTCCAAGCAATAACATCATTGTGATAATTTATGTATGTCAACTATTCTTTTCAATTCTGGTCTAAACTCTGTCAACTCAGTACTCTCCTTTTCAGTCCTTCCTTGGTGGCATCTGATTTTGGAAGGGTCTTTCATGTAATTTCAACTTTATAGCAAGCTTTGGTGTGGGTTGTCTTCTCTCCTTGCCAGCATGGGATAAAATACACATTGTTTTCTTTGATTCCCACCTGTCATCTCCTCTATAATACAGCATGAACTCAGGCTTGTGGGATCTCTCCTGGCCTCTAGCCTTTAATAGACTTTCTACTGTTGTGAACTTTCACCACAGTCAATTTTGTCTTGACAATTCTTCAGGTTTTTTGATTTGATAATTTGCTTTCTCTAAGAATGCTTCTCAGAGGCCTGGAAAAATTCAGCTGCCTTCTCTTATCACATGGGGGTCTTGGTTGGGGCTATCTCATGTCTCTTTCTTCGTGATTGGGACTACATCAAGTTTTCTCCTTTGAATGCTTCCCATGCAATTCCACTGATATCCGCCATAGTCATGCATAGAATTCTTGCAAAATTTCTACCTTCCAGGTAAGAGGAAAGCAAGTTCTGTGGGCAGTAGCATCCCGCAGATTTTGTGGTATTCTGTTCCTCCCAGGAGGAATGAATGAAGTTGGAAATCAATAACAGGTAGAGAACTTGAAAATCTACAAATATATGGAAGTTAAATAACACTCCCTAAAACAAGCAGAGGGTAAAAGAAGAAATTTCAGGGGAAATCAATAAATATCTTGAGATGAATGAAAATGAGAACACAAGATATCAAAACTTACGGGATGATTTCTGTGTATAGGTCCTTTATGTCCTTGATTAAATTTATTCTGAGATTTTTATTCTTTTGGTTGCGATTGTAGATGGAATTTTTTCTTGATTTCCTCCTCAGATTGCTCATTACTAGTGTACAGAAACATTACTGATTTTTGCATGTTGATCTTCTATCCTGCCAATTTTCTGAACTCATTTATTAGCTGTAGTAGCTTTGTTGCAGACTTTTTGGGACTTTCTACATATAGGATCATGTCTTCTGCAAATAATAAGTTTTACTTATTCCTTTCCAGTTGGATGCCTTTTATATCTTTGTCTTGCCTAATTGCTCTAGCTAGAACTTCCAACACAATGTTGAATAACACAGGTAACAGTGGGCATTCCTGTCTTATTCCAGATCTTAGAGGGAAAGCTTTCAGTCTTTCCTCACTGAACATGATGTTAGCTGTGAGTTTTTCATACATGCCCTTTATCAAGTTTCAAATAACTTTTCTGCATCAATTGAGAAGATCATGTGGTTTTTCCCCTTCAATTTGTTGATACAGTGAATTTCATTAACTGGTTATCTTGTTTTGAACCATCATTGCAAATCTGGAATAAAACCCATTTGGTCCTGCTGAATAATTCTTTTAATGTGCTGCTGGATTCAATTTGCAAGTACTTAGTTTTGATTTTTTCATCTATGTTCATTACAGAGATTGATCTGTAATTTTCTTTTCTCGAAATATCTTTGTTTGGCTTTAGTGCTAGGGTGATGTTGGCTTCATGGAATGAGTTAGGTAGTTTTCCATCCTTTTCAATTTTTTTGAAGAGTTTGAGCAGGGTTGGTACAAATTCTTCCTGAAATGCTTGGTAGAAATTACGTGAAGCCATTGACCCTGGACTTTTCTTTCTTGGGTGGTTTTTGAAGACAATTTCAATCTCTTTACTTATGATTAGTATGTTGAGGTTTTCTATTTCTTCTTGAGCCAGTGTAGGTTGTTTATGCATTTCTAAGAAGTCGCCACTTCATCTAAATTGTCTTGTTTGTTGTCATACAGTTGCTCAAAATGTTGTCTCATTGTCTCATATTTCTGTGAGGTCGGTAGTGTCCCCCCTCCCATTTCTTATTTTATTTATGTACATCCCCTTTCTTTATTTCTTTGTCAGTCTAGCTAAGAGTCAATTGATTTTATTGACTTTCTCAAAGAATCAACTTCTGGTTTTGTTGATTCTATCGATTTTTTTTTTTTTATGCTCTCAATTTCATTTATTTCTGCCCTAATCTTTGTTATTTGTTTCCTTCTGTTTGCTTTTGGGGTTAGTTTACTGTTCTTTTCCTAGTTCCTCCAGGTGTCCACTTAAGTCCTCTATTTTTGCTCTTCTGTTTTTTTTAATATATGCATTTATAGCAATAAATTTTCCTCTGAGAACTGCCTTTACTGCTATCCTGTCTTCTCATTTTCATTTGCTTCAATATATGTACTGATTTATCTTGTAATTTCTTCCTTGACCCACTAGTTGTTAAAGAGTGTGTTGTTTAACCTCCATATATTTGTTAATTTTCCAGCCCTCTGCTGTTATTGACTTCCAGCTTCATTCTTTTATGATCCAAGAAAGAGTTTTGTGTAATTTCAATCTTTTTAAATTCACTGAATCCTGCTTTGTGATCCGACATGTGCTCTATCTAGGAGAATGATCCATAAGCACTTGAGAAGAATGTATAACCTGCTGTTTGGGAGTTAAATGTTCTATAAATGTTTGTTAAGTCTAGTTCATTTATTATGTTATTAAACATCTGTGTTTCTTATTGATCCTCTGTCTTGGTGTTCTATGCATTGATGAGAGTGGTGCATTGAACTGTCCAACTATTATCATAGAGGTGTCTATTTCTCCCTTCAGTGTTGCCAGTGTTTGCCTCATGTTTTTTGGGACACTCTGGCCAGATGTGTAAATATTTATGACTGTTATTACTTGTTAGTGAATTATCCCTTTTATTAATACATCATGTCCTTTTTTTGTCTCTTTTAAGTGTTTAACATTTAGAATCTAATTTGTCTGATATTGATATAGCTACCCCGGCTCTTTTCTGGTTGCTTTTGCATGGAATATCTTTTTCCAACTTTTTACTTTCAACCTCTTTTTGTCCTAAAATTAGTCTTATAGACAGCAAATAGATGGATCCTTTTTTCTTTAATCCATTCTGCCAGTGTATGTCTTTTGATTGGTAGTTTAACCCATTAATATTTAATGTTATTTCTTTAAAGACAGTATTTTCTTCAAGCATTTTGTCCTTTGGATTTTATGTCATATCTTATTTTTTCTCCTTTACCCTTTTAGTTACCCTTGCTGGTAATCTTCATTTCTACACTCTCCTCCAAACCTCTCTCTTCTCTCATTGCCAATGATCCTGTAGCACTCCCTTCTATACTTCTTGTAGAGTAGGTCTCTTGTTTATGAATTCTCTCAGTATCTATTTGTCTGTAAATATTTAAAACTCCCCCTCAGTTTTGAAGGACAGTTTTGCAAGATATAGAATTCTTAGCTGGCAGTTTTTCTCTTTCAGTATCTTAAATATATAATCCCACTCCCTTCTCATCTCCATGGTTTCTGCTGAGAAATCCATACTGAGTCTTATCAACTTTCCCTTGTATATGATGAATCATTTTTCTCCTGCTGCTTTCTGAATTCTCTGTCTTTGGCATTTGATGATCTCCTCAGTAAACATTTTGTAGTAGGTCTGTTTGTATCTATTCTGTTTGGGGTATGTTGCACTTCCTGGACCTGTAATTTGGTGTCTTATATAAGAGATGGAAAATTTTGGTGATTATTTCCTCAAATATTCTCTCTGCCCATTTTCCCTTCTCTTCTCCTTCTGGGACACCCATAGCACATATATTCATGTACTTTCTGCTATCATTCATTCCTCGAGACCCTGCTCAATTTTTTCCATTTTTTCCCCTATCTGTTTTTTTTTTAGGTGTAAAATTTCATAAAGCTAGTTCACTAATTCTGTCATCTGCCTCTGCAAATCTGCTTTTCTATGTCTCTATTGTTTTTCATCTCCTCTATTGTACCTTTCATTTCCATAAGTTAAGTTTTCTTTTCTTCTTTTCTTTTTTTGCAAGTTTCTGAGTTCTTCTTTAGGTCATCCAGTGTCCTCTTTATAGCCTTCATCTTTTTTTGCCACATTTTCATTCAACTCATTGAATTGATTTAGAAAATTTGCTTGAACATCTTTAATTTGTTGTTTCAACTCCTGCACCTCATCTGAAGTTTTAATTTGTTCCTTTGATTGGGCAATACCTTTTTTTTCATAGTATAACTTGGAATGTTCTGCTTGTGTCTAGGCAAGTGATTTTCTTGATTAGCTTACTCTGGAGGTCATTTTCTCTGTGTTACCTAGGGTTTTCATGTTGATTAGCATTGTGCTCTCACTATTCTTTGATATTTGGTTCAACTTATTCTAGACCACTAGCATAGTTTCTGTTTAGCTGAACAGATTTTTTTCATCTCTTATTTTCTGATTCTTTCTCTGCATATGTGGAATGATGTTTTGATATTGCCCTTTTTGTGCAGTTGTTTCACCTCCAGGAAAAAGCTTGCTCTTCCTTCTGTTCCTAAGGGAATGTTGATCTGCTGTTTTGCTTTGTTTTATTTTTTGCCTCTCTATATTTTTTCATTATCTCTAGCAAATTTTATCAAGAGGGCTAATTCTTTGAGGAGTGTTCCCTAGAAAGGATCAATTTTTCCCAAACAAGTCAGGTCTAGGAGACTAATGAATTGGGTATACTTCTGTGTCAAGTTTCCCTGGGGATGACACTTGCATGGTGCTAGTGTTTCCTGTGAAGCCTCCTGATTCTGTATCTTTTCTGTCCTTCTTAGAAGATGGCAATCTTCAGCCCACTGACCCACACAGGCCTAAGATGTTACTGTGCCTTTAATTCTCAGCTAACCTCACACATGCCAGGGGTGTGTGAGAGAGAAGCTGCAGGGGAAAGTTATTTGGAACTTGTGCATGTTTGGATATATTATGTCCCCTAAAAGCCATGTTCTTCAATGCAATCTTGAGAAAGCAGACATTATTATTTTAATTGTTTCCACAGAGATGTGACTCAATCAACTGTGGGTAAGACTTTTGATTAAATTTTGTCCATGAAGATATGAACCCCACCCATTCAGGGTGGGTCTTAACTAAATCACTGGAGACCTAGTAGAGAGCTCACATACAGAGGGAACTCAGAGAACAGGTGAGAGAGACATTTTGGAGAAAGCCATTTTGAAACACAACCCAGGCCCAGCAGACCCCAGCCACATGCCTTCTTTGCTGACAGAGCTGTTCTGGATGCCATCAGCCTTTCTTCAGTGAAGGTATCCTCTTGTTGATGTCTTAGTTTGGACACTTTCATGGCCTCAGAAGTGTAAATTTGTAGCCAAATAAACCCCCTTTATAGAAGCCAGTCCATTTCTTGTATTGTGCATAACAGCAGCATTAACAAACCAGAACTGCTATTGTTTTCCCAACTTGTGGAGTCTGAGTTCTCTAAATAAAAGCACCACCACAGTGCAGGGTGGAGCCTGCTTGAACTCCTCTTGTGGGTCCCTAGCCCTGTTGTAGAGGGAACAGAATAACTCCTACATGCACACTGGAATGACTGTTATGTGAGTGTCAATCTAATTGGAGGAAGTCTGAAAAACTGAACTAGGAAGTTGTCTTGGGCTTGCTATCTCAGAATTTGACTTGAGGGCAGAGAAGCACATTGCAGACATTAAAAGAGTATAAGAAATAATTAAGTTGAAGTGGCCTGGGGCAAAGGACAAACTATATTAAGTCATGAAAGAGAGAACCCAGGAAAGGATGAAAGTTAATCTGAAAGTGTTGAAAAGAAAGCTGTACCTGAAAGAGAATAAACACTCACCCAATTGTGAAGAAGACAAGAATTTATTCACTATCTTACAAGAATGGGCTTGTAACCAAAATGTGGTGGCTGGCATTCATTGAACAATAGAAAACAGCACAATTTATTTCCTAAGCCTGGCACATAGGTCCCTGCCCTGTTTCTCCATTGGCTGGGTACTCCAAAGTTTACAGCCTATCTAAGAGAGCTTACTAGCTTGCCTTTGTATTTGAATTATACACCGTATCTGAGAAGGCTAACTAGCCGTCTTTTTTATTTGAATTGTACAACCTATCCAGGAGGGCTAACTAGCCCACCTTTGGCATTTGAATTTTACAGCCTATCTGAGAGAGCTAACTAGCCTGCCTTTGGTATTTGAATTGTACATCCTATCTGAAAAGGCTAACTAGCCCACATGAGTTCCATTTCCTACATTCTGATGACCCTAGCCTTTACACAGTTTTACCCATATAAGGAACTACCACCAATACTAGGCTTGCATCAGAGGCCCTTTCTTTCACCCTCTTCCCTCCCCTCTTAACCACTAAGCCAGTTTGAGCTAGTCTTGCAGCCTTTTATTTAGTGAGTTCTGTGCCATTTTGTGTGAAAGCTAAACTGAATTCTGTTCTTACTAAAGGGAGCATGGGAGGTGTTCATTTGAACTCCTGAGCACTGTAAAAGGGGGATTCCTAAGGCTGCTAGAAGCAGAAACCCAAGAGAAAGAAGCAGGTTCCATGGCAGCATGCAGGCTCAGGTAAGACTTTGTACTTACTTCAGGCTGATCTTCCTGCTAGGGGGGCTAATCTCTGAAGGAGACCACCAGGCAAAGCACAATTGAGAAGGACAGTGAAAGAAGTTTTGCTTTGCTTTGTTTTGATTAACTCCTGGCATTCAAGAAAATTTCTGTCATATCACAAGATGGATATAAACTTACAGAACAGAAATTTCAGGGCCTAAGTCCCAGAATTAACACTAAATGTGTATAGTGTTACATGTTTTAAGACAAAAAAAGAACAAGATAAAAAAATCCAGAAACCATCAGCAAAGAGGATCAGACTTTGGAATTACTGGACAAAGACTTTATAAAAAAGAGCCTTGTTTTAGTTTGCTAGAGTACTCAAACAAATACCATGAAATAGATTAGGTAAAACAATGGGGTTTATTTGCTCATGGTTTTGAGACTGGGAAAATGTAAAATCAAAGTCTCATGAAGGCCATGCATTCTTCCCAAAGACTGGCTGTTGGTAATCCTTGGTTCCTTTGTGTGTTGCATGGCAAGGCACAGGGCAGTGTCTGCTCTTCTTTCTCTTCTCTATGGGTTTTGTTTATTCAGCTTTTTGTTTCCATGGCTTTCTCTCTCTGTATCTGAATTTCATTCTTTATAAAGGATTCCAGATTAAAATCCATCATGATTGAGGTGGGGCACGTCTTAACTGAAGTAACCTCATCAAGACATCCTACTTACAATGGGTTCAAGCACACAGGAATGGATTAAATTTAAGAACATATATTTCTGGAGATACATAAAGCTTCAAATAATCACAATCCTCAATATGCTTATGGTGGTAAAAAAAAACAAAGAGGAAGTAAAGGATATGAGGAAAGCAATGGACAAACAATATGGGAGTAACTTGGAGATTCTCAGTAGAAACAGAACAAATATGAGAGTCGGATAAGAGGACTTAAATGAAAAATTCCCTGAAGTATTTTAGGTTCAGATTAGAGGTGGCAGAAGAAAGAATCAGTTACCAGGAAGACATTACAATTGAAATGATTCATGCTGAGCAGCAGAGAGAAAAAAGAATAAAAAAGAGCAAACAGAGCCTAAGAAATCTGTGGGAAACCATCAGGTGTACCAATATAGGCATTATGGTAGTTCCAGAAGGAGAAGAAAGAAAGTATTAGAAGGAATATTCAAAGAAATAATGGCAGAAAACTCCCCAAATTTAACAAAAGATATGAATATGTTACTGGATAAAGGTGGGTGAAGTCTCTGCCCAATGTGCTCAAATGACTAATTCTTAAGACACTGAGACTTCAAAGAGAGAGTTTATTGCCAGGAGTGAAGCAGAAGAGCAGGTAGTTTATCATACAAAAAATCTGTCTCCCTCAGTCTAAGGATTTCAAGATTTTTATGGATTCTAACAAGAGGAGATTAAGTCATTACAATTTCAATAATTAACAGAGGGGAAGAGAGAAAAAGTTATCAATTCAATATCAAGTGTAGGCAGAAAGGAAAGAAGACAGTTCTCATCTCAATAGCAAGTGTAAGTATCAAGGAAGGGAAACAGAACTATTACTTCAATAGCAGGGATAGGCAGAAACAATTTACAAATGTAAATGAGTGAAACTGGGCTGGAACCAGTTAAAGGTTGACTCAAGTTCCTCCATTATCATTAGGGCATTTGTGCTTATAAATTCCTAAGTTTAAAAAAATGGATAAAGGTAAATACAGCTTTTACAATCATAAAGGCACAAGATAAGGGCTTTTACAATCATTATCAGAGATCAGGGCAGCTGTATCATAGTTCAGAGATTTCAGCTTTTCCTCTCTCTACTTAAATGTACCAGAATGAAAAAAGGAATACTTATGTAATAATTCAGTAGTCATAATCATTTGCTATGATTAAATAAATTTAATTAGTTAAATCCTAACTTCTTGGTTAAAATTATGGACATTCAATGAACCCAAAAGCCCCAAACAGTATAAAGTCAAAGATAACCATGCTCAGAGTAATCCAACATTGCAATTCCAAATAAAAGCAATGCATTACGTACAGGGAATCACAGTAAGATTAAGTGCCAACTTCTTGTCAGAAACTTTGTAGGCAAGAAGGCAGTATGGCAAAATATTTAAAGTGCTGAAATGAAACAATTGCTCAACAAGAGTATTATATCTGACAAGAGTATCTTTCAAAAATGAGGGAGAGATTAAGACATTCCTAGATAAACAAAAGCTGACAGAGTTCATCACCACTAGACCTACCTTAGAAGCAATGCTAAGGGGAGTTCTTCAGACTGATTGAAATCAATACGAAGACATTGGATAAAAAAGCATAAAGAAGCAAGGACCTCCAATCAAAGTAATCATATGGTTAATTATAAAAATGCCAGTACTATTTTGTAGTAGTTTTGGTATGAAAACCCACTTCTTCCTTTTACAAGTGCTAAAATGCAAACACATAAAAATTCATGATAAATCTATGGATTTGGACATATGATATACAAAGATAAAATCTGTAATGAGTACAAAAATGTGTGGGTGGTTATGCAGGGGTATGTGTATACTATTGAAGTTAAGTTGGCATAAAATCAAATATAATTTTTATTTATTTAGAATGTTAAATTTTAGCACAATGGTAAACACAAAGAAATATATGAAAAATATACTCACAAAGAAATGGGAAAGGACTCAATGTGCTCAAAACAAAAAATCAAATAAATCTGAAAGTAGGCCTTAATGGAAAAATTGAGGGCCACAAAATGTGTAAGACTAACAAAGAATAAATAGAAAATGGTAGAAGAGAGTCATGCATTATCAGTAGTTACTTTAAGTGTGAATGGATTCAACTATCGAGTCAAAAGGCAGAGGTTGGCAGAAGGGACAGCAAAGCATGACCCAAGTATATGCTTTTTATAAGAAACACACTTTAAATTCAAATACATAAGTAGGTAGAAAGTGAAAGTTTGGAAAATTATACCATGCAAGCAATAATTAAAAGACAGTTGGGGAGGGAAGTGGCAAGATGGTGATATAGAGAGGAGTGGAAGTTAGTTATCCCCCTGGAGAAACAAATTAACAACTAGTAAATAATCTGGAATAACTGTTGGGGGACAACTGTGACTGTCCACACATCATGAACCAACCTGAATTAGGAGGAATGCCTGAGATTGCAGCATAAAATCTGTAAATAAAAGCTGTGGACCCAAGATGGGAGCCCCCTACAACCATGGCAGGCTGAATGGCAAAACCTCGCTGTGGTAGAAAGTGGCAGTCTCTCAATGAGTGAAGGTACCTCTGTCCATCTCCAGCTGGGGTCTTAATTAACAAATGTGATTTTCTCAATGTGGTTTGCAGATCCCAAATAGGCAGAAAGAGGCTTTTGGTGATGACTGATCTTGGAGAGCCAGAGGACTCCTCTGTCACAGGAAGGGTAGCCCAGAGAACTGGGTGTTACCTCTGGACAAGTGAAATTGGAGGCCCATGAACTGGCTCTGAATGGAGGCTTTCTGTTCCTTTTACTCTCTCTTAACCTAAGCAGCTCAGAGGAGAAATCCTCAGCTATTTTCAGTATGCAGCACTCTGACCCAGGCAAGGGTGGAGATAGCAGAGTCAGAGAGACAAAGAACCTATTTAAATATTGATATTCACTTCCTAGGGGGTGTATCTTCCCTAAGAGGAAGAAGCTTTGCCCAGCTCTACTATCCACCTTCCATTCAGAACCAGAACCCAGAGCCTGGGGGAAACAGGGAAAACAGAAACTAAGGACTGAGGGGGCTGCAACTCCTTACACCAGTCAGGAGCTATAGGCTGAGAGGCACCACCTGCTGGGCAGTTTAGGAAAAGCACAGCAGCTTGAGGCCTCATGGGTGTGTCAATCTTCTAAGACATACCTACAGGGAAAGCTGATACTGAACCTCTGAGACCTGATCCCTTTCTGGTCTGGGAAAACCTGATTGGGATAACCAAGGAAACCAGACACCTAGATAACAGAAAATTACAACCTACAATGAGAGAAACAAAGATATGGCCCAAACTTACACTTCATCTGAGATACAGGAATTTAAACAACAAATGCTAAATCAATTCAAATAGGTTAGAGAAGATATGGCAAGAGAGATGAAGGGTATAATGAAAACAATGGGGGAATATAAGGTAGAAATTGAAAGTTTGAAAAAACAACAGGCAGAATCTATGGAAATGAAAAGCACAACACAAGAGATAAAAGACACAATGGAGATATAAAACAGCAGATCTCAAGAGGCAGAAGAAAGCACTCAGGAACTGGAGAATAAAACACCTGAAACACTGCACACAAAAGAATAGATAGGGAAAAGAATGGAAAAATATGAGCAGTGTCTCAGGGAATTGAATGACAACATGAAATACATGAATGTACTTGTCATGGGTGTCTCAGAAGGAGACAGGAAGGGAAAAGGGATAGAAACAATAACATGAAATAATCAATGAAAATTTCCCATCTCTTATGAAAGACATAAAATTACAGATCCAAGAAGCACAGCTTACCCCAAACAGCATAGATCTGAATAGGAGTACACCAAGACACTTAATGATCAGATTATCAAATGTCAAAGACAAAGACAGAATCCTGAAACCAGCAAGAGAAAAGTGATCCACCACATACAAAGGAAACTTGATGAGACTATGTGTGGATTTCTCAGTAGAAACCATGGAGATATGAAGGAAGTGGTGTGATATGTTTAAGATAATGAAAGAGAAATACCGCCAACCAAGAATCCTATATCCAGGAAAACTGTCTGTGCCAGTTTGAATGTACTGTGTCCCTCCAAATGCCATTTTCTTTGATGCAATCTTGTGTGGGAAGACCTATCAGTGTTCATTAGATTGTAATTCTTTGAGAGTTTCCCTTGAGATGTGCCCCACCCAACTGTGGGTGATGACTCTGACTGGATAATTTCCATGGAAGTGTTGCCCCACCCATTCAGGATGGGTCTGAATTAAATTACTGGAGCACTATATAAGCTCAGACAGAAGGAGCAATCTTGTCACAGCCAAGAGGGACACTTTGAAGAAAGCACAGGAGCTACAGATGAGAGACAGTTTAAAGACGGCCGTTGAAAGCAGACTCTTGCTCCAGAGAAGCTAAGAGAGGACAAATACCCCAAGTGCAACTAAGAGTGACATTTTTGAGGAACTGCAGCCTAGAGAGGAATATTCTGGGAGAAAGCCATTTTGAAACCAGAACTTTGGAGCAGATGCCAGCCACATGCCTTCCCAGCTAACAGAGGTTTTCTGAACACCATTGACTATGCATCACTGAAGGTACCTGACTGCTGATGTGTTACCTTGGACACTTTATGGCCTTAAGACTGTAACTGTGTAACCAAATAAACCCCCTTTTATAAAAACCAATCCATTGGTTGAGGAGCTAAGATGGTGGCATAGAGAGGAGTGGAAGACTGTTAGTTCCCCCCTGTAACAATTCATAAATGACCAAAAAACTAGTAAATAACCTGGAATAAAAGTGGGGAGAAAAACGTGACTGTCCCCTCATGATCCACCAACCTGAATTGGGAGGAATGCCTGAGATCACAGCATAAAATCTGTAAGTAAAACTGCAGACCCACACTGAGAGCCGAGAGCTGAGATCTGAGAGCCCCTCCCTCATGGAAGCTGCTCATTGCACTCTCTTAACCCAGCTCCAAGTGAGGTTTTAATGTTAAATGCTCAATACAGACAGTGAATCCTCAACAAGCAGACAGAGGTTTTTGGTGACAACTGACCTTGGGAGAGTCAGGGGACATATCTGTCTCAGGACGGGGAGCCCAGAGGATTGGGTGCTATCTCTGGCTGATGGGTGAACCTGGGAGATTTTCTGTCCCTTTCCCTCTCTGTGGAGAAAACCTCAGCGGTTCTCAGCCTGCAGCACTTTGCAGTAAAGACAGCCTCCACCATTTTAAAATCAAAACACTTTGATCAGCAGAGTCACAGAAACAAAGAACTTATTGATATGCAGCTGACATCTCTGGAGAGATCATAGCTTCCCAAGAGGAAAGGGAGGGGCCCAGCTCTACTGCCTGTCTTTCAGTCTTTCCAGAACCAGACCCCAAAGCCTGGGGAGGAGAGCCACAGGCCACACCCTCTTACACAGTCAGTGACAGGCTGACAGGTGGATTTGCCAGGCAGAAAAGCACAGGTGTCTCAATACTCTAAGAAAAGCAATCAGGGAAACCAGATACTGAAATATTACCCCTTCTGTGACCTTAGCCTGTTCTCATCTGGGAAAACCTGATTGCAGTGGCCTAGGAGGTCAGATGCCTAGACAACAGAAAACTACAACCTACACTAAGAAAAACGAAGCTATGATCCAGCCAAAGGAACAAATGTACACTTCAACTGAGATACAGGAATTTAAACAACTAATGTTAAATCAATTCAAAAAGTTTAGAGAATATTTCACAAAAGAGATAGAGGCTGTAAAGAAAACACTGGGCATATATAAGGCAGAAATTGAAAGTTCAAAAGACGACCAGTAGAATATATGGAAATGAAAGGCACAACACAAGAGATGAAAGACACAATGGAAACATACAGCAGCAGATCTCAAGAGGCAGAAGAAAACACTCAAGAACTGGAGAACAAAACATCTGAAAGCCTACACACAAAGGAGCAGATGGAGAAAAGAATGAAAACATAAGAGCAATGTCTCTGGGAACTTAAAGATGAAACAAAGTACAAGAATCTACATATCATTGGTGTCTCAGAAGAAGAGAAGGGAAAAGGGGCAGAGGCAATAATAGAAGAAATAATCAATGAAAATTTCCCATCTCTTATGAAAGGCATAAAATTACAGATCCAAGAAGTGCAGCGTACTCCAAACAGAATAGATCTGAATAAGCCTATGCCAAGACACTTAATAATCAGATTATCAAATGTCAAAGACAAAGAGAATCCTGAAAGCAGCAAGAGAAAAGCAATCCATCACATACAAAGGAAGCTTAATAAGACTATGTGCAGATCTGTCAGCAGAAACCATGGAGGCAAGAAGCAAGTGATGTGATATATTTAAGATACTGAAAGAGGAAAACCGCCAACCAAGAATCCTATATCCAGCAAAGCTATCCTTCAAATATGAATGAGGGACAGCTCCAAATATTTTCTGACAAACAATGAGAGATTTTGTGAACAAGACATCTGCCCTACATGAAATACTAAAGGGAGCACTACAGAGTGATAGGAGGACAGGAGTGTGTGGTTCGGAACAAAATTTTGGGAGACGGTAGCCCAGCAATGTAAGTACACTGAACAAAGATAGCTATGTATATGGTTGAGAGAGGAAGGTTGGGAGCATGTGAAACACCTGAAGAAAGGAGGAAAGATAAAGACTTGGACTATGTAGCTTGGTGAAATCTAGAGTGTTCAGTAATTGTGATAAAATGTACAGATATGTTCTTTTACAAGGGAGAACAAGCAAATGTCAACCTTGCAAGGTGTTAAAAATGTGGAGGCATTGGGGGAGGGATGCAATCAATGTAAACTAGAGACTTTAACTAACAGAATCATTGTATTATGCTTCCTTTAAGGTAATAAAGGTAATATACCAAGGTAAATGCAGATAAAAGCGGGGGATAGGGAAGGCATGTTAGACACTTGGCATTGGTGGTATTGTCTGACTCTTTAGCCTACTTTGATTTAAGGTTACTTTTCCATTTGCTACTTCCTAGCTGTCATTTTTTTTCTTTTCCTTTTCCCTCTCTACCTTCTTTGATGCTCCCTCCTGCCTTGTGGAAGAAATGTAGATGCCCTTATATAGATAGTGGTGAAGGTAGTGAACACATAAAGATGTGACCATACAGAGAACCACTGATTGTTTACTAAGGATGGAATGTATGGTGTATGAACAAAACCATCTTAAAAAAAAAAGGGGTGATGACAAAAGCTCAAGGGAAATATACTGAGTGAAATAAGCCAGACACATAAGGATAAATATTACAAAGTCTCACTGATAAGAACTAATTATAATATGTAGACTCATAGACATGAAATATAAGGTATCAAGATATAGGACAAGGCTTCAGAATGGGGAGTGGTTGCTTAGTATGAGCAGAATGTTCAACTAGGATGAACTTAAATGTTTGGAAATGAACAGAGGTGTTGGTAGCAAGATGTGAGAATAATTAACAGTGCTGAATGGTGCATGAATGAGGTGGAAATGGGAAGCTCAGAGTCCTGTATGTCACCAGAAGGAAAGTTGCAGGTCAAAAGATGAGAATGTATAAAACTGAATCCTATGGTGGGCAATGTCTATGATTAACTGTACAAATATTAGAAAACTCTTCCATGAACCAGAACAAATGTAGGACAATACAACTAGAAGTTAATAATAGAAGGGTATATACAGAAGAAATATATACCTATTGCAAACTATATACTACAGTTTGTAGTATTTCAACATTCTTTCATAAACAGTAACAAATGTACTATACCAACACTATGAGTCAACAATTGAGGGGGTTGGTTAGGGATATGGGAGGATTTGAGTTTCCTTTTATTTTTATTTCTTTTTTTCTTTTTCTTTCTTTTTTTCTTTTTTTCCATCTTTAACTTTATTTCTTATCTGGAGTAATGAAAAGTTTCTAAAAATTGAACAAAAATTAAGTGTGGTGATGGATGCACAGCTGTATGAGGGTACCAGGGGCAACTGATTGCACATTTTGGATCTTTGGATAATTGTATGGTATCTGAAAAATCCCAATAAAAATTAAAAAACAAAATCCATTTCTGGTGTTTTGCATTCTGGCAGCATTAGCAAACTAGAACAGATTTTGGTACCAGAGAAGTGGGGTGCTGCTGAGATTGCAAATATCAAACATGTTGCAATGGCTTTTTAAATGGATAAGGGGAAGATTCTAGAAGCATTGTGAAGCACTTGATAGAAAAGGCCTAAACTGCTTTGAAGAGAATGTTTGTGGAAATATGGACTCAGATACTTCTGATGAGGTCTTGGAAAGAAATGATGAAAGTGTTGTTGCAAACTGGAAGGAAGGTTATCCTTATTTAAAGTGGCAGAGAATTTGGCAAAATTGAGTCCTGGTATCAGATGGAAAGAAGAATTTGAAAGTGACAACCTGGAATACTTAGCTGAGGAGATCTCCAGACTACATATGGAGGATGTACCCTGGCTTCTCCTTTCAGCTTATAGTACAATGCTAGTGGAGAGAGATAAACTTAGAACTGAACTACTGGCTTCAAAGAAACCAGAAGCTGATGGCTTGGAAAATTATGGGCTTCCAGGGGGTGGAATCCCAGAAGCTACAGCCCAATGTGAGGATGAAACCAAACATGGAACCCAGCCACCATTTCATTATAAGCCAAGATTGGAAAAGGAGTTAAGCAGAAAGGATTTGTGGAAAGTCCTATTGTCTAACAGCTTTGACCCCCTGTGTGCTTCATGTGAAGCAAACATAATTTTTGTGAGATCTTTATAGACAGAGCCATTGCTGGTTTGGACTGGAGGAGACAGAAAAGGAACAATTTGAAGGAAAAATTTCTTCAAAGACAGAGCCATGGAGGTTGAGATCTGGAGTCAAGAGGTCTCAGGCTGGGAGATCAGAGCAGACCTTATGCATGGAAAGGGTGGATTTGCCCTAGAGTCTGAGGGTTGGCCTTCTGCCTCCATTCTCAGGAAGTGTTCTGTCACCTCAAGCCCCGAAGAGTGTGGAGCACATTCCCAGGGAGTTGGGGAGAGCCTGGCTGCCACCACACTGTTCTGAACAGTTGAGCATTTTCCCCAGAGATGGAAGGGAATCCAGGTGCTGCCCCAATGTTTGAGGAGGGTGGGGCCAAGAAGATGGTCTCTCCAATGTGTGGATATGTTAGAGCACTCACACAAGCATTTGGGGAGGAAAGGGCTGTCACAAAGGCCCTAAAGAAGGGTTAGACTCCCACTCTCTCAAGCCTCAAGGATGCAACATCATTCTGTAAGTGACTCTCAGATTTTGAAATCTAATGAAGTTTGTCCTGAGGGTTTTAGGAACTGCTTTGGTCCTGCTAACCCTGTTTCCCTTACTCTTTCTCCTTATGGCAATGGGAATGTTTATCCTATGAATGTCCCTCCTTTGTATATTGGAAGCACATAACTTGTTCTAAGTTCACAGATCCACAGCTAAAGGAAAATTATGCCTTAGGACTGACCATACCTGTAATTGATTTTGATAGAATTTTGTACTTAACTATTGTTACTGAAATGATTTAAGTTTCTGTGATATTGTGGGATGAATGTATTTTGTGTATGGAAAGATAATGTCATTTTGGGGTCCAGGGGGTGGAATGTGCCAGGTTGAATGTATTGTGTTCCCCCAAATGCCACTATCTTTGATGTAATCTTCTGTGGGCAGATCTATCAGTGTTAATTAGATTGTAATTCTTTGAGTGTTTCCATGGAGATGCACCCCACCCAACTCTGGGTGATGACTCTGATTGGATAATTTCCATGGAGGTGTTGGCCCTAACATTGGGTGGGTCTGAATTAAATTACTGGCATTCTATATAAGATCAGACAGAAGGAGCAAGCTTGCTATGCCAAGAGGGATATTTTGAAGACAGCACAGGAGCTGCAGATGAAAGACATTTTGAAGATGGCTGTTGAAAGCAGACTCTTGCTCCAGAGAAGCTAAGAGAGGACAAATACCTCAAGTGCAACTATGAGTGATGTTCTTAGGAACTGCAGCCTAGAGAGTAAGGTTCTGGGAGAAAGCCACTTTGAAACCAGAACTTTGGAACAGATGCCAGCCACATGCCTTCCCAGCTAACAGAGGTTTTCCAGACACCATTGGCCATCCTCCAGTGAAGGTACCTGATTGCCGATGTGTTACGTTGGACACTTTATGGCCTTAAGACTGTAACTGAAACCAAATAAGCCCCCTTTTATAAAAGCCAATCCATTTCTGGTGTTTTGCATTCTGGCAGCATTAGCAAAGTAGAACAAGGTTGATCAATAAATACTCCCTTGTAAAATTATTTTCAGTTTTTAATATCTTTAATTTTGTATATGATTTTAATTTATTGGAATGTATAAATGTTTAACAATAAAAGGAAATAGAAGAAATAAAGAAAATCTGTGAAAGAAAGAACAGGCTGCTTGGAGCCCTTGGTTCCTCTTATTTCTGCGCATATAATATCTACCAGTGCTTCTTTCTCAGAGCATAATCACCTTTTAGTGTTTCTTCTACCTTGGTTCTACTCTAGGAAACTGGTCCTTTAAACCATATTAGATGCCAGTGTCACTGCCTCAGACAGATCCCTTGTTGGTAGGAACCAATCATGATGGCACCAGGAATCAAGAAAACCAGGTTTTCAATTTTTCTCTCTGCCTAGCAACTTGTGTAATGTGCAAAGGTCACATACATGTTCTTACTTCCATATTCATTATAGGGAAATTAATACCAACTCAAACAATATTCTTGCTGAGATAAACTTATTCCAGTATTTACTACCCTCTTGAGGGCATCTTTGATATCCTTCTTACTCAGATTATAGACCAGAGGTTTTGACATTTGTATAAGGAGGTCATGGAATAACTGACAGTTCCTTGTCTTTCTTACAGTGTCCAGAGTGGGGACACATGTTCACAGAGAGACCTGGGCCATAGAAGACTGTCAGAGCTGCCAGGTGAGAGACATAGGTATTGAATATCTTGGTAAAATATTCTACTGAAGATACTTTTAGGATGGAAGCTTCAGTGAAACCTTAGGAGGAGAGTATGACAATATAGACCCAAGGCCAATAAACATGGCTACAGGATGAATAAGAATTTGGCTGATAAAGAGATTTGGGCAAGACAAGGAAACAATCTGAGGTACCTAACAAAAGAAATGCTCAGTGATACACATCCCATAGAGCAGAGATGAAATCAAGAGATGTTCAAGCTAAAGAAACCACTCACATAGGTCCCAATAAACATCTTCCCATGGTGGCTGTTCCAGTTTACTAATGCTGCTACTAGGCAAAATACCGGAAATTGATTGGCTTTTATAAAGGGGGCTTATTTGGTTACACAGTTACAGTCCTAAGGCCATATAGTGTCCAAGGTAAGGGAGTAGCTTCAGTGAAGGATGGCCATGGATGTCTGGAAACCTCTGTTAGCTTGGAAGGCTTGTGGCTGGCATCTGCATGCTTCCAGGTTACATTTCAAAATGGTGTTCTCCCAAATGTTTCTCTTGGGGTGCTTTGCCCTCCCTTAGCTACAGCTCCTCTTCAAAATGTCAATCTCAGTTACTCTCTAAAATGTCACTCACAGCTGCTCTCGATGTCTGGGCCTGTGTGGCTCCTTTTAAATTACTCCAGTGATCCAATAAACTCCCACACTGAATGGGTGGGGCAACATCCCCATGGAAATAATCCAATGAAAGGTCTCACCCATAGTTGTTTGAATCACATTGCCATGGAAACACTGAGCCAATAGGTCCCAAACTAATCAACACTAATATATCTGCCTGCATGAGATTGCATCAAAGAATATGGCTTTTGGTGGGACATAATATGTCCAAACTAGCAGAGTGGCCAAAGGTCATGATGGCTGCGTCCTGCAGAGGGTACAGTAGTGATGTATGTGTCATGGGCCATGGTGTTCATGGGGCAGGTCACTAGCCCCATCCAAACCCAACAAAATACTGTGTGGAAAAGGCCAGGAAGGAAAACTTTTTCCTTTATGTAAGACTAAAAACTTCTTTGGACTACTAGAAGAAGACTAGCCTATAAGTGTTAGGAAACTGAAAAAAAGGTACATGTGGGAGTCTATCCTGATTTGAATGATCAGTCCCATGTTCCAAGTCAGGGAAACAAAGTGGATCCCTAGGAGAATGGGAAAGATTATGAGCTGCAGCTCTTGTTCATCTGAGTTTCCCAGGAGAACAACCAGGTCAGAGTTGTGGTTTTTATCCCATTCCATGGATCTGCACAGTGCCATCTACTGAAGAAAGCATGAGAAAATGAAACAAGTAATTTCCAAAAACAAAAAAAGAGAGAGAGAAGAAAAGAAAAGGAAAAATCTCTTTATTATTTTGGACTCAGGCAACTGGCTAATTTTAAAATCTTAAATCACTAAAATTCAGTTACTCTATCCCTTCCTTATACAAATGCCAAATTTACATGAAAAGTCTTACATCCATATGATAATGGTCTCTTTCCAGAGAAAAGACACTGAACAGTCATCCTCAGTACATTATTTACTAATACGTTGTACCTTCAGATTCTCCAGGACAGATTTGGCAAAAATGAGACTTGGGGATAGGCAAATTAAGAATATACCATGATCTCTCTATACGGTGAAACAGGAATTTCTGCTCAGGCTGGTTCCACTATTAAATTGATGCTTGGAGAAGTCTGTGAATCATGCTGGGCCCTGTAAATGAAATTGCGATGGTGGAATTGATGGTCTTTAAAGTCTCCCTGCTAATTAATACCTACTTATTCTGTAATCAGGAAATATCGACATTTCTATAAACAGGATTTTTTTTTCTTGGCCTGGAAAAAATATAGAAAATGTAGCTGGATAGTGAGAAGAGCACTCACTAAGAGTCAACAGTTTGTACTTAGATATCACTTAACCCATTTAATGACTCTAGGAAGGCTCCTGAGAAACGCAAGAAGACAAGGTTGAAAGAGCCTGGAGGCTCCTGTTCACACATGACCATATTCCTCTCCTGAATTCAAATATACTTATGAGTTAGATTATCTAGGACAATGATTCTTTTTTTCTTTATTAAAGAAACTGTGGGTTTACAGAACAATCATGCATAAAATACAAGAATCCTGTAAATCATCCTATTATAATACCTTGCATTAGTGTGGAACATTTGCTACCATTGATGAAAGCACATATTTATAATTGTACTACTAACTATAGTCCCCTGTTAAACTTGCATTTCACTGCTCATGTAGTGTATATCAATGGATTTGTTTTCTAAAATTTACTTTGTTACTATATATACAACCAAACATTTCTCCTTTTAACCACTTTCAAATATATATTTCAATGTTGTAAATTACATTCACAGTGTGCTGCTACCATCACAATCATCCATTATCAAAATATTTCCATCATTCCAAATATGTACCATGTGCATTGTAAGCCTTAATATCTCATTCCCTACCATGACATGGTCCCCTGTTAAGATATATTATAGATTTTAACTCTATAAATTTGCATTCTAATTATTTCAAATGAGTGAGATCATACAATTATTCCCCTTCTGTCTGGCTTATTTTACTCAACATGATTTTTTCAAAGTTCATCCGTGTTATCACATGTATCAGGATTTCATTCCTTTTTATGTTTTAATAATATCTCATTTTATATATATACTAAATTTTATTTATCAATTCATCAGATGACAGGCACTTGTGTTGCTTCCATCTTTTGGCTTTTGTGAATAATGTTGCTATAAATATCACTGTGCAAATATCTGTTCAAGTCACTCCTTTCACTTCTTTGAGGTATATACCTAGTAGTGGGATTAGCTGGTCATATAATAGTTTTAGACTTAGCTTCCTGAAGAACTGCCAGTCTTCCACTGTGGCTGCACCATTTTACATTTCTACCAGCAATGAATGAGGGTTCATATTTCTCTGTATGCCCTCCAACATTTGTTATTTTCCTTTTTTTTAATAGTAGCCAATCTACTGGGTATGAAATGGCATTTTTTTTTTTTGTGGTTTGATTTGCATTTCCCTGATGGGTAATGGTATTGAGCATCTTTTCCTGTGCTTTCTGGCCATTTGTATATCTTCTTTGAAAAGACATCTATTTAAGTATTTTATGCATTTCTTAATTCAATTGCCCATCTTTTTGTTATTGAGTTGAAGAATTTCTCCTTACATTCCTGATATTAAACTTTTATCAGATATGTAGTTTCAAATATTTTATCCCAATGCGTAGGTTGTCATTTTAACTACATGTTAAAGTACTTTAATTTTGATAAGGTCTCTTTCATCTATTTTTTCTTTTGTTGCTTGTGTTTGGTTGTAAAGTCTATGAAATCATTGCCCTAACTCTAGGTTTTTAAGATACTTCCCTAAGTTCTCTTCCATAAGTTTAAGAGTTCTGACTTTATATTTAGATTTTGATCAGTTTATAATGATTTTTGCATAAGATGTGAGGTAAGGGTCCTCCTTCCTGTTTTGCAAATGGAGTTTCCCAACACCAATTCTTCATTCCAATTTATTGGTCATTGGCCCCTTGTCATGACTCAGTTGGCCTTAAACATGAGGGTTCATTTCTTTGCTATCGGCATGATTCCATTTGTCTATATGTCTATCCTTACTCAACTTTGTGTTGGAAGTTCTTGCCAGAGCAATTACACAATAGAAAGAAATAAAAAAAAATCAAATTAGAAAGGAAAAAGTAAAACAATCCCTATTTGCAGATGACATGATCCTATATGAAGAAAGTTCTGAAAAAACACAACAAAACTCCTAGAACTAAAAAAATTAATTCAGCAAAGTGGTGGGGTAGAAATCAACAATCCAGTATCAGTAGTGTTTCTATACATAAGCAAAAAACAGTCAGAAATAAAAATCAAGATAAAAGTTGCATTTACAAAGTCAACAAAAGAATCAAATATTTAGCAAAAAATCTAACCAAGTATGTAAATGACTTGAACACAGAAAATGACAAAACATTACTCAAAGAAATTAAAGAAGATATGAATAAATAGAAGGACACTGTGTTCATGTACTGGAAGACTAAACATTGTTAAGTTGTCAATCCTACCCAAAACAATTTATCAATCCCAACTGCAATTCCAATGACCTTCTTTGCAGAAATGGAAAAGCCAATCATCTTATTTATAAGGAAGCATAAGGGGCTCAAATATCCAAAGTCATTCTTGGAAAGAGGAATGAAGTTGTAGGACCCACATTCCCTAATCTTAATTAAACACAGTAATCAAACAGGATGGTAGTGTAGAAGCACATAAACTTTTCAATCATTTGGAAAAGCTGCAAATTTTTATACCGATAATTTGATGCATGAATTTTATGAATAAATGTTATAAGAATAAATTTTATATATTCTTTTACACCAAATCTTTTAAATTAACTCTTTAATTCTATTTTGCTGTTATTTATTGATTTTCTAGGCATTTAATTTTCTTTCAATATATCAGCATATATTCTTAGTGACTAAAAATAAATAAATTTTCTTTTATTTTTTATATCTCATTGTATGTATCATAACTTTTGCATGGACCAAAACATCAGTAATAATGTTTAAATACTCTGGATATAGGAAACAAGTGGTGGTGTGGGGAGTTCTAGTATTCCATCCATTCTACAAGACAGCTAGTAAATATCCAGGAACTACCTGAAGAAACTGTTTGGAGGGCTCCAGAAACCAGAAGCATGGTGTAGAGGAGGAAGGAATGAGTGGAAGAAAGGAACTGACAAGTGCTTGCAAAGAGTTGAGAGTAAATGTTTCCACATTTTGGATGCTGGTGACCATCCCCTACTGGCACAGCCAGCTGACTTGTGAGTCTCTCTCTGGTAGAAAATAGAAGTCCTCTCTCCAAGGTCAGGGGGAGTGGGATTTGGCCAGGCATCAATTGCAGATTTTAATTAGTGATCTTGGACTGCTAGATCCAAGCTCCAAGCATAGTTAAATTTGCAACTCATCCAGGAAAGAAAGAACCAAGAAGGTTCTATATCAACCATAATCCCAGGAGGGGAGGAAGCAGAGCAGACAGAGAAGCACAGACACTTAAGATGGCAGAGCTTGGTTTGCTGAAGTATGGCTCAATATCAATATAAAGGGAGACAGTCCAAGTTGCTGACTCTGGCTCTTGATGGGGAAACTCTGGGTGCTCTACTCCAGCTCTGAAAAGAGATACAGGTTAAAGTACCTCATTAAAGAAAGCAGCTAGAAGCCTCACTTTCAGTCCTGACACAAGCAGGGGTGGAAGCAGTATTGAATGTTAGTCATAGTAACCTCTCAGGCAGTGGAGGCAGGTCACTGAAAGTCAGCTCATCCCCAAGAAAAGGGGAGAGGCAGACCCAACACTAGTGGCAGGTCTCATTTAGAATATTTAGATACCAGGATCTGAGATATCAGCAAAAGTTTCAGAAGGGGCACCCAGTTTCAAAAAGGGGCACCCAGCCTTGCTAGCAATGAATGAGTGGGGCTTATTGAGCATTACTGTAACTTTAACAGCTGATGAGGAATAGGTTGTTGAAAAATGGCTCCTCACGCCAAAAGGGGGGATGTAGCAGGGAGAAGATCCAGCACAGGTGGTGGCTGTTATTTACAGAACTCAGAACCCAGAATCTGGGAAAAATGTTCAAACGGCATTCCCTCAGCCCATAACAAGGGTGGGATAGTACCACCTTAGGTCTGTGGGGATCATCAGGTAAAGAGCGCCATCTGCTGGGAAGGATAGAAATGCCCAGAATCAGGAGGCTTCACAGAAAAGATTAGCATCCTGCTGTGTCTCCTCCCCTGGGAATTTTGGTAGTGCTCTACACCACATTTGTGAGAACAGGACCTGTCTTGTCTGGGAAAAACTGACTGGGGTAGGTCCTTCCTGGAGGGACCCTCCTTTCAGATTCAGCCCTACAGGTAAAAGTAGCTAGAGATAATAAAAGAAGTTTTAAAATCACATAGAGGCACATGAAAAAGAAATGGATCAGATCAACACTCCTGGAGGAAGAAGAGGGAAGACAAAGCATTTTCCAGGACAAAACAACTGCACATATAGGACAATCTCAAAAAATCATTCCATATATGCAGGGAAACAACAAGAAAAATAAGAGCTGAAAAAATTCTAACCAGTTAAATATGTACTGCTCTAGATGGCAAGTAAGTTTGAAACAGTCATCATAAACCTACAAAACAGACAACGAAACTAAAATCAAACAGAACCAGCTGGCTTCAGAGGTGAATTCTACCTAACATTCCAAGAAGAAGTCATACCAACTGTGATGGTTGGGTTCATGTGTCAACTTGGCTAGGTGGCCTAGCTGTCTGGTCAAGTGGGCACTGGCCTGACGATTGCTGTGAGGATATTTGGGGCTGGTTAATAAACCAACGGGCTAGTTTGTCAGATCATCAGTCAATTGACTGCAGCTGACTGATGACTCATCAAGGGGTGTGCCTTCCACAATGAGAGAATGCAATTGGCTGGATTTGGTCTGGGTGATCAGTTGGAAGCTATTAAGCCGGACAGTTAGAGAACCTTCACTTCTTCTTCGGCTCCTCAGTGAAGCATTTCCTGGGGAGCTCGTCGGTGTTGCCGGTTCGTTTCCTGAGGAGTTCGTCAAAGCTGTCAGTTCATTTCCCAAGGAGTTCGTCGGACGTCTTCCTTGGAGTTGACAGCTTGTTGACGGCTCTGCAGAATTTGGACTCCTGCGCTCCTGCAGTTGCATGAGTCACTTTTACAATTTGATAATCAGAGACATCTCTCATTGATTCTGTTTCCAAGGAGAACCCTAACTAATACACCAACCCTGCAACATTCTTCTAAAAAATTGAACATGGAATGCTACCTAACTGATTTTATGAAGTCAATATAACTGTCATACCAAAGCCAGTCAGAGATACTGTAAGAAACAAAAATTACAAACCAATATTTCTAATGTATGTAGAGCAAAAACCCTCAATGAAACACTTGTGAATTGAATCCAGCAGCACATTAAAACAATTAGAGGAGGTGGGGCAGGATGGTGATTTAGTGAGGTGTGAAATTTAGTTACTCTTCTAGGGCATCTGGTAAGTAGCCAGGAGCTGCCTGCAACAACTGCTTGGGGAAATTTTGTGACTAGACCCACATTGTACAGCAGTCTGGAACAGGTGGAACGACTGAGATTGCAGAGAATAAATTTCCCTGGCCAAGGGGCAAGTGACCCTCCTCACAGTCATGGCAGACTGTCGTTGAGCTGGATCACTGAAGGAAAAAGAAATAGTCTCTGCTGGGAGCAAGGAGGATGGCTCAACTAGGCCCCAGTTACAGAATTAATTAACAAATTTGTACAGCTAAATAAAAGTTCTGAGCATAGATAAATCAAGAGTAAGCATGAAAGGAACTGGGAGGTTTGGGCCCAGTAGAGAGGAGGTGGGGCTAACAACAACAACAAATAACAGAGAACTTTGGAGTTGGGGGTTCTCAGAGTGCTGGAAAAGGCCTGAGCCCTTGAGGGGGAAACAGCAATGGGTACCAATTCTGGCTCTTGTTTGCAAACCCAGGGAGCTGGGGTCCAGCTCTGAGAATGAATTTATTTTTTTCTCTCTTTCTTTAGCTCTTTTTTTTACTCTTCAATGGCCCATTAGACCTGCTGGAACCCTCAGGTTTCATCACTGCCCTGGGTAAAGGCAGAATTAAAGTTGCCTAAGAGTAACTAGGCAGGAGAAGAACATAATTACCTAAAGGGCATATCTTTAAATAGGACTTACTGGGAACAAGGAAAAGTAGTGATGCAAAACTAAAGCTGTGGTTTTATCCCTGCAAAGAGGAGGTGGGGCTGACAGAAAAAAAAAAATGAAATAAAAGAAAAAAGAATACAAACAGAGGATTTTGTAGTCATCCAAGCTTAGAGTACTGGAAAGGGGCTGTCCCAAAAGAAGGAGGTTGCATGGAGCTGGGTACTACATACGGCTATCAACATGCAAAATATGGGACCTGGGGAAAGGCTCTGAAAAGGGATTTTTTTTCTTTTCTTTTTCTTTCTTTTCTATTTTTTCTTGTGTTTTTTTATTTCTTTTATTTTTATTTTTATTTTTATTTTTATTTTTTGCTTTTTTAAAAACTATTCTGAGAGCTCAGTAGGGAAAGGTTCAGACATTTTCAATTGACATCTGAACCCAGGTAAGGGTTCAGCTAAGATAAATCTGAGAGAAAAAGTAATGAGATTATTGGAAGAGATATTTCCCTAAAGGGCATAACACCCGCAGGAAAAGAGGGGCAGAGCCCAGCTCAATTGGTGGGCCTTCTTCAGAGAATTCAGATCCCAGGGTCTGGATAACAGAAACTGCTTGAGTCAGCCATACCCCTGGCAGGGACAGGGGTTGCTGAGAATTATCAGCACTGTAACTCTTTACACTGGTGTGGAGCTGTGGGTTGACAAGTGCCACCTGCTCGACTGGATAGGAAGAGAACGGAGTCTAGAGGCTTCACAGGAGGGTCTGATAAACTATAAAGTCTCATTCTCAGGGAAACTTGATGTGAATTACATCCTCACTCCTGAGACCTGGATCTCTCTAGACTGGGCAAATCTGATTGGGGTCAGTGATATCTGGGGACACCTCATCATAAAAACTTTACACAGAGTCAAGACAAGAATGAGAAAAACAACAGCTGAAAAATTCTGATCAAATAAATAGAAGATTTCTTAGAGATCTAGAATAAGTTGAATTGAATGCCAAAGAATAGATAGAGAACAAAGCTAAGCAAAAAGAAAGCTGGAGGTAAAAGAGTAAAAATGAGCTCCAGAATAAACTCATCAAGAAAATCATTGACCTAGACAGCTAAAAATAATGAGCAAGACTAGGAAACATGAAAATATGGAACAGCCAAATGGACAGACTGAAACTTCAACTGAGATACAGGAGTTGGAACAACTAATTAAATATATTCAAACAAATCTTCTAAATCAAATCAATAAGCTGAATAAAAATGTGGCAAAAGAGATGAAGGATATAAAGAAGACACTGGATGACCAGAAGGAAGAATTCATAAGCTTAAAGAAACCAGTGGCAGAACTTATGGGAATGAAAGACACAATAGAATACATGAAAAGCACAATGGAGACATACAGCTGTACTTTTGAAGAGGCAGAAGAAAGGATCAGTGAACTAGAAGACAGGACATCTGGAATCATAAACACAGAAGGATAGGGAAAAGAATGTATATTTATGAGCAGTGTCTCACAGAATTGAATGACAACATGAAGCAAATGAATGTACATGTGATGCATATCCCAGAAGGAGAAGAGAAGGGAAAAAGGGCAGAAACAATCATAGAAGAAATAATCACTAAAAACTTCCCAAATCTCAGGAAAGACATAAAACTACAGGTTGAAGAAGTGCAGCATACCACAAACAGAATAGATCCAAATAGACCTACTTCAAGACAGTTAGTGATCAGATTGTCCAATGTAAAAGACAAAGAGGGAATTCTGAAAGCTGCAAGATAACAGTGATACATCACATATAAGGGAAGCCTGATAAAAGTATATGGAGATTTCTCTGCAGAATCATGGAGGTGAGAACACAGTGGTATGATATATTTGAGATTCTGAATGAGAAAACTTGCCAATTAATAATTCTATATCTGGCAAAACTATCCTTCAAAAATTAGGGAGAAGTTAAAATATTCTCAGACAGACACTGAGAGAGATTGTGAATAAGACACCTGCTGTATAAGAAATACTAAAGGGTGTGCTATGGGCTGATAGGAGAAAACAGGAGAGAGAGGTTTGGAGAAGAGTATAGAAATGAAGACCAGCATGAAGGGCAAAAGGAGAGAGAAAAAACAAGATATGACTTAAAAAAACCCAAAATATCTTAAATAGTTTTTGAAAGTTGTCAATATTATGTATATATGTTAAAGTTCACAACTAAAAAAAGCATAAAATATTTAAAAAGGAAAATAAAATAGTATGTAAGAGTACAAAGGCATGGCTATATTGTGTGACTCTTTGTTAGTGGCAAATTCTTCTATAGCCTATCTGTTTAATAAATGTGGTATTCACTTCATTAAAACAAAAATCCAGAAGACAAAATGGTAGATGCAAGTATTGCCCTTACAGCAGTAATACTAAATGTTAATGGATGAAACGCCCAATAAAAAGATACAGACTGGAAGGATGGATTGAAAAACAGGACCCATATATATGCTGTCTAAAATGGACTCCCTTTAGGAACAAAGACAAAAATTGGTTGAAAGTGAAAGATTGGAAAAAGATATTTCACACAAACAACAAGAAAAGAGTGGGGATAGCTACATTAATATCAGACATATTAGACTTCAAATGTAAACCAAGTAAAAGAGACAAAGAAGGACACTATACATCAAAAAAGGGACAATTCATCCAGAAGACATAAAAATCATAAGTATTTATGTTCTGAGACAGAGTGCCCCAAAATGCCTGAGGTAAACACTGACAACAGTAAAGGGAGAAATAGATATTTCTACAGTAATAGTTGGAAACTTCAATACACCACTCTCATCAGTGCATAAAACATCTAGACAGAGGATCAATAAGGAAACAGAGATGTTGAATTGTATGATAAGTGAACTAGACTTGAAGGACAATTAGAGAACAATACACCCCACAACAGCAGGATACACATTTTTCTCAAGTGCTCATGGATCACTGTCTAGGATACACCATTTTCTGGATCACAAAACAAGTCTCAAGAAATTGAAAAATATACACACTCTACAAAACACTGTCTTGAATCATAATGGTATGAAGCTGGAAATCAGTAACAGGCAGAAAGTTAGAAAATTCACAATATATGGAGGCTAAATAACACATTTTTAAACAAGTGGGTGAAGCAAAAGTTTACAAGAGAAATTAGTACATATCTTGAAACAAATGAAAATGAAAACACAACATGTCATATTTTATGAGATGTAGCAAATGGGGTGCCGAGAGGGAAATTTATTGCCTTAAATGCATATATTAAAGAGAAAAAGAGAAAAAAAAATTTTTACTCGTAGGAATTAGAGAAATGTTTACTTGTTTACTTGTAGAAACTAGAGAAAGAACAGCAAACTAACCTCAAAGCAAACAGAAGGAAAGAAATGACAAAGATTAGAGCAGAAGTAAATGAAATTGAGAACAAGAAAACAAAATAGAGATTCAAATTAGATGGTGGTTCTTTGGGAAAATCAATAAAATTGATGGGCCCTCAGCTAGGCTACAAAAAAAAAAAGAGAGTGGATGCAAATAAATAAAATCAGAAATGGGAAAGGAGACATAATTACTGACTCTGCAGAAATAAAGGAGATAATGAGAGGATACTAGAAGAACTATATGTTAATAAACTAGACAATATAGATGAAATGGACAAACTCCCAGAAAAGCATGAACAACCAACACTGACTTGAGAAAAAAATAGACAATGTCAACAAACTAATCACAAGTAAAGAGATGGAGTTACTCAAAAAAGTTCCCAAATAAAAAAAGCCCAGGGCCAGACGGGTTCACATGTGAATTCTACCAAACATTTAAGAAAAAAATTAGTACCAATCCTGCTAAAGCTCTTCAAAAAAATTGAAGAGGAAGGAAAGCTGCCTAACTCATTCTATGAAGCCAACATCACAATAATACCACAGTCAGAAAAAGATACTGTAAAAAAAAAGAAAGAAAATTCCAGACCACTCTCTTTAATGAATATAGATGCAAAAATCCTCAACAAAATACTTGCAAATTGAATCCAGATGCACAATGCAATAATTATACACCACAACCAAATGAGATCAATTCCAGGTAGGCAAGGCTGGTTCAGCACAAGAAAATCAATTAATGTAAAACACTACATCAATAAACCAAAGTAGGAAAAAAAAGACATGATCATCTCAATCAATGCATAAAAAGCATTTAACAAAATTCAACATTATTTCTTGATGAAAACACTCAAAAGGATAGGAATAGAGGGGACCTTTCTCAATATGATAAAGGGAATGTATGAAAAACTCACAGCTAACATCCAACTCAATGGGAAAACTGAAAACTTTCCTCTAAGTTCAGGAACAAGACAGGGATGCCACATGTCATCATGCTTATTCAGCATTGTGCTAGAAGTTCAAATAGGACAATTAGGCCATAAAAAAGAAATAAAAGGCATCCAAATTGGAGAGAAAGAAGTAAAATTTTCAGTGTTTGCAGATGACATGATCCCATATGTAGAAAATTCACAAAAATCTATGTCAAAGCTACTAGAGCTAATAAATGGATATAGCAAATTGGCAGGGTATAAGATCAACATGCAAAAATCAGTAGTGTTCCTATACACTAATAATGAGTGACAGGAGCAGGAAACCAAGAAAAATATTCCATTTATAATAGCAACAAAAGGAATTAAGTATTTAGGAATAAACTTAACCAAATCAACAAAAGGCCTATACGCAGAAAACCAAGAAACTACAAGACCTAAAAAAAAATAAAAAATAAAAAAAGAAGAACATACCATGTTCATGGATTTGAAAACTAAATATAGCTAAGATGTCAATTTTAACTAAACTGATTTATAGATTCAGTGAAATACAAATTAATATCCAAACATTGCAGAAATAGAAAAACCAATAATCAAATTTATTTGGAAGAGCAGGGGACACTGAAGAGCAAAAAATATCTTGAGAAAGAGTAATGAAGTGGGGGATCTCATACCACCTGACTTTCAAGAATTCTACAAATCTATGGTAGTCAAAAGAGCATGGTACTGGCATAAAGATAGATATACCAAACAATGAAATTGAATTGAGTGTTCAGAAATAGACCCTCTCATCTACAGACAATTGATCTTTGATAAAGCAGTCAAGCCAAAACAACTAGGACAGAGAAGCCTCTTCAATAAATGGTGCTTCAAGAAATGGACATCCATAAACAAAGGAATGAAAGAGGACCCCTATCTCATGTCATACAAAAATTAACTTGAAATGGATCAAAGATGTAAACATTAGCACTAAGAACATAAAACATTTAGAAGAAAATGTAAGGAAATATCCTAAAGATCATGTGACAGGAGGTGGTTTCCTAGACCTTACTCCCATTGCATGAATAATGAAAGAAGAAATACATAAATGGGATCTCCTCAAAATTAAACACATTTTTACATCAAGAGACATTGTCAGAAATGTAAAAAGGCAGCCTACAGAATGCAAGGCAATATTTGGAAACCACATATCAGATGAGGTTTTAATATTCAGAATATATAAAGTGATCCTACAACTCAGCAACAGACAAACAACCCAATTGAAAATGGGCAAAATGGATGGTGGAGGCTGGGCCTGTGTGGGCCCTGGAATTGGAGTTCTAGATCCCAGCTGCAAGGTGAAGATGAGGAGCCTGGGACCATGAGAGGTGAACTGATGACTTATCCAAGTTGCACAGCTAGTTAAGTAGCAGAACTGGGATTAGAACTCAGGTTTCCTGCCTCCCAAGATTGCTAAAATGAGTCTGTGGAAGCAAACACCCAGTGACTTCTTAAAGGAAATTATACAATGACCACTTGTAGTAAAATTAAACTCTGGAATATATTATTGAGGGGCCCTTGCTTGCTTGGATGGCCACATGAATATAGCCCTGGAGCAGACAGAAGAATATGTAAATGAACAACTTAAGAATATGTATGGGGATGCCTTTATCTGAGGAAACATCATGCTATACATAAGTAAACAGAAGAGAAGGTTGTGAAGACACCAGAGAAGCAATGCTTTTCATCCTTGGATATATGTGTTATGAAATGTATTTTTAAAATTTTTTGGTTCTTTTGTTACCTAATTTGTTCTGTTTTCATAATAGTGATTTTTCACTAATGTGGGAGTAAGATAAATGTATACAGTTGTTGGATTTAAATGTAAAGAGTTCTTATACATTTAAGTTTCAGTAATTTTCCTTGACCTTTGTGCCAGTGTAAAGAAAGCAAAAAGAATTTTAAAAAGATATAAAGTCTTTTTTCCTACAAGATTATTTAACTTAAGTTCAAGCACTGTCATTTGCTTTGCTTTGATTTATTTATTTGACTGACTACAATGATGCATCTAATGGACTCATAATTAAAACTTTTCAGGGTTGTCCTTTAAAAAAATGGGCAATATACATGGACACTTTTCTGAAGAGGAAATACAAATGGATCAATAACATATAAAAAGATGCTCAACTTCACTGGGATTATGGAAAAGCAAATCAAAACCACAATGAGATATATCATCTCACACCTATTTGAATGACCATTATTAAAAAAAAAAAAGCAGAAAATTACAAGTGCTTGAAAAGATATGGAGAAAAAGGCAAGCTTATTCACTATCAGTGGAAATGTAGAATGCAGAAGCCACTGTGGAAGGCAGTGTGGTGGTTCCCCAGGAAGCAAAGTATAGAATTGCCATATGATTATGACAATTTTGTTACTAGGTATACCCCAGAGGAATTGAAACCTAAGGCACAAAAGGACATTTGTAAGCTGAAGTTTATAGCAGCATTATTCATGATTGCCAAGAGATGGAAACAGCCCAAATGTCCATCAACAGAAGAGTTTATAAACTGTGGCATGTATATATGATGGAATATTATGCAGCTGCAAGACAGAACAAAGTCATGGAGAATTTAAGAATGAGGATGAACCTTGAGGATCTTATGTTGAGTGAAATTTGCCAGAAAAAAAAGGACAAATACTGTATAGTCTCACTAATATGAACTAATGTTAATGAGCAAACTTTAAGAGTTAAAGCTGAGAATACAGGCTATCAGGAGATAGAAAGAGTGTAGAGATTGGACATTTGGTGCTGAAGGAGTATAGAATGTGCAACAAGATTGATTGTATAGATCCAGAAATACACAGCACAATATTGAAAGTACACTGAACAAAGATGACTGTGAGAAAAATTAAAAGGGGAAGGTTAGCAGAATGTATGACACTAGAAGGAAAGATAGAAGATAAAGACTGAGTCTAATCAACTTAGTGAAACCTACTGTTGTCAATGATGGTGATTAAATGTACAAATGCAAAAATGTTTTTACATGTGGGAGAACAAATGAATGTCAATTTTGGAAGGTGTGGAAAAAGGGATGGTATTGGGGAAAAATATAATCAATGCCAACTAGAGTATATAGCTAACAGTAACATTGTATTATGTTTCTATTGATTGTAACAAAGGCAATATACCAAAGCTAAATGTCTATAAGTGGGGTATATAAGGGAGAGGTATGGGATTCTTGGTGGAGGTGGTGTCTGACCTTATATTTTTTTAATCTTTTCTACTATTCTTATTTTAATTTTTTGGAGTAATTAATGTGTTCAAGTTTTGTGTGTGGTAATGAATGCACAACTATATGATGATACAGTGAACAACTGTGCACCATGGATGATTGCAAGGTATGTGAATATATCTCTGAAAAATTGCAGGGAGAAAAACAAACAGAGCAATACAAGTGCTGGATAAAATGTGGTGAGAGGGATATGACTTTTCAGTGTTGGTGGGGAAGTATAGTGATGCAGCCCATCTGGAGGGCAGTGTGGTGGTTTCACAAGAACCTAAGTATGCAGTTGACATAAGGTACTGCAACCTCACTATTGGGTATATAATTGGAAGGACTGAGAACAGGGATATGAGTGGACATTTGCACCCTGGTGTTTATGGCAGAAGTATTCACAATTTGCAATGGATAGAGGTAGCCTAAGGGTACATTGACTGTTGAATGGAATGTTGAATGGTGCTGTATGCATACCACAGAACATTAAGTGGCTGCAAGAAGGAATAAAGTTGTTAGACATGTAACTATGTGAAAGGATCTTGAGGATGGGATGTTGAGTGAATTAAGCCAGAAACAAAAAGTCAAACATTATATCATCTCATTAATATGTACTAAGTATAATGTGTAAACTCTAAGAATTGGATCTTAGAGCACATGCTATGAGAGGAATGCTTATTGTAAAGGTCACTAGATTGTTATCTCTTACAGCCATCACATCTATTCCTGAGTTTTAGTGGTTATCTCAAAATTTTGAGATGCTGAGCTGTTTGTGGATAACCTGGTTTGTCCATGAAACTTTGAGTATCTGTGGGATACCTGAGACTCAGAGCTAGATTTAAGCAGCTATGAATGTCAGTATTATCCCATTCAGCAACTGTTTAAAAAGTGAAAAAGAGTTCAAAATTCAATAAGACATATTATTGAAATGGATCTGGTTAGGACTAAGGCAAATCAGGTCAAAGGGTAAAGGATGACACTGATTGTGTTTTAAAGCTTCAATGTTTGTGTAATACCAAAGGAAGAGATGTTTATTTGTTGCAAAATCTATACTTTCTGTAGCACACTAAATAATTTAACTTGTACAGTCAGTTTCTTCAAACACCATAATAACATGGAATTTGAATAGGGAGTGTGAAACACCAATACATCCCAAAATAATTTTGGCAGGGAATGAAATGTATTTGCAAAACCCCCCCTGAAGGACTGGGGAAAAATGTGGAAATATTAAACTACCCCACCTGGGGAACTACTGATATTCTCACAAGCATAGGGGAGGACAAATTTAGAAGGCTGAGCCCTAATTCTTGGGGCTTGCCCTTATCCAGTTTCTTACTGCAAAGGAGAAACTAAACCTCTTTTGCTGCTTAGATGCAGCTTCTTTCTCTCTCTCTTTCTCTCTCTCTCTCTCTCTCTCTCTCTCTCTGGCAAATCTGCAAATAAATTCACCACCCTCCTCCCTATGTGGGACATGACACCCAGGGATGAGCCTAACCTGAGCATTAAGAAACCTCTGGTCCAAAAGGGGGAAGAGAAATGCAACAAAATAAATTTCAGTGGCTAAGAGATTTCAAATGGAGTCAAGAGGTCATTCTGGAGGGTATTACTCTGTGTTATATAGATATCTCTTTTTAATGTTTAGTGTGTTGGAATAGTAGAAGGAAATACCTGAAATTTTTGAACTGAGACCCAGTAGTCTTTTTTTCTTGCAGACAATTGTATAACTGTGTAGCTTACACAGTGTGATGGTGTGATTGTGAAAACCTTTTGGCTCACACTCCCCTTATCCTGAGTATGGACAGATGATAGCAAAATGGGAACAAAAATTAAATGAATAATAGGGTGGTATCTCTATTAGTTAGGGTTCTCTAGGGAGAATATAAGATTTATAAAAGTGTCTCATGCAACTGTGGGCATGCACGAGTCCAAATTCTGTAGGGCAGGCAGCAAACTAGCAACTCCAATGAAGATGTTAGATGAACTCCTCAGGAAAGGAACTGGCAAATTCAATGAACTCCTCAGGAAATGCTCTGGTGGGCAGTTGAAAAACAAATGAAGGTCCTCTATCTGTCTCACTTAAAAATCTTCAACTGATTGATTGGACTAAAACCAGTCAAATGCATTCTCTCATTGTGGAAGACATGCCCTTCATTGATGTCATCAGTCACAGCTGCAGCCAATTGACTGATGATTTCATAAACCAGCCTGTTGGTTTATTAACCAGTCACAAACATCCTCTCAGCAATGGTTACGCCAGTGCTTGCTTGACCAGACAGCTGGGTACTATCGCCTGGCCAAGTTGACACATAAACCTAACCATCACAGTATCCCTAACTCAAATCTTGTGCAAAACTTAACTCAAAATGGAACAAAAACTTAAACATTAGAGCTGAGACCATAAAAATCACAGAAAAAAATATAGGAAAACATCTTAAAGATTCTTTAGTAGGAGCTGGTGTCCTTGACCTTATACCCAAAGCACAAGCAATGAAAGAAGAAATAGATAAATAGGATCTCCTCAAAACCGAATACTTTTTTGACCCAAAGGACTTTGTCAAGAAAGTAAAATGGCAACCTACTGAATTGGAGAAAATATTCGGACACCATGTAACCAATGAGTGTTTAATACTCAGAATATATAAAGAAATCATGCAACTCAAACATAAAAAGACAAACAACCCAGTTTAAAAAATGGGCAAAAGACATGGATAGAGACTTTTCCAGAGAGGAAATACAAGTGGCTAAAATACACATGAAAAGATGTTCAACTTCACCAGCAATTAAGGAACTGCAAATCAAAACCAGAATTAGGTACCATTTCACACCTACTAGAATGGCCATTGCGGTCGCAGTTGACTTGTCTGGGGGAGGTGGCGGCCGGTTGCTAAATCCTAGGCTCTCAGGATTGCTCCGAGGGTACCGGCGGCGGGGGCGGCGGGGGCTCTTTCCCGGAGGCGAGGGCGAGGCGGGGGACTTGGCCAGGTCCCCGGCGGGAGGCGTGCAAGTATGGAGGGCGGCGAGAAAGGAACAGGCGGGACACGGTTCTTTTAGGGTGAAGAAACCAAGAGAGAGAGAGCTTATTAGGGGAGAGTACAAGCTTATATCGGGCGTTTAGAGGGCGGGGTAGCTGTAGGGGTTAAAGGCTTGGATTGGTTCTGAGAGGGCGCGGAGGTTGATTGAAAAGGGGCGAGAGTTGCTCCCGTAACGGTGTCCGGCGACAATGTATGCGCACCGGTGGTGATGGGAGTTGCGCTGGCAACGGGGAGTGTCCGGGCAAGATAAGGGGGTGGGGAAAAGGCAGTTCCCTCCGGCAAGCCTCCCCTAACATTGGTATTTTTTGGGTGAGGAAATGGGGCCTGCCTCCGGCCTCACTTTCCCAGGCCCGGGGGGCTGTAGAGGGCGCTGTCGCCCGTGCCCACTACCCTCCCCAGGGGTGGATCCGGTCCCCCAGCCCAGGCCCGCCAAGTTAAAGCGCGTAATCAGTGTCCCGCAGGCCATTATCAAAAAAAACAGGAAATGACAAGTCCTGGAAAGGATGTGGAGAAAGAGGTACATTTATTCACTGTTGGTGGGAATGTAGAATGGTACAGCCATTCTGGAAGGCATTATGGCCATTCCTCAGGAAGCTATGTATAGAATTGTCTTAAAAACTGGCAATCTCATTGCTAGGTATATACTTGGAAGAACTGAAAGGGAGGACATGAATAGACAGTTTCACACTGATGTTTATAGTGGCAATATTCATGATTGTCATAGATGGAAACAGCCCAAATGCCCATCAACTGATGAGTGGATAAACAACCTGCAGTATATACATTTGATGGAATATCATGCAGCTGTAGGATGGAATGAAGTCATGATGCATGCAACAACATAGATGAACCTTGAGAACATTATGTTGAGCAAAATAAGACAGAAATAAAAAGAAAAATATTGGATGGTCTCACTAATATGAACTAACTATATTGAGAAAATTCTTGGAATTAAATTCAAGAACATTGGTTATCAGGAGATAGAAAGAGTGTAGTGATTGGGCAAATGATGTTTAAGGAGTACAGAATGTTTAATAAGGTTGATTGCAAATGTTCAGAAATGGATAGCACAATACTATGAGATGGCAGCACAATGTTGTAAATGTAATTAACGATGCTGAGTGTGAGTATGGTTGAATGAGGAAGGCCAGGGTCATGTTTATTATCAGAATGAAAGCTAGAGGATAAAACTGGGACTGTATAACTGATGACTGTGGTTAATTGCATAAATATTAGAAACTTCTTACCTGAACTAGAAAAAAAAACATATGGCACTATTACAAGGTGTTAATGATAGGGTGGTTATGGGAAAAAAATACAATTAAGGCAAACTAAGGTCTATAGCTAATGGTAACATCATAATCTTCTTTCATTAATTGTCACAAAGGCACTATATCAAATCTAAATGGCAATAATGGGGGTGTAAGCAGTATGGGATTTTAGGGGGGGAGAAATGAGAATGTTCTCATATTGATTGTGATGGTGAATGTGTAGCTGTACATTTATACCAAAGACCATTGACTGTACACTTAGGATGGATATATGGTGAGTAAATAAAACTGTTTAAAAAAAGGAATAATGCTAAATAATAACAGTGACAGTAAGAAATTTGGTTTTGTTCCATATTTTACTGGGAATGCATTCAATATTCCACTGAGGTGGGATAAACCCTATATAGCTAAGGAAGATTATTTCAATAATACCCATCTGTGGTCTCAGATCCAATGTATATGACTCTTGTACTCTAACACCTTCTTTCAGTTTTATTTTTCTGCAATAATATAGAGATGTCATTCAAAAGGGCTCCAGGCAAAATAGTCATTAATGTGTTGAATAATGTGTTCATTTTTTTTCCTCCAATTTCTGTTAGGTAATTGGGGAGTGGTAACACATACATGTCCTGGTATCCAGACAGCAAGGACCGTGTGGGATAGGCTTAGTTTCAGTCAATATTAATGTTATGGCTGGGCATGAGGGAAGAGTCACCAGGGATTTATAATATCAATTTATACATTTTCTTGAGACATTTTCCCATTATCTCTTTAGAAAGTGATCAGGCTATTTACAAAGGCATTAAAAGGTTCTACTGTAATGCCCTAAGCACTATTGTGACAATTTTCCTGATTTTTAAGAAAATGCTTTTGAATCAGGGTTGGGTTAGGTGTTTTTAAATTACTTTCCTGGCCTTACTTTTGTTTTAAATTTGATGAATGAAAGTAAGGTCAGAAAATGATAATATAGCCACAATTGCATCTAAAACAAAAATCTTTTTCTAACTGATCATTTTAGCCTACCGTAAAATTTATTTTTTTGATATTTTATTCATTACTTTAACAATCATGTTCATAAATGGTGAGTCATGAATTGTTTCTTATTATAATTTTAACATTGTGCACCAAGATAATATTTTTTTAATTATAGTAGAATGAATTAAATAATTCATTCTGGAATTCTGCATTTAAAAGTTAATTCCGTGACTGATTTGGCTTTATAGGTATAGCCAGACCCAGCCACTTTCTGTTTGTGTGTCATGAAGCTAATTTTCCTGGATTGGCAAAAGTCAATTTAAAATACACTGGTAGTTTGAATCATTTATATGTGCTGCCCTTTTTTTACGTAGTATCAACATGCTCTGCCCATAAACTCTACCAAAGTTATTCAGCCTAATATCCTCATTTTAGAAAGTTTTTTGATAATGTCAATTTTTATCATCTGGTTATTTTTCAATTTTTGTTTAATGTTTGTTTTGTCAATGTTATTAACATGGTTTTCCAGAAAAAATATCATCCATTTCTTCCATTTTTGTCTTAGGTATTACCTTACCACTGTAGATGTCTTCTTTAAATTTTAAAATCTCTTTATATTTAGATCTTTCTCTAAATTTGGTTGTTCTCTATTTTCTTGAAAAAAAATTCCATTATCATATCTAATCTATTTTATCTTTTTGTCTTGAATGTCTGTCTAATTTCAATTATCCATTTATTCTTCGCTTTCCCAATATATTTCTGCTATTATTTTTTCCTTCTTTCTCCTTATTGTTCCTTCTTGCAATTCCTTCATTTAAGAGCTTTTATTCCTTTATATTCTTTCCTTTCAAGATAAAATTTTTGTAAATTTAGCATTGGCCACCTCTTATAAGTATTGGTATAGTGTATGCATAAATTCTTGGAGTATTAAGTGTAATTTGACACCATGCATATAAGTAATACTTCAACATAAGACCTTTAAAATATAAATGGCTTACTTTAAAATAATGTCATCATTACAGTGACATTACAATATTCTCATATTTCCCAGAATGTGGACTCTCATTAAGCATCATTTACAGTGGTAATGAAAACTACTCCCTATTTGGGATTTTGCAAGTCATTTTAGTGGGGACTTAATTGGGAATCAGCAAGACTCCTGAGTAAAACCTGCCATCTTGTCTAGAAATCCCCAAGAGTTACCTGAAAGAATACAAGATATTTTCACTTTTAAAAAATTATAAAATGGTATCAACATATTTTATAACTCATCATTTTAACAATGTCTTTCAAATACCTTCCAAATTTGTTCTTGGTTCTACAGAAGGCAGCACAACTTTATTAGCCATCACCAAAGGACTAAAAGCTAAATGCTCAACTTGTTGTGAGCAAATACAGCTATGTATTTCAGGGAAACCTTATGAAATGGAAAACAAGGGAAGCCCAGGCATGTCTCGAGTGTGTTCTGCCTTTTTGACAGGCTCTATTTCTCCTTTTCGATTATTTAGACTTTGTCCACATCTGTGTGGAATTGAAGTTGAAAAACTGGGTGATACCCAGAGATCCTAGGCATTCAGTTTCCACTCAACTCACGATCTCCTAAAACAATTCTAATAAGGAATGAGTTTGATCTTAACATTCTAAGTATTAAAAATTGAATGTCACTGAAAATATTTTAAAAAGTATAAATGTTCCATACCTTAGGAAATTACTAAGTTGGTTTTAGGAAGATCATGTTGGCTGAAGATCAATTATGAAAATAAACACAAAAACTCACACATGGGCTCTCAATTATTTAGGCTCTTTGATGCTTAATTAAACACAAGGGGAAAATCTGAGTTACACTAAAATCAAGAACAAGTCACATGGTTGGACCCAATCAACTCTTCATAATTTCCTATACTACCTGTAGTCTATTCTACTTTCCTAGTTACTATGCCTACTTGGAATGCTCTTCTCCTTTCTCAAATCAATTTGCCTAAACCAGCTTAGGGTCCTCTTCTTGAATGAATTGTCCATTGACCCCTTGCTAATCCCAAGACCTCTCATTCTTCTCAGCTCCCTCGGCTTGTAGATCTGTTTCAATCATCCTGCACTGAACTACCCTTAAAATGCACAATATGTTATTTTATGTATGTAGTCTATCTCCTAATTTAGAATTGGCAATAAAAAATCTCTTATTTTTCTTTTTATCTTTGCCACTGACCTTGATGTACTTATCTAAAAAAACCTTAATGATGTCTATCATATTGCACCATATTATTTATTATATGACCATATCTATGTGCAATTACAGTGATCAAGCTAAAGCATATTGTTAATCCCATAGACTGGACTTGGTTAGGATGTGATACAGTTAACAGTGGAATCTGGAACATACCATTGATCTAAATGTTCTCCATGGCAATTACATTTTTATTTTACTCAGTTATTCCTTCTAAAATAATACCTTCATGAGAATTTCCATTGGTACTTCTAGACAGTAGTTCTGAGCATCAGTCAATAGAGGCCTTTCTGGGAAAGCAGCATTTCCCAAGGGTCACACTCATCCACAACATTTGAAGAATGTTAACCTCCAATTTCTGCCAGCAGCTTCTATTCTTCACCTCCCTGAGCCATCTAACCCAATCAGATATTGATTCATGCAATATTATGGAAATATCTACCACCAAAACCAGAAAAAGATCTGCCTCATACTGAAGCCCTAAGGACCTTCTAGAAACAGACTTCTCATATATTCTAACACATTTCTAAAGACTAATTCTACAATACATATACCTATGCCTGTATTGGAGGATGTACATCCTTTATTCATGTTTCAATATCTCCCTGGCACAAGATGTACTCTCACATTCTCTCCCATAGTGTCCACAATCTTCCATTTCTCAATCCAGGCCATGTGCAAACTCAAGAATATTTGGCAAGTACCTCTGATACTTTTTCACTTACAGTACTTATTTAAACAGAATAATCCATGTGACTTGACAAACTGAGGCTCAAGAAAACATTAAGAATCAAATGATTCCAAAGGATAATACATAAATACAGTGATCAATGGTATATATGAGATTCTGGCATATCACTTATCAGTTTTGCCAAATTAAAAGCTTGAATCACAAGTCTTATTTCACCATAACATTACAGATATGGGAAACTGGTGAGACTTGAGAACCCCATCTATCACATTATCCATATGTCTCTTCTTTAAACTTCCTGGAAAATATCACCATTAAAGTAACAATTGTATACAATTCATTGTATCATCTCATACAACCATAAAAAACCAGAAAACAGAACATTGAACACAGACAATAAGACAGAATTATACCACTTATCCATGCTTGTTCTTAGTATCTGTGGCAGGTAATAGTCATTAAATTTATTACAATGATTTCTCATGTATGAAAATCCATCTCTTCATACAAATCTTTCTCAGAAGTTCATAATATCAGAAATAATCTGATCATGTAATCCCTTCAATTACATCATCTAAAGTAAAATTTTGTGGTTTTAATGAGGAGAGAAGCAGAGGCTAGAGTGCCACAATATCAGATATTACTATTTAAAGTGACATGGATTTGAATATCATCTCCCATTAGAAATCCCCAATGAACTGTAAATGTGAGGATTAAATCATCAGCCACAGATGCAAATGAAATTAAGGATCATACACTTGTTTTGATGCTTCTTCTTCAGGATTGAAATTGTATCCTCCTCTTTAAGCTATGACTGACATGAGGACATGACCAACAACTTGTTAAATGATTACCATTGAGACATGTCTTAAACAAAACTTAGCTGCTTCAGATTGGTCTTTCCAGGAAGCACAGCCAGGCCAATTGGATAAGTTTGTTTTTCTCTAAAGTTTCATGCCCTTTCTGTGTTCTTTCTCACTGGGTCAGACATACAGAACAATCATTGGTCACCACCTAGTCTCTATTATGTAGCATCAGAATATTTAGAAGAAAAGGTTTCTGGTCTCCTTGAGGACTCTGGCATCATCAATCCCTAGGTGAAGGGGACTGAGATTAAGAGGGCATTAAACACAGAAGAAAAAGTACCAAAGGACTTCTAAACCTTTATTTCCCAAATGCCTGTGGCTGGATTAATAAAGGAAGGGGCTGCCCCTGGTGTACAGTGAACATGACTTCCAGGACTTAAAGACATGTGCTTTCTGTGACATCAACTCAACTGTTGGTGCATAAAATCATATTATCTGTATTAAATGAAGCCTACTTTGTCCATACTGAGTATGAATTTTATTAATTCCCATTCATGTTGCATCATCGTGGTTTAAAGTAAATGATTTGGAATTGCCTAATCTATCACTGATCTCACAATCTGTGACCTAGCTATGCCCTTTATTCTTTTGCAACTTCTTCAAGGTGTTTTTGATCTCCCTGTTCCCCAGACTATAAATCAAGGAATTCAACATGGCAATCACCACAGTATAAAACATCAAAGCAATTCTGTCAAAGCCAGGGTAACCACTGGAGCTGGAACTCAGTCCATAAAATCCTAGTGAAAGCAATATTCCTTTTTAAAATTTTCTTCATTGGAACCTGAGTTTCCATGTTATCGCTGATTCTGGTTTCTCTGCTGTTCCATTCTCAAGTTTAAAGCCCTGAAATCTTTAAAAGGCTCAAATTCTTTGGCTGTTTTTTGCCTCCCAAAACACAGCATCAAAATTTTTATTCCTTGGGTCTTGCACAGTCTCCACCATGCTAACAAGGCACATACTCCAGGTGCACCCACACCCAGAAATTGAAGCACTTTGACTTCCTTCTAGCCTCCAGGAATCTCCCTATTCCTCAGACTAATAGGTGACCCCTTCCTTCTTCTCTTCCCTTCTCCCATCTCCTTTTTAGAATTCCTTCCTCCCAGAGGCTAAAGAAATAAGGTGGAGGAAATAAGGTTCTCTGAGTATAAACTCAGCCAAAATTCTCTTTGCTGTCTCAGTTTGGGACCAAAGTATAAATTGTTCCTTTTTGATTTATTTTCAAACAAATAATTTTATACATTAATTTATGCCATTTTTATTGGTATATGAATAAAGGATTAAAAATATATTTTAAAAAAATTAATAAAATCTGTAAAAGAAAGAATAAGTTGTGTGGAGCCCTGAGTTTTTATCATTCCTCTTTATATAATATCTATCAACATCTTTCTTCTAAAAGTATAATCACTGTAGTGGCTTGAATCTGTGTTGTACCCCATAAAAGACTGTTCAAAGGGTGATGTCATAAACATGGTGATGTAAGCAGCTACTGAAAACTACTCTCCAGAGTTTCAATGAAAAAAGGACAACTCTGAATTGTTTGAAACTCTGAAAGATATAGACTGGAGAGGAACCTGCAGATGCTGAATTGAAGAAAGAGAAGAAATATCAGGTAGTAATCTTCCATCCCAGGCCAGCTAGTCCTTCCCCTCCCACTCACTTGGACTCAGTGCTGATAAGGCACAGAAACAGCAGATGGGAACCCTCTCACCATAGACACAGATTTCAAAATCTCTCATAGCAGTGAGACCTAACCCTACTCTTTGAACAAGCAGGGGACAGGGGAGGACATTTCAAGGCCCACATCAGTGAAGGACAAAGAGAATGAGAAAATGTGGACAAAGACTGTATTTCCAGCCCTGGGTCTGAATGCCCTTCACCCACCCTTGAGGGAAGCAGCAGCCATGGTTGTTTCTTTGCTTTGGTGACAGCTGTAGTACTGGATCAACTGAATGAATACTCTGCACAGCTGTAGTCCCACATCAAGCAAGATTTTGGCTGGCAAAGTGAGGGCATAGGAATCCTGCAAGCTTCATCTCACCTGTGTAGACACAGCCTGTGCTCAGAGGCAAAAAGCAGCTTCAGAGGACAATTAAGTTACCAAACAACACCATCTGCTTCATGGTGCAGAAAGTACAAGGGAATACACTGACAACTAGCCAGTGAAAGAAACAAAGAAATATAGAGATCAAAGAAAACAAACAAGAAAACCCAAGGCAAAAAAGTGAAAACAACCTCCAGAATAAACTAATCAAGAAAATCAGATGCATAGACAGCAAAAATTCATAAGCCACACCAGGAAACACAAAGATATGGCACAAAGGAACAAACTTATACATCAAATGAGATAAAGGAGTTGATACAGCTAATTAAAGATGTTCAAGCAAGTCTTCTAAATCAAATCAACATATTGAAGGAAAATGTGACAAAAAATATGAAGGGTATTAAGATGACACTGGGTGACCATAAGGAAGAATTTGTAGGCTTGAAAAAACAAATGGCAAAACTTGTGGGAATGAAAGTCACAGTAGAAGAGATGAAAAACACAATGGAGACATACAACAGCAGACTTGGAGAGGCAGAAGAAAGGAACAGTGAACTAGAGGACAGGACATCTGAAATCATACACACAAAAGAACAGATAGGGAAAAGAATGGAAAAATATGAGCAGGGGCTCAGGGAACTGAATGACAACATGAAGCATATGAACATATGTATTGTCGGTATCTCAGAAAGAGAAGAGAAGGGAAAGGGGCTGTGCTGGTTTGGATGTATTATCTCCCCCCCAAAACATCATTACTTCTGATGCAGTCTTGTGTGGGCAGGAAATGTATTGGTGTTGATTGGGTTGGAGACTTTTGATTGTATGTTTCTGTGGAGATGTGATCGCTGAAGTGTGGGTGAGATCTTTCATTGGATAATTTCCATGGAAGTGTGGCCCCACCCATTCAACATGGGCCTTGATTAGTTTACTGGAGCACTGTATAAGCTCAGACAGGAGTGAGCTTTTTACAGCCAAGAGGGACACTTTAAAGAATGCATAGTAGCTGAGAGAAGAACTGCAGTTTACAGAGACATTTTGGAGACGACCTTTGAAAGCAGACTTTGGCTCCAGAGAAGCTAAAAGAGGACAATTTCCCCAAGAGCAACTAAAATTAACATTTCTGAGGAGCTGAAGACTAGGGAGGAACATCCTGGGAGAAAGCCATTTTGAAAACAGAACTCCAGAGCAGGCACCAGCCCTGTGACTTACCAGCTAACAGAGGTTTTCTGGATGCCATTGGCCATCCTCCACTGAAGGCACCCAATTGTTGATGTGTAACCTTAGACACTTTATGGTCTTAAGACTGTAACTGTGTAACCAAATAAACCCCATTTATAAAAGTCAGTCCATTTCTAGTGTTCTGCATTCTGGCAGCATTAGCCAACCAAAACAGAGGCAGAAAGAATAATAGAGGAAATAATCAATGAAAATTTCCCAACTCTTATGAAAGACATAAAATTACAGGTCCAAGAAATGCAGCATACTGCAAACAGAATTGATGGAAATAGACCTATTCCAAGATATTTACTAATCAGATTATCAAATGTCAAAGACAAAGAGAGGATTCTGAAAGCAGCAAGAGAAAAGTGATCCATCACATACAAGGGAAGCTCAATAAGACTAACTGTGGATTTCTCATTAGAAACCATGGAGGTGAGAAGGCAGTGGTATGATATATTCAAGATACTGAAAGATACTAACTGTAAACCAAGAATCCTATATCTGGTGAAACTGTCCTTCAAAAATGAGGGAGAGTTTAAAATATTTACAGATAAATAGACATTGAGAGAGTTCATGAACAGGAGACCTCCTCCACAAGAAATACTAAAGGGGGTGCTACAGACAGATATGAAAAGACAGGAAAGAGAACATTGGAGAAGAATGTAGAAATGAAGACAATAGGAAATAAAAAGATGGTAACAATTGGACATCTAATGCTGAAGGAGTACAGAATATTCAACAGGATTGATTGTATACATCCAGAAATGGATAGCACAATATTGGGTGATGGTAGCAACATATTTTAAGTATACTGCACAAAGATGACTGTGAGTATGGTTAAAAGAGGAAGGTTAGGGGCATGTAGGACACCAGAAGGAATATAGAAGATAAAGACTGGGAGGGTTTAACTTATTGAAACATAGAGTGGTCAATGATTTTGACTAAATTTACAAATATAACAATGTTTTTACATGAGGAAGAACAAATGAATGTCAACTTTGCAAGGTGTTAAAAATGGGTTACTCTGGGAAAAAAACACAATCAATGAAAACTAGGGTCTATAGTTAACAGAGACATTGTATTATGCTTCCATTAACTGTAACAAAGGCAATACACCAAAGCTAAATATCTGTAAGAGGGGGATATAAGGGATGGTATGAGATTCTTGGCATTGGTATTGTTATCTGAATTTTTTATTATATTTTATTGTATTTTTTTCTTTTCTTACTTTTTAGTTGTCATTTTCCTTCTCTTTCCCTTTTTCTTTTTTTTTTTTTCACCTCTTTCTCTTTCTTTGTGGAAGAAATGGAAATGTCCTCATATAGATAGCGATGATGAGTGCATAACTATGTGATTTTACAGGGAACTATTGGTTGTTTACTGAAGATGGAATGTATGTTTTGTGAATATAACCATCTGAAAATAGGAGGATACAAGTGCTGGAGAAAATGTGCAGAAAGGGATGTCCTAATAACCATTGATGGAGAAGTAGAATGGTGTAACCCATCTGGAGGGAGGTGTGGTGGCTCCACAGGAAGCAAAGCATAGGGATGCCTATGGTCCTGAAACCCTGTTATTGATTTATACTTGGAAGAACTGAAAAGAGGGGCACAAATGGACATTTGCACAGTGGGGTTTATGGTGGCATTATTCATGACTCCCGGTGGATGGAGGAGACCTAAGGGTACAATGACAAGGAAAAGAATGGCAAACTGTGGTGTATACATACAATGGAATATTGAGCTGCTAGAAGAAGGAATGAAGTTGTGAGGTGAATGGACACTGAGAACAGTACATTGAGTGAAATACACCAGAAATGAAAGGAAAAATATCATAATGCCTCACAAATATGGACTAACTATAAGTTTGCAAATTCTGAGAATTTAATTTGAGTTCATAGGTTATCAGGAGAAGGCTTATGCTAAAGGTTCCTAGATTGTAAGCTCTTACAGCACTCACATCTATTCCTAAATTGTAATGGCTATTTCCAAATTCTGAGATGCTGAGCTTTTTGTGGATAACCTGGTTGGTCCCTAGAATGTTAGGTATCTGTGTGGCACCTAAGACTCAGAGCCAGAGTCCAGCAACTATGAAACTCAGTGTCACCTCATACAGCAAATGTTATAAGGAGTCTGAAAAAGAGATCAGACATCAGTGAGAGATATGAACAAAATGGACTTGGTTAGGACTAAGGTAAATCAGACTAAAGGGTAAAGGACAATAGTGATGGTGTTCTAAAACTTCAACTTCTGTGTGAGACCAAAAGAAGAGATGTTTATTAGGTGGAAAATCTATATTTTTTTGCAACACACTATGTAATTTAAATTGTATGGTTAGTCTATTCAAATACCATAATTAAATGGAACTTTGAATAGAGAGTGAAATCTCTTTGGTTTGTACAGTTTAGTGTGAAGCCCAAATACATCCCAGAATAATTTAGGCAGAGAATAAGAATATATTTGCAAAGCCCCCTTGAGAGACTGTGGTAAAATGTGGTAGTATTAAACTTCCCCATTTGGAGATTTACTGATATTGTCATAAGCATTGGGGACTACCAATTTAGAAGGCCGAGCACTCAATCTTGGGACTTGCCCTAAGAAGTTTGTTACTGCAAAGGAGAAGCTAAACCTACTTATAATTGTGCCTAAGAGTCACCCCATTAGACCCTCTTTTGTTGCTCAGATGTCACCTTTCTAAGCCAACTCTGCAGGTAAACTCACTGTCCTCTCCCCATACACAGGACATGACTCCCAGGTATAAATCTCCCTGGAAATGTGGGCCATAACACATGGAGATGAACTTGGCCTTGGCATTGTGGGACTGAGAAAGCCTTCTTGGACCAAAAGGGGGAAGAGAAATGAAACAAAATAAAGTTTCAGTAGATGAGAGATTTCAAATCGGAGGTTAATCTTATGCATATATAGATATCCCTTTTTAGTTTTTAGTGTGTAGGAATAGCTAGAAGAAAATAACTGAAAGAGTTGAACTGCAACTCAGTAGCCTTATTATTGAAGATGATTGTGTAACTATATAGTGTGACCATATGATTGTGAAAACCTTGTGGCTCCCACTCCCTTTATCCATTGTATGGACTGATGAATAGAAAAATGAAAATAAAAAGTAAATGAACAATGGGGACAGATGGGATTATGGAATGTTTGGGGTATTGTTTTTTGCTTTAATTTTTATTCTTATTCTTTTTGTGTGGGTGGTAATGAAGTTCCAAAATTGATTGTGGTGATGAATGCAGAACCATATATTGGTAGTGTGAACAATTAATTGTATACTGTGAAGATTGTATGCTCATGGATATATCTCAGTAAAATTGAATGAAAAAAAGACTATGTTCTTTTTATCCACTCTAGTGGCTGGAGACCTGTTGTGGGTGGGATATTCTGATTAGGTTGTTTCCAGGGAGATGTAACCCAGCCCATTTATGGTGGTTCTTAATTAGTTTACTTGAGCCCTTAACAGAGTGCAGGGAGAGAGAGAGTCCTCAGAGCTAACACAGACCAAGATGCTTAGAGAGAAAATGCCCAGAGACATTTTGAAGACAGCCATTGAAACTAGAGAAGTTAAGAGAAGCTAAGGAGAGACTCTAAGAGATAAAATCAAGACTCTGATCCAAAGATGTTAAGTGAGGACTACTAGATGCTTAGAGAGAAATGCCTTGGGAGAAACAAGCATGGATGCACAGAAGCTGAGAGAGAGAAGCTAATAAAGAGGCACAGAGACATTTTGGAGAAAGCAACAGAACCAGAAACTAACTCCAGGAGATGCCCAGCAGACTCCAGCCATGTGCCTTACCATGTGACAGAGGAATCCAAGATGTCATTGGCATTTCTTCAGAGAAGGCATCACATTATTGAGTCCTTTATTGGGACCCTTTCATGTCTTAGAACAGTAAATTTGTGAACTAATAAAGCCCCAAGATAAAACCCAATCCATTTATGGTATTTTGAATTCCAGCAGCGTTCACAAACTGGAACAATCAATCACCTTTTTGGATTTCTCTGTTCAAATCATGGAAACTGTAATTTTAATTGTATTCAACATCAGGGACACTGCATTAATCAGATTACTATTACATGATGACATGATGACACCAGGAATCAAGGAAGCCAAGTGTTCACTTCTTTTTTCTGCCTAGCTATTCCTGTAACCTGCAAAGGTTATATACAAACTCTTACTTCAGTCTTATTTAGAGAAATAAAAATGACCATTCAAATATTATTCTTGCTAAGAAAAACCTGTCATCCTCTCCATTACCCTTTTGAGGGCTGCTTTTATATCCTTGCTCCTTAGACTATAGATTAGAGGGTTTAACATGGGGATAAGGATGACATAGAACACTGACAGCACATTGTCCTATTTCAGGGAGTGGTTAGAGCTGGGACGCATGTACACAGAGAGGGCTGTGCCATAGAAAAGTGTCACAGTCACCAGGTGGGAGGCACAGGTATTGAAGGCCTTGGACCTGCCCTTGACTGAGGGCATTTTCAGGATGGAAGCTGCAGTGAAACCATAGGACAAGAGGATAAGGAGTAAAGTTCCAAATGCAACAAAGTAGCTACCAGAAGAATTATTTGGCTGAAGAAGGGATTGGAGCAAGACAAAGGAACAATCTGAGGCATATCACAGAAGAAATGTTGAATGATATTTGGCCCATAGTAGTAGAGATGAGAGCAAGAGACTGCTTGAGCTAAGCTACAGAGGAAACCATTCAAATTGGGCCAAGTGACTAATTTTCCACAGAGGCTGGGGGCCATGATGACTGAGTACAGCAGAATTCCACAGCCTATTTCAGAGGCACAGTTGTATAAACACATGGACAAATGTCAGTGTAGTTGAGCATTCTGTCAATAACACAATCACTGTATCACTTCACATAGATATTCTTACAGGTAATGAACAGAAATGCTGAAACAGTGACTGTTTGCAAAGGAAATGAGACAACTGGAGGAGAATATAGTCTACTTCCAGGAAGAAGAAATGACTAAGTATTAAAATGTTTTGAAAAATCTCAGCCTTTACATAGTAACCATTAAACAACTTCTGTTCACAAATGCTTCAGAGATCAAATTACCACAACAAACTCATTCTTATTCAAAGAGCTGTGTTATACAAGTGATACCATCCTTAATCTTCAAGGCACCTTAGTATTAGCACTTTGTTTTTCTCAGCTACAGCAGATTTTATCACTTCTATTCAAAGTATATTTTCAGTTGTCTCTTATTTATCAGGAAGTCCAATTTTCTCTCTCTCTCTCTCTCTCTCTCTCTCTCTCTGTCTCTGTCTCTCTCTCTCTCTCTCTCTGCATTGGATAAAATTTACTTTGGGATAAAATTTATTTTTCAATCTTCCTTCAGTTTTTCTCAAAACATTCTTGGCATGATATATTCCTCCTCCTCAGTCTTACCTCCTATTGACACTTTTTAGCAAAGTGGAAAAGAAAGAAATGGAAAGAGTAAATGAAAAAGTATCCCCTGGAATTGTTCCTTTTCTTTAAGACATTTCAGCAGCAGCACTTTCTGATATTGTGTGTCTAACTCTAATGGAGATTAGTGGTTTTGAAAAAGTTTATCTATAAGTAGGATACAAAGGATACAAAATGTGAAGAGTTCTATCTTCCAGGAATCCTGAGGACAGGATTACTCTCAGAAGAACAAGCATTACATTTATTCTTGTCTGGTGGTTCTTTGCCTCTGTTAGAACTTACCATGTTATTGAGGAACTGCTTTGGATTCACTCAAGCTAGGAATCCTACCCAACCTCCACTCACACACACACACAATGCCACCTGTGGACCGCTCAATATGGCCTTAGTAAAACAAATCAGATTGAATAGTCCCCTTAAAAATGACCTACAATGCATCTTCTGGAGCTTTCTCCCATTTATTTTTAAACTAATTAAATGAATCAGAGGTTTCCCAGCATGCATTTTATGATAAATTTTATTTACACAAACTGCATATTTAGATTGTCTTTCTATAGGGTTTGTTTTCAAGTTAATAGAGTCAAAATGAAGAGATCCATCTACACTCCAAAGACAATGATACTGAGTTATTTGTAAATCTGTGAAATTCTGCCTGCATCCTAGGTACTTGATGTTCCTTAGAACAAAGCCCATAAGTGACTCACCTAAGAGTTCCAGAAAGCTTTCTTCTCCTGTGATCCAACAACTTTTTCTTTGTGGCACACCCAGGTATTCAGAAACAGCCAAAGATTTCAGTTCTGACTTCTGAGAGCATTCCACTCCATCAGTAACCTGAGATGAACTCATAAAGTTTTGTCCATAATGTTTGAGCCATCCAATTTCCCTTAGAAATGACCCAGCTGTGAAAGAAGACAGGTTTAAATATTTATGAGTCTTCCCCAACACATCTAAGGGAGGACTTGAGAATAGAGCCCATAACAAAAAAAAAAATACAATAAAACCAGGCAGTTTGTAAATAATGTCCTCCTGGGTGCTAGAGGAGAGAATAACCCTGTTAATTGGTCCCTTGCTTAGGCTCTAACCCCTCCTTCAGGATATTAAACTTCTGAGATATTTTATATCAGGTTTTTCTCCTTTCACCCAGCCTTTTTATTCCCCAAAGACAAATTATGGGGCCAATACAGAGGTCATTTCTAATCCTGTTATATATAAAATAAATTCCATCACCACAGCATGGGGCACCCCTCAGTGACTCCTGTATGAGAAAGATACCAAAATGAGCACATCCCCAGCAGTTCTAAGTCAGACTCTCTGCCAATGGTGGAATCCCCACTCTCTATTTTAGACCAATTTGTTACTTTTAGACCAAACCCCATTGAGCGGATCATGCTCAGAGAGACCAAACTGAGGCATACAGAAGGATGAGAAGAAAAAGATTTGCAGATCAGGTGACTTTGAAAATAATAAATAAGATTTGGTTCCCAACCCCCCCCCCCCCCAAAAAAAAGGAATCCTTCTACCTCCCTCCATTCCACCTCCCTACCTTCCTTCCCCATGTGTACAAAGAAACAGTTATTGTTTTGTAATGCCAAGACAATAAAGGGGACTAAGACTTCTTCATTTTGTCCTCATGCTCAGACATTTCTTTCACCAAAACTCTGAATCACCCAGAATAGCATCAGAGAATGGATAAAAGAGGTCAGACAATGAAGAATACCAAACAGCCAGTTGCAATGTATTAGACAATAAGATCTGTTCACACTTCTAACATCATTTTTCTCCTTGTTTACCCTCCATTCAACCCTCTTTTTAAAAAGTTTCCCTTAATTGTTTGAAACAAGTTAATATTTTTAAAATACTAGGTACCTTTTAAATATGTCTTCCCCACATCTTTTTAGCCATTCTCTTTCAAAAAGCTTGGTTGTTAAGGTTTCAACTCTCAAAGAAAGGATGTGACAGCAAAAAGAATTTAAAGTGAAGAGGAAAAAAGGCAAAAAACATGAGGGAGTCTGCTGAACAACTTTCAAATAAAATCCAAAGGACATGGATAAACCTTGAAGACATAATGCTAAATGAAATAAGCCAGACACAAAAGGAGAGATATTGTATGTTGCCACTAATGTGAACTCCATGAAAAATGTGTCTTATAATGTAGAATATAGAGGTCCTAGATATGGTCAGAAGCTAGTAAAGAGGGAATGATAATGTAATATGTACAGATAACATAATGAGGGTGAAGTTAAATGTATGGGAATGGTTAGGTGTGACTATGGTTCATTAATGGAATTACAATAATCAATGATGCATTGAAGGAAAACCTGTGAATGTGTTTGCAAATGGTTGTTTAAAGGCATGCAACCCACATAGCACCACAAACCTGAATAAATGTTAGCATGATATACTTATAATGTATGACACTGGTGCAGAGGGTTAGCAACAGAGTGGTAAGGAAAAACTACCCATTACATATTAATGACTATATTTAATAGGAATATCTTACCAGCTCTACACTAACACTAGGGATGAATAATTAGCAGCTGATAAGAACTCTGGGATGTATTATATTATGATAATTTTTTAAAGTTGAGAATGATGATTATACAACTAAGTGAAGATAATGTAAGAAACTGATCATTTATCTCGGGATAGAATATATATTAAGTCAAGTCAGGAACCCACTACTTAATAAATCAAGTCTTGACTTGAGGCTTGCTCTTGTGAAATTCAGGGTTATAAATGGGAGGCTGAGCTCTCCTATAATTATGCCTAAGAGGCACCTCCAGGTAACCTCTTTCCTTGCTCAGATGTGGCCTTTCTTTCTCTAAGCCCAACTCAGCAAATGAATTCATTGACCTCCTCCCCATGAGGGACATGACTCTCAGGGGAATTAATCTCCCTGGTGACATGGGACATGACTCCCAGAAATGGCCCTGGCCCTGGCAGTAAGGGATTGAAAATGCCTACTTGACCAAAAGGGGAAAGAAGAGAGGTAACAACCTGAAGTCACAGGGCCTGAGAGATCCCAGAATCAAGAGGCTATCCTGGAGGTTTCTCTTATGCAAGTTCCAGCTAGACATTCCAAATGGCCACAGTATGCCATGCCCTTACCAAAAGTAGTTCCCAAATACCTAGGTCCACACCTGAAATTCTATATAAGATTCACTCACTAAGTTTTATCTCTCAGAAACTTAAATACACCAGAGTATTCCTATGCCAGATAAGTCCTAAAATGCAGAGGCAACAGTCTATTTAAGATTAATGGTCAGATGCAGCCCCCTTCCCCATACTGTCAACAGCTCCTTTCAATATGAACAAGTTAGGATGCTCACTGCTTAGGCACCCTGAAGATGGTGAAAGAGACTAAGTGAGAGGAAGGGGTAGCAACAAACAAGATATGATTTAACAAAGGTCTATGAATACTGAAACTTTATATAAATATATGTGTATATATTTAGATGCTGGGGTGTTGGAAGTGTTAGAAGGAGGTAAATGACCTGGTAGAACTGTAACCTATAATAACCTTTGAAATTTGCTCTATAGCTACTCATTGAATTGAGCTTTGAAGGTCTTCGCTTTTCTGTATGTAATTTATACTACATAATGTGCAAAGAACTGAGTCTGTGGAACTGTAATCCACAGGAATTTTTGAAATTACCTATATAATTGCTTGTTGAGCTATACAGCAAAAGTTAACACCTTTTTGTTTCTATGATATAGTTTACAATAATGGAAATGGCTGAAGTTGTAGAACTGTAACCCATGAGATTCTTTGAAATTTGCTCTTTAACTACTTGTTGAATCATACTTTCAAAGTTATCTGTATTATGTATATATATTAAAGTTCATAATAAAAAAAGAAAAAAGAAAAAAAAAACAAAACAAAGGAAGCAGCAATTCCATCAAATCAGTTTGAAGACATCAAGAGCAGAGAGGCTTGCCTTTTGTTGTACTGTAGGATTTCTTTACATATTATGAACACTTCTAAATACTTTCTATCATTGTGTCAGTGGTTGTTTTACTTTCATGATGAAGTCCTGTGCCGGTTTGAATGTATTGTGTCCCCCAAAAGCCATTATGTTTGTGGTCCTGCAGGGCAGAGATTTGCTTGGAATGTGCCCCACCCAGCTGTGGGAGATGATTCTGATGAGCTGTTCCCATGGAGGCATGCCCCCCCCATTCGGGGGTGGGCCTTGATCAGTGGAGCTATATAAATGAGCTGACTCAAAGAGAGGGAATGGAGCGCAGCTGGGAGTGATGTTTTGAAGAGGAGCAAGCTTGCTAGAGAGGAACATCCTGGGAGAAAGCCGTTTTGAGGCTGGAGCTTTGGAGCAGATGCCAGCTGCCTTCCTAGGTAACAGAGGTTTTCCGGATGCCATTGGCCATCCTCCAGTGAAGGTACCTGATTGCTGAGGTGTTACCTTGCAAGCTTTGTGGCCTTAAGACTGTAACTGTGTAGCAAAATAAACCCCCATTTTATAAAAGCCTATCCATCTCTGGTGTTTTGCATTCTGCAGCATTAGCAAACTAGGACAAGTCCCTTGAAGCACAAAAGTTTTTTTTATTTTGAAGAAGCCCCATTTATCTATTTTTTTTTTTTTTCTTTTGTTGCTTGTGCTTTGGGTGTAAATTCTAAGAAACCATTGATGACCACAAGGTCCTAAAGATACTTCCCTAGGTTTTACTCTAGGAGTATTATAATGTTGGTTCTTATAGTTACACCTTTGACCCATTTTCAGTTGATTTTTTAAATAGTGTGAGGTAAGGGTCCACATTTATTCTTTTGCATATGGAGATCCATTTTTACTAGCACCATTTGTTAAAGAGACTGTTCTTTCCTAATTAAGTGCACCTGACATCTGTGTTAGTCAGGGTTCTCTAGGTAAACAGAACCAATAGTAATATCTATAAATAGTATGCAATTTTATAAAGGTGTCTCATACAACTGTGGATACTTGTGAGTCTAAATTCTATAGAGCAGGCTGTGAGCTGGCACTCCAATGAAGGACTTCAATAAATTCCTTGGCTGGCTGGCCAAAGAAGACAGAAGTTCTCTCTTCTGTCCACTGATGTTATCATCTCCCCCTTAAAAGCCTTTCACTGATTAGATTAACTGTCTGTCACTGCAGAAGACACTTCCTTTGGCAGACTACAGATGTAATTAGCCACAGATGCAATCAATGTACTGATGATATTGAAGTGAGGCCCTAAAGTGAGCTCCCTCCCCTAAATCTGTAACAAGAGATTCCCCTTCCCCCACAACCAGTAATGACTGCAAAGTAAACATTAAGCCCTGAGAGGAAGGGAGTGAAACTGTGCTGTTTGAGGGAGTGAGACTTGCAGATGTACGCATTAGCCAAGCGTAACCATTTCAATAATTAATCATTGCACCATCCTTGAGAAAACTTCTCAAGCTTGCTAAAGATCTTAAGCACCCATTAATTAACTGCCAACTCTGCTTTTGTCCAAGTGGCTTGCTTGCATTTTCAAGATGTGGTTTCTGCCTATATAAGTCTCAAGCACTCTCCAGTGGGGGCTGCTTACTGAACTCCCTGCGCAGAGTGACAGGCGGCAGTCGCGGGGGCCCGGCTAATAAAAGGCTCTTTAAATTCTGTTTGGCTGTCTCGTACTTTAACTCATGGGCACCGTGACATTTGGAGGCCCCAGCGAGATTTCTAATCCTTGGTGTATTCTGAGGCTTATCGGTCGAGACAAGGTCCAACTACCAGTCCTCCCCCAGGGGGGCACGCATGAGAGATGTTCCTCAGCCCCGGCAGAGAACCAAGTGGTCGGGCCTCAAAATTCGAAAATCTGCCTCTGGAGCCATCTGGACGTGGGCCCACAATGGTAAGAGATCTCTAATCTGGTCTGGTGGGGTACCCCTTTGGGGTCTTTAGGAGGACTGGACGCAGCCATAACTCCAAGACCTGGCCTCAGACCATGACGGTGGCCAGTGGCCTCAGGTTTTAGGTTCTGGCACAGGTTCAGAATTGGTCTCTTAGCGCAGACCTAGTCTCTGTTTTGTGTTTTGTTGTTAGTGTCTTTGTTCTGTTCTGTTTCTGTTTTGTCAACTGTCAGTCCCATAATGGGTCAGTTTCCGTCTGCTTCCACTTGCTCTCCGTTGCAGTGTTTCTTGAAAAATGTTCAGGACTTCTGCCGATGAGCTGCAGGGTCGGGGGCTACGGTCAACCCAGGAGCTCTTGGGCCCTTTGCAAATTCAAATGGCCAACCTTTCCAAATTCTAATTGCCCCCCCCCCAGGGCACTCTAAATTTGCTAATTACCTTTCAGGCTCAAAGAGTCATTTACAGGAGTGTAGGACACCGGAACCAGATTCCCTATATTGAAACCTGGATCGGCATCCTCACTGACCACCCCAAATGGCTTAATCATTTTTCTGCATATTGTGCTGTCCACAGGCTCCAGGAGGGCTGGGGTGGGGGTGAGCAGGCCCTTTGTCTGCAGGCAGTGGTGCATGGCTACAGACTCGGGTGTTGCCTTCCTACTGCCGGGCCAGGTGGGCAAGCCTATCCCCATGGTTTGAGTGCTGGTAAACAAGCACTGAAGTGGTGAGCAGGTGCCAGGACCTGCCTCTGGCCAGGGCACAAGCTTTCCCCTGTGAAACAGGCTGCCAGTGAATTATTTGTCGATGATCAGCAGTCACCAGCTGGACACTGACTGGAGAAAGAGCAGAGACAGATCCCCAAGTATGCAAGCCAGGGAGTGGTCCCCAGCATCCTTTGTTTTTGGTATTTCTGTTCCATCATGGGTCACAGGACATCTGTCTGCTTGTACATCCAGGGGTGTCCTGGAGCCAGTGTGTTCCCAGATCCTGGAGACATGCCAGCCCCCTGGGAGGTGGTGTTAACTGCTGGCCTGGTGCTTAAAAAGTGGCTAATCTTTTCTTAGTGACACCACTTGCTTTTCGTCTTACGGCCTCTGACCTCAGAGGATCCTTTTGTACTTTCTAGAAACGGCAGACCACTGTTGGGGAGTGTCAGCCAGAGCCCCACTGAACAGCGTATTCGGGCATCAAAAACAGCCACATGGAAAGGCCGAGGTTGGGGGGGGGGAGGTTAGTGAAGACAAGTGGCTTCTCTGCGTTCATCCAGGAGGTGGGGGTGGGGGCAGAGACTCCCGATGGGGCACGGTAAGCCTCATGCTCATCCCTGTGACTGAGCTGTGCTGGAGCTGACCTGCCAAGTGACAACTGTCCTGCTGGAGCCCACCTGTCTATGTCTGAGGCACCATGGTGGTATGAGTGCTGCATGTCCTCATGGGAACCCTGCTGGGGGCCAGAGGCCAATTCCCTGGGCAGGGGGCGAGGCAGGCCACCTGAGGGCAGGGAGGTGCGGGCTGCCACTTGGCTCCCTGGGACTAAAATTGTTCAAGACCTAAAACTCCAAAAAGCAAGATGTACTCATTCTAAAGGGCCACCCAAAAGGCCACCAGTCCTCAACTTCCCACAGAATAGTCCCCCCTTATCACAGCCCCCACCTTATTCCGTAGGACCCTCTGCCCCTAGCGTGGGGCCCTTTCCGGGAATAGTTCAGGTTCCCCCCTACCCTAAGTTCAGGAGGACCCCTTGCTCCCACTCCAGAGTTTGTAAATAGCTTTTAATACTCATTTTTAAAGTGGTTTTATATTGCAGAAGTTCATGGTATGTCATTTAATGCAAAAATGAAATCATTTTACTTCAATGTTATTAAAAAGGTTTATTTTATTAGGAAGTAAATGTGTTATTGCAGTGTTTTGTGTCCTGTTTAAAGGCTTTTGTTTAGCAAAGTGAATGTAAAATACAGTAAAATGTTAAGTTGCCATCTACTTTATGAAATCCATCAACTTAAAATTTTTTAACTCTATCAAGAAAGTGAGATGTGCCATAGATAGTAGGTATGCAGTCACGTTTTTATGTCATGTTTAGAAATCCATGAAATTGCTCCACTTACTGGATTTTTGCTGATGGCTGAATTGTGAATTAATAATAGGATCATGCCCTTAGCAAATATTTAGTTTTGTTTTAAAATTTAAGTTAAGAGATTTCTAGAGCATTCCTTTCTATGGTTCTTAAATAACATAAAGTAATTGTGCAATGTTGCTAATAGTGAACCTAGCAAGCTGCATTCAAATTCAAATATGTTGGAATAAGTAATCCAACAAAATTCTGTTTGGATCAAATCCTCATCCCTTGACTTTGTGTGAAAAAAGTACTCTCCTTCCAGTGAAAAATTATCACAGAGGTTCATTAAATGAGACTCTGACCCAGTGTTCTTACTGTATTTTACATGTCCTCCCACCTGAAAACTCCCAGCGCTGCAGCCCACCTGAAGCCAGGACTGAGGCGCCATACCCCTCGGGGAAAGACTCAGTCCTTTATTCATTTGGGCCCCTAATGCTGGGGCCCGGCTGCTCTACCTCACTGGGCTGGGCAGGGGTCCCTGCTGCTAACTCCCTCCTCAAGGAGGGACCCAGAATTTAGTTTCTGGTCTCTCCATCCAACCCTGCTCCAGCTGAAACTTTTGGTATTTATTCTGGGCAAAAGCCCAGACAGTATACTTTATATTGATTGCTTCAGTTTATATTTATTAAGCACCTACTGTTTTAGTTGCTAGGAATACAAGAGGGTCAAAACCCCCAAAAACTAATCTCTTTGTTAGAGTCCGTTTTCTTTACCCATCAACCCACATAGGACGACTATCAACAACTTCTGCAAACCCTTTTCATGTCAGAAGAGGGAGAGAATCCATGCCCAGGGACAGAAACTAGTCGTGGGGCCAGAGGATCTACCTACCACGGAAGCAGACTGCCTTGAAACTGTTTTTCTTTTCACCTGACCCCGGTGGGACCCTAACATGAATTAAGGTAAGGAGGCTCTTGAACGGTACCGCCAGACTCTAATGGAGGCTCTCCGAGCAGCAGCGCGGAGGCCTACAAATATGTCCAAGGTAACTGAGGTAACTCAGGGGGGCACTAAGTGCCCTGCCACTTTTCTAGAGTGCCCCAGGAGGCTTACCGACTATACACCCCTATAAATCCGGAGGCGCCAGAGAACAGGTGAGCAATTAATATTGCTTTTGTTACCCAGTCAGCCCCAAATATAAGGAAAAAATTACAGAAGTTAGAAGGCTTTAAGGGAAAGGTGCTGAGTGAGTTGGTGAAGGTTTCTCAACAAGTTTTCACTAATAGAGAGTGTTCCCAAGACTTAAATAAAAAAAAAATGGCAAAGGTCCTACTTGCCATGAGTGAAAACCAGGCGTGGAATAAAAACCGAAAAAGGAACCAAAAATTTGAAGAAAAGTCGGGAGGAGGTAATAGACTGTCCAGTAAGAAAGAAGGATGAAGAGGGCCTCCTCTAAGCCAAAACCAATACGCATTCTGTAAAAAGGAGGGAGCCTTTCAGACTCTAAAAAAGGCACTCACTCGGGCCCCAGCCTTAGCACTCCCAAATCTCAAAAAGCCGTTCCAGCTGCATGTAGCCAAGGCACAAAGGGCAGCAAAAGGAGTGTTAACACAGCACTTGGGGCCGTGAAAACGGGTTGTAGCCTATCTTTCAAAGCGCCTCAATCCGGTTGCAGCAGGCTGGCCTAACTGTCTACACAGACAGCTGGTATGCGTTTGCCACCGCACACGTGCATGAAACCATCTACCAGGAATGTGGTCTCCTAACCTCCAGAAAAAAATACGCCCAAAGCAAAATAAATGCTTTCACCAACCAGACAGCCAAAGAAGCAGCCCTAAAACCAGTGGGACCTCTTCAAGCTTTGCCCCTCCTACCACCCCGGGTACTAAAAGCTACCCCAACTTATTCAAACTCTAATATTCAGCTACTCCAAAATCCTCCTACCAGAAGCACTGGGAAGAAACTTAATTTTCCAAATGCATCAAAGTACACACTTGAAAAGGACAAAATTAGCTAAACTGCTAAAAACTGACTTTTACATACCTAAGCTTTTTCAGGTAGCAAAAGAAGTAAGCAAAAAATGTCACATCTGTGCTCAAGTCAACTCAAGTCATGTAAGTACCCCTGCTGCCCCAGTCACCGCCTAAGAGGTCAACTTCCAGGAAAGCAATAAAAAATAAACTTCACAAAATTGCCTCCTGGACCAGGGGAATACAAGTACTTACTTGTGCTGGTGGACACCTTCTCAGGATGAGTTAAAACCTACCCAACTGGGTCAGAGTCAGCTCAGGTAGTAGCTAAGAAAGTATTAGCCAAAATTATCCCTCAGTTTAGCCTACCAATAGCAATGGGGTCTGACAATGGTCCAGCTTTTATAGCCCAAAGTACTCAAAATTTGGCAACAGCATTAGGAATTGAATGAAAGTTACACTGCATTTACAAACCGCAAAGCTCAGGGCAGGCAAATAAATAAATAAATAAATCAAACATTTAAAAACCCTCACCAAACTTAAACTAGAGAGTGGCGGGAACCGGGTAAGTCTCCTTCCATTGGGCTTGCTCAAAGCTAAATGCACTCCTTATGTAAAAGGTATTACCCCTTATAAAGCCATGTTCAGCAGGCCACCCCCACTTCTCCCCAAAATAGGGGAGGAACAGCTCACCCTTTTAACTAACTCTGAACTTCTCAAGTCCTTACAGGCCTTGCACTATAACTCCAGAAACAACCACTGCACCATCCGTGCCCACCACCCGAAACCTGACGCCGTGAGAACAGGGACCCCTACAACTAACTCTTTGGGGTAAACTGGAACTTATCAGAAGCAATCAATAAGTACCTAGGTGGGAGACATGTGGAATTGTGAGGTTTTGGCTGTAGAAACCTAAACTTAAAACAGGAACTATAAAATAGTCAGCACTATATCTGTCCACTAAAAAGTACCTCAGCAGCATGTGGGGAAAAAAATAATTATTTCTGTTACAGTTAGGGCTGTAAAACTATAGCTCCATAAAAAAAAATGTAAACCATCTGTTAAAGGTCACAAAAAATAAAAGGCCAGAAACTCCTACTAAAAATTGTGCAATTAAAAGCTATAACCCTATTACTTTTAAATCACAGCAGTTTTGAAAAAATTCCCAGTGGTTGGGGAAAAAAAACATAGAAATTGTGCCTATATGTATCAAAACTTTAAGTAACTTTCAAGAACAAAAACATGTTTCCAGTCCCCTCAATTCCCCCTATCTACTTCTCCTTATGCTAATTCCTGTACCTCTGTACTACTCTGGCAAGGGAGGTAGAAAGCACCTCAGGCTAACTAGCCTCCAACGAGTCAAGTGAGAAGAACCAGTGTTAGTGCCAGTACTCCTAGGGCTTGGGGCAGCCGGGGCAACCGCAGTAAAAGCCACAGCACACGTCACAGGGAACCAAAACTTTAAAATTCTTAGTACCCAAATTAACCAAAATCTAAAAGCCTTAAAAGAAGGCAATACTAAATTAAAGAAGTCCGTAAGCTCTTTAGCAAAAAAGCAAAAAGAACTTTGTCTAGCCTTAACAAAGAAAAAGGAGGCAAATTAGTTTCAAAGTATATTTTCTCAATCTCCATGGTTAACTACCTTAATATCAACACTTAAGAAACAATGATTTGATTCTCCCTAAAAACCAGTGGGGAATGAAGTGGGGCCCTAAAGTGAGCTCCCTCCCCTAAGTCTGTAACAAGAGAGTCCCCTTCCCCCACAACAGGTAATGACTGCAAAGTAAACATTAAGCCCGGAGAGGAAGGGAGTGAAGCTGTGCCGTTTTAGGGAGTGAGACTTGCAGATGTACGCATTAGCCAAGCATAACCATTTCAATAATTAATCATTGCACCGGCCTTGAGAAAACTTCTCAAGCTTGCTAAAGATCTTAAGCACCCATTAATTAACTGCCAACTCTGCTTTTGTCAAAGTAGCTTGCTTGCATTTTCAAGATGTGGTTTCTGCCTATATAAGTCTCAAGCACTCTCTGGTGGGGGCTGCTTACTGAACTCCCTGCGCGGAGTGACAGGCTGCAGTTGCTGGGCCCGGCTAATAAAAGGCTCTTTAAATTCTGTTTGGCTGTATTGTACTTTAACTCACAGGCACCATAACAGATATAAGTCCATAAAATATCCTCACAGCAACAGATAGGCCAGTGCTTGCTTGACTAGACAGATGGGCACCATTACTTGGCCAGTTTGACACATGAACCTAACCATCACAGTACACCCCTTGTCAATCTGGCAGCTATACACATCACCTCAAACAGCTCAATCTCCAAACAAAAAACAACAGACATAATTTTCACCCAACAATACTCAGCTGTCCTGCAAACAACAAGAAACACACTAAACTTCTCCAGAATATGGTGCAGACCCTTCGGTAATATTCACTCATAAATCTGGTATCCTATAACTTAAATATGATAACATGAACCATACAACTTATGTCATATGATAAGGGGATAAGCTAGAGAAGAAAACAAAGATGTTTGCTTTATGGAAAAATACAAGCATACTCATAATAAGGAAGAAATATTCATGCCATTATAGTCCATGTTTCTATAACTGGTCACATGGTTGCAGTTCATATTTATCACTACCTTCTTCCATTAACCATTCCATGTTTCTTTTACCCTTGGCAAGCACCTCAGCTGGCTGTGGTTCTTTGCCTGGTGGGTTGAGCCAAACTTTCATTACTGAAGTCTCTGGGCCATTGGTAGTCTCACCTGGATTGAGTTGCTGCAGTTTTCCATTGATTTTAATCACAGGACATAGTGGTACTAAGAGATACCCTAGGGAATCTCCTCTATTCCATGAAAACTCTTCTTTACCTCCATTGTGTGGCTGCAGTCCTATTTCCCCTTGGTAGTCAGGATCAATTACCCAAGCCAGTACAGTAATGCCCTACCTTGCCTTTTGTTTTAAAGGAATGAGAAGCCCAAAGTGGCCAGGTCACAGTCTTAATTTCCAGTTTAATGGAATCATTGTTGTTTCTCCTGGTGTGAGCATTCCTCCCTTTGGAACTAAGACTTGTAGACCAGCAGAGCTTAAGGTTGGAGGGACAGGAAGCAAAATATTTTCTAGTGGATCACTAGGGGTAATAGTGATTGATGCCACTCCCATTTCCACCCATTGATTCCTGGATCTGTGAATCCTGGCTGTGGGAGAAACCACACCACAGAGTGGATGCTGATTCAGAGCATATACAGCTTCCTGAAAAACATTTTCCCATCCTTGCAAGGTATTGCCTCCTAGTTGGCACTGTAATTGAGTCTTCAAAGGGCCATTCCACTGTTCTATCAACCCAACTGCCTCTGGGTGATGGGGAACATGGAAAGACCAGAGAATTCCATGAGCATGTGAACCCACCCATTCAAAGTAGGTCTTAATTATCTTTACTGGAGTCCTCTATGAGAGGATAAAAAAAGATTTTTGGAGAACACAGAGAGAAGCTAAGATATGTAATCCAGAGTTTGCCCCCAGGAGAAGCAAGGACCCACAGGAGCTGAGACAGAAGCCCAGAGACATTTGGGAGAAAGCCACTCAAACCAGAATCTAAACCCAGGAGAGAAGTTCAGCAGAGCCATCCAAGTGCCTTCCCATGTGCAGAGGAACCCTGGATGCCAATGGCCTTTCCTCAGAGATGGTATCCACTTCTTGATGCCCTAATTTCCACATTTTCATGGCCTTAGAATTGTAAATTTGTAAACTAATAAACCCCCATTGCAAAAGCCAATCCATTTTTGGTATATTGCATTCTGGCAGCTTTAGCAAGCCTAAACAGCATCCCTATTGAACACAATTTGGTTATAAAGGTAAGGGTTGATTTCTGAACCCTCAATTCAATTCCAGTGGTTTATATGACTGTCCCTGGGCCTGTAAAATACTGTTCTGAATACTGTGGCTTTGCAATAAGTTTTAAGATTGGTAAGTTTAGGTCCTCCAACTTCATTCTTCCTCAAGATGGCTTTGGCTAGCCAGGGTCCCTTATCCTTCCATATAAATTTGATGATTGACTTTCCACCTCTACAAAGAAGGTTGTTGAAATTTTGATTGGGATTGTATTGAATCTGTAAACTGCTTTGGGGAGAACTGTCATCATGACAATATTTTAGTCTTCCAAACCATGAATGAAAACAGAATGTTCTTCCATTTATTTAGGTCATCTTTGATTTCTTTTATCTACGTTTCTTAGTTTTTTGTGTACATGTCCTTTACATCCTTGGTTAGTTTTATTCCAGGATATTTTACTGGATTTTTTTTCTTGATTTCTTCTGATTGCTCATTACTACTGTAAAGAAAAACTACTGATTTTTGGATGCTGATCTTGTAGCCTGTCACTTTGCTGAAATTAGCTTTGTTGTGGATTTTTCTGGATTTTCTGTATAGAGGACCATGTCATCTGTAAATAGGGAATTTTTCACTTCTTTCTTTCCAACTTGAATGCCTTTTACTTCCTTCTCTTGCCTAATTTCTGTAGCTAGAACTTCCAGTATAATATTAAATAACAGTGGTGACTGATCCTGATCTTAGAGGAAGACTATTCTGCCTTTCATCATTGACTATGATGTTAACTGTGGGTTTTTCATACGGGCTGTCTATCATGTTGATTAAGTTTCCTTCTATGCCTAGTTTTCTAAGTGTTTTTAACAAGATGCAGTACTGGATTTATATAACTTTCAACCTGCTTATGTCTTTGAATTTAAGGTGTGTCTCTTGTAAACAGAGGGTCATGCTTTTTTGTCCATTGTTCGAATCTCTACCTTTTGATATTTAAAGTAATTACTGATAATGCAGGACTTTCTTCTGACACTTGCTATATCTTTTGCTTATACCTTTTGTCACCCTCAATTCTTCCATTTATGCCTACTTTCATATTTATTTGATTTTTTGTTTTGTACCATATTGAGTCCTTCTCATTTATTTCTGAATATATTTTTCATATATTTTCTTTGTGGTTACCATGGTGTTAAAATTTAACATTCTAAACAGATAACAATCATATTTGATTTGATACCTAACTTCATTAGTATACACTTAGATTGTTCCTATACTCTTCCATGCACTCCACCCACATTTTTTTGTACATATGTTCAAAATCATAGATTAATCATGGTTATTTATCTTGTAAAAGATAAATAGATTTATCAATTTTTTTTTTTTTTTTTTTTTTTTTTTTTTTTTTATCTTGTAAAAAAGAAGTGGGGTTTCATACCAAAACTACAATACAATAGTTCTGGCATTTTTATAATTACCCATATGGTTATCTTTATTCAAGGTCTTTATTTCTTTATGCCTCTTTAATCCACTGTCTTAATGTTGTATTCATTCTGTCTGAAGAACTCCTCTTAGCATTGCCTGTAGGGTGGGTCTGGTGATTGATGGTTTCTGGATTTTTATCTTGTTCCTTGGGATAGACCATCATTCCCTGCTTCTCCTTTCATCTTATACTCTTTTGTTTCACACTGTGTATTTTAATATTTTAAAATGTTAACTCTGGGGTTTAGTCCCTTAACTTTCTTTTCTTTAAGTTTGTATCCATCTTGTGATATGACAGAAATTTTTGTCAATGCCAGGAGCTTGTGAAAACAAATCAAAGCAAAAATCTTCTTTCAAAATTGGCTGCACTTTTTCTGTGGTCTCCTTCAGAGCTTAGTCATCCTGACAGGACTATCACCCTGAGATAAATGCAAAGTACAGAGTCCTCTGTTTTATCTAAGCTTACTTGGAAATAGGCTTTTTTCACCTGGGTTTCTCCCTGCTAATGGCCTCAGTAATCTCCTATTTGCAGTTTTCAGGAGTTCAGAATGAATGCCTCCTCTACTCCCCTTGAAATGAACTTTCACACACCTCCTCCCTTCTTTCTTGCATGACTTGTTGCAGGTAGTCCTTTGATCCAGACTGCTTCAACATACCTATTTCTTAAAATTTTAATGTCTGCAATGTGCTTCTCTGCTCTCAGAACAAATTCTGGGATGGTGAACCTGAGACAACTTTCCTAGCTCAGTTTTCAGACTTTCTCCATTAGACTGGCATTAACAGTCATTGCATAATCCATGTAGGAGTAACTGCTCCCTGTAGAACAGGGCTAGGGACCCACAATGGAGTAAAGTTAACCCTATTGCAGAGGGAGCAGAGGAGGGACCAGCAAGGGCTTATTCTCTGCTTTGGAAGCTGCATTTTTTTCTTTTTTTCAATTTGGCACTTACCCAGTTAAGGTATCTTTAATTGTTTCCCACAGTTTTGAGAAAGGTTACTGTCTTTAAGATTCCTTGCCACTTTGCCTGAGGGGGATTAGAGCAATAGCCACCCTCAGGGCCACCGCAGCAATCTGAAGTAGCTGATCAAAAGCAGTGATCATTGATCAAACACACAACCCCAGAGTTTGGAGGAGTAGGTCTTTTATCTCCCGCCCTGGCACCAGCAAGCTGCACCAGGAGCCCAGGCTGCAGTCCCCAGAGCTACCTGCCTGGAGGCTGGAGGATACAGAATGGTAGCTGCTTCAGGGAGGGTGATATGTGACAGCCTCTTCCTCCTGCTCTTCCACTGGAGTCTGGAGTTTCAAAATAATTGATTCAGGCAGTTTTGTCAGTTCAGTAGTTATTTTGGTGGAGTGTCTGATCCCTGGAACTTCCTAATCTGCCATCTCCCACAATCCTTTCATTCATTTTTTAATGACAAGGAAATAACTCAAACTGGCTGAAACAATAAAGTAAATCTATTAGCTTCAATGGCTCAGACAGTGTTACCAAATATCCAGTTTCTGTCTTTTCGTTATCGTGCTTTATGCAGCTATTTTTCCATCCTGTAGGTTATTTCAATCATGGTAGCAAAACTATTCACAAACTCCAGTTCTCACGGATTCAAACTGTGTTGCCCAAAAGAAGAGAGAGTGTTTTCTGGTAGCTTCCACAGAAGAGAGTTAGGTTTTCTTTCCCAGAATCCCCCACAGACATCTCCCTGCATCATTTTGCCTTTGATTGGGCAATGGCCCTGTATTAGTTTCTTAGGGCTGACATAACAACTTCCCACCAACGGGATGGCTTAAAACAGCAAGAATTTGTTTTCTCACATTTCAGGTGGTCAGAAACATGAAACTGAAGTGTTGGCAAGATGGTTCCATCTGAATCACTGAGGGAGAATCTACTCCATACCACTCATGGTGGTTGCCAGCATCTTGATGTCCCTTAGGGTTGTAAATACCTCATCACAATTTTGGCTCCCATGATCACAGGTTCTTCTCTTCGTTTGTGTGTCTTCTGACCCTCTGTGTCCAAATGTTCCTCTTTTCATAAAGACACCAATCACTGGATTTCGGTCCAAAGCTAATGTGGTATAACCTCATTTTAACTTGATGTTAATTACATTGCAAAGTCCATATTCCTAAATATGGTCAAATTCATAGGTACTGCAGGTTAGGACTAGAATATACCTTTTTGTGGGACACAATTCAACATTTTGCAGTCCCCTGCTTCTTCCCCGCTAGTTGCAATGAATAATGGATTACATTTTTCACTGGCTAAAATTAATCAGGATTTAGCCCGCATCCAGGGTGGGACAAACCTACTCAAAAAGTGATGGCTAGAATGGAAAAGTGAATTCCTGACCCCCTCATCCCCTGCCACAACATTCAAGATGTTCCTCACAGGAGAAAAAAATGATTACGCAAGCTGAGCAGTAAAAATGAATGAACCACTAATTTTTGCAATTTAACTATCAGTGTAATAAATAAGAATTCTACATAATTTTAAAAATCAAGGCACTTTAAATAGATTTTGTTATAGCAATTTTATCATGGCAAAAACTTTTATATCATTCCCATTCTTGTTCCTCTTATGTAGAAATTTCTTGTTTTAAGGACATGAAAACATCTTTAATTTCTCTAAGTATATTAAATTTGGAATTTTGCTTTATACACACTTTTTGCTCCTTGCATTGTCTTTTTTGCCATCTGAGAGGGTTTTTTTTTCATATTTGTTTATTTTAGGTGCTTTTCCTAATGATCCTTGTCTGTCCTTTCACATTGCAGAGAGAGGAATGACGAAAGAACATTGAAGCTTAGTGTTCGTGGTCAGGTTTTTATTGTCCTCATTCCAGAACTGAGTTCCCAGGTCCTTGGCCACAACATAAGAAAGAATCTGAGGGCATGGCAGAGACTGAGCCAGCAGGCAGAATTTATTGAGTGTGCACTCAAGAGGGGTGTGTGGGCACACTCGCCGAGGAGAGAGGTGTGCACCACTGTCAGGAGGTTTGCTTTCATCATTTTTCTGTTCCTTCTGTAATTTTCTACAATTTTATTGTCCTCTCGCTCTTCTTCCTTTGCTGATGCCTGATCGTAGATAACTTGCTCAGGCACCAGGTGCTCTTTACTGTCATTTTCCTCAGAGATATTTTTCTCCTTGAGCCTAATCCCTTCCTGGAATTTGCCCCTTGCTCATCAGCTGGCCCCTGCCCTAATTCTAACTCTGCCTTGCTCTGATTGGCTTTACACTACAGGATCTGGAGGGGATCCACAGTTGTTCTGATGAAGACCTGTTACAAGTTTACATAGGTTTTTCTCCTGTGCAAGTTTGTCTCCACATAGGAATTCTCCAAGCCCCTGCCCAGGAGATATCGACCCAACTTGAGTGTTCTGCAAGTGGAATAGAGAATGGAGGAGGTGTGTGGCAGGGAGAAGGGCACAGGCAAGGAGAATCTCTCTTTTTACCATGCCTAGATTATCCCAATTCCTCTAATCACAGCATTCTTTAAAGACATGTTGGATGGCCCTAATCCCATAGTCCCTAGCTCCATTTCCCAGAAAATAAACTTCCAGTCTTCCCCAGAGTGAAAAAGGGGTGTAGGGGTGCAGGTTGCTTATATGCTGGAGGAGGGGAAGAGCTGGCCTAGAACCTGCGCCTGGGGATCTAGCTATTTCTCAGATAGACTGTCAACCAAGCCTCCTGTTAAGTCTCACGCAGCCTGTGTAGGTACCTAGTGTCTTCAATTTCTTGATCCTTCTGGAGTCATGCCATGGAAATCGACATCCTTCTCCTTATCTTAAGCCTGTCCCCAATTTTCCACCCCAATGAAACCTATACCTTTCTGTTTCTGAAATCTGAGTTAGTTACCCCTCATACATCTAATTTCTAGTTCCAACATTTGTTTCCTTCTCTCTTCTCCATTCTCCAAACCTTGATGATATAATACCTTTTAAAAAATCTTCATTGTCATTTTGGGTGTGTTTCAGGAGGGAATACAGGCAAATAAACAAAATGCATGGATCCAATCCATTGTTTATAAACAAATAACACAACTATAATTTTTAACTTTTTAAGCAATTTTATACTGTCCTTAGTAATAATTGTCTCACTGAACATTATTCTCCCTAACATTTATATAATGCAATTTTAATTATTTTAACATTTGTTTTTATTTATAGTTCATTAGATATAAAAAATTGTTTAAATTTTATTTTATTACAACTGAAATGGATTTGGTGCTTGGATGTTTATATTTTATTAATCACACTAATTTTTATGCTAACTTTTTAATCCCACCTCTTCCTATAAAATATCAGCTTACATATTTATTTTACTAATTTCTGAAGACTAGTGATTAGACACAAATGCATTTTAATGCCTGACTAGTAAAATTCTGTGTATATGTGTGTATATGTGTACATAATAAGAGAAAATTACATTTGCCTTTCATTCCAAAACCGTAACTAGATCTTAGTTTTAAAACTTAAATTTCAGTATGTAAGGATCAAATAAAAAACAGAAATTCTGTATCCCAAGTTTAAAAACTAAAATAGATAATTTGACTGACACATTTCAATGGACCTGAAAACTGTGTCCTACATACATTATTTTAATTAAATACATTTTAAAAAGACAATTTCTTTTTTAAAAAATGAAAATATGCTGTTGCAATGGAAGAGAGCTGAAAAATTTACTAGACATGATAGCTGTATGTCCCTTCGAAGAATTCTGTTAAGAACTTACATTCCTCATGAAAGTAAGTAACTTGATAATTTTTAATTAGGAAGAATAAAAACAATAAAATATGGACTAAAATACATAATTAGTTAATTCAACAGGTATTGATTAAGTGTATACTATGTGCCAGTCACTGTTCAGATGCTGGAAAATTGAGGTTCCTGATAGTGTGAGTGATAGAAGCCAAGATCATTTTGAATGTTTGTTGTGAAATAATCCATTTCAGTCTTTAGGACACATAATTGATGGGTACATGGGTCACAAAGAGTTATTAAACCAAGGCTCCTCCTCATGCCACTTTGAATAAGCAAAGGACTCCTACAAGGGGAAAGGCCACCCTTTGAGCATGGAGAAAGGATATTGTCAAACTCAGCTTTAAGAGCACTCACTGAATCCTAACAGAAAAAAAAAAAAAAAAGATAAGAAAGCATAATGGTGAATTAGCCAAATACTAATATTAAAATTACTTTAAATAACTAAAGAGGGAAACCCATGCACAGTGTTCTGTTTGAAACTACCAAGAATAGCATGTATGATGAAAAACATTTCCAGAGCCTTCAAAGATCAAAAAGCTTCACTGACTGAAAGTGTTTTCAAATGGAGAACGATACCTGCTTTGCCCTCTGGTGTCAAAAGAGTAGCTTCCAGACAGATAATATGGAAAATACAGCACAGAAATTTGTAACAGAATATATGAAGTGAGTAAAGGCAAGGTTGGACTAGTCATTGTGCTGAACCCACCTCTTCTTTTTTAGCCTCATGGAACACATCCCAGCTGTATCCCAGAGCCAGGGAGAGTTTTGTTGCCAAATATATGCCACGTTAGGTTTCTTGTTGGGGATGAGATGACCCCTGGCAATCACTTCCTTAACACATGGTTGCTTGATAAATAACTATGAACCTCATTCATGTCTCATCTATGGGAATCCCTCCTCTGACCATATGGATCAATTTTGCTCTTGAAGAAGTTCTTAAGTTGAAAACAATCCAGCCTCCTTTTGCATTAGAAAAGTTATTTTGGAACACATAAGAATATAACATATACCATCACAGTAATAATATATGCATGGCAGTTTTTCTATTAAGGCTGACATTTAATTCTGATCTGACATGGTGGTTCTATTTCAGAAGAACTTTATTTTAATGACATTCCTACTGGCTTGGCTGTGGGTGGTTTAGGAATGGACATGAGGCCCAGTTCTGGTCACTAATATGCATATGGACTTCTGCTGGGGGAGGAAGGAGGGAATAGTATTTGAAAAATATTCCCTCGTGTGTAGCAGTAATTTTTTAAATGTAATCATAAAACTGTAAGCAAGCTCTGAAAGTGAACTCTTAGTCACACAGAGAAGTAATATGTAAATGTAAAATCTGCATCCAGATATGAAAAAGTTATTCCTCTATAGCCCCAGACCTGGAGGCACATGCCCAGGTGTCACAGAGGATGTAAATCCTAAAGGAAGTAGTAAATAACAAAGATGAGGAACTAATGAAGTTCTCCTGACCCCTGTTACCCAAGATGACTATTTTTCTTTGTCCCTAAAGCATATAAAAGCCAACTGAAAAATCACTATGTAGAGGCAGATTTGGGAAATTTTACCCTGTTCTCTCAGGTGTAAATAAACCTCTTTTTCCTCCTCAGCTGCTTGGTGTGTCTGTACATTTGGCTACACTGAGCAGTGAACCCTGATTTGAGGAGCACCCCATCCACAGTTTGCATGAGAGAACCACTGGTAGAGATGATCTGTCTTCTTCCTCTGCACATTGGGTTGTCTGGAAATAACTTGTAGAACAACAGCCATGAATCTGCTACCAACCTGAGAATGAAGCTGACACCAGGATGCAGAATGCACACATGGGATGAACTGAGCTTCTTGATGAGAGAAGCACCAACAGAGAATTAAAACACCAGTTATTGTATGTGTATTGAGGCATTTTACCATTGTCTCTTTGGATAGTGGATCTGGTCATTCGCAATGGCATTATAAAGTACTATTTTAATATGCTGGAGACCACTGAAACAATTTCTGTCATTTAAGAATATGCTTTCAATTAGGAATGTGTTAGATGTGTTTGAATGCCATAACCTCACTTATGTTATTTCTTTTAGTTTTATCAATTGTTATAAGGTCATAGTGTGATACAGTTGGTTTCAAGGAATAAAGCTTTCTTGCTTCTGACTGATTATTTAACTAGCTGTAAAAGCACACATGTGGGTATTTTATATATGATTTCAACTTTCACATTCACAAGTGATAAGACATAAATTTCTATAATTGTTGTGGATAATAATTATAATACTTGGTACAAAAGTGATAATCTTTTTAAAGTGAATAGAATGAATTTAATGAGCAGGAAGTCTGAATTTGGAAATTAAATCCAGGGTTGATTTGGTTTAATTGGGTTTAATCAACTGGTGTTTGCTACCTCCCCAACCATCTTCTATCTTTTTCTCATGAATCTGTATGGAAGTAGAGTGGATAATATTCTGGATAAAAGAAAGCCAATTTAAAATACAGTGGTATGTTTCAATCCCTTTCAATGTTCTAAAATATTTTTTTCCTATTGAAATGTGCTGTCCATAAAACCACCAAAGCCATTCAGGCCAATAGCCTTATATGCAGAAAGTTATTTGATAACTTAAATGTTTATCTTCTGGTTATTGGTACATGTTTGTTTACTAGTTATTGAATCAATGTTATTAACATTTTCCAGAAAATTATTACACATTTCCTCCATTTCTTTTTAGGTATTTTCTTACCTTTGTGGATGTACTCTTATAATATTTAAAATCCCTCCTGTTGTTAGTCTTTTCTCCAAATTTGAATGTTCTCTAATTTCTTGCAAATATGCTTTTAGTATTTTTATCTTATCTATTTTCATAAAGATTCATCTGTCAAATATAATTGCCATTTTTTTCTTCTGTTTGCCAATATATATTGGCTTTTTATTTATTCTTATTTTCCTTACAGTTTGTAATCCCAGTTGTCTTGCAATTTCTTCAATTGATAGCTTTGTTTATTTTTTCTTGTCAAAATAAGATTGCTATTGACTTTAGAATTGACTGCATCAGATAGTATTGGTATATTTCATTCATTCCATAGTTGAATATTAAGTGGTAATTTGGTACCTTGTATATTAAGAAGAAATTAAGAGGGGAGGTGCTGATATCTGTGCTCCTCATTTCAAATCTTGACTCCTTCATTTACTAGCTAGTTAAATTGGGTAAGTCTCTAAATTCCTCTGGCCTATTTCCTCATCTGTGAAATGGTTACAGGGATGAACTTAGCTTAATTTAAGCACTATAAGTTGCTTGAAATATGGTAAGCACTCAATGAATTATCATACAAAACTTACAAATAGTGCTTATTATGTGCCAGGGACTCTATTCTGGATTTTTTATATCAATTGGTTTAATCACCCTACACAGAACAAAAAAGTAGATATGATATTACCCCTGTTATAGATGAGGAAACTGAAGACTTAAAGGGCAGGTGTCTTGCCCAGAACCAGAAAGCTAGTGAGTTGAGTTGCACTGAATTGAATTGAATTGGTCTGAACTGAAACCAGTCAGTTTGGATCTGGAGAAAATTTTTAGTTGTTAATTTCAAAGTTTATTAGTAAATTATCTTTGCATAAACAAACCAAACTAAAGCTTAGTGCTTCGAGCAACAATCATTGTCACTCATAGGCCATATTGGAACATTATCTGTATCAAATTAAGCCTCCTTTGTCCACTATTAATTTTATTAATTGCCATTCATGTGCATAATTCGTGGTTTAAGTTGATAGATTCTTACCAGCTGTTCTAGTTTGTTAAAACTGCCAGAATGCAAAACATCAGAAATGGATTGGCTTTTATAAGGGGGTTTTATTTGGTTACAAAGTTACAGTCTTATTGCCATAAAGTGTCCAAGGTAAGTCATCAACAATCAGGTACCTTCACTGGAGGATGGTCAATGGTGTCCGGAAAATCTCTGTTAGCTGAGAAGGCACATGGCTGGGGTCTGTTACAGAGCTCTGGTATCAACTTGGCTTTCTCCCAGGACATTCCTCTCTAAGCTGCAGTTCCTCAAAAATGTCACTCTTAGTTGCTCTTGGGGCATTTTTACTCTCTTGGCTTCCTTGGAGCCAAATTTTGCTGTCAACGGCCATCTTCATACTGTCTCTCAGCTGAAGCTACTCTCTCAGCTCCTGTGCATTCCTCAAAGTGTCTCTCTTGGCTGTAGCAAGTTTGCTTCTCTCTGAGCTCATATAGTGCTGCAGTAAAGTAATCAAGGCCCATGCTGAATGGGCAGGGCCACACCTCCATGGAAATTATCCAATGAAAGATCTCACCCTCAATTAAGTGATCACATCTCCATGGAAACATCCAGTCAAAAGTCTCCAACCCAGTCAACACCAATATGTTTACTGCTCACACAAGATTGCATCAAAGATAATGGTATTTTCAGGGACATAATACATCCAAACCAGCTCATCGGCCAAATCTTTCATAAATATCAGGGTGTGTGACTTTAGCAGTGCCCTCACTTCTTTTGCAACTTCTTCAAAGCATCTTTGATTTCCCTGTTCCTCAGACTGTAAATCAAGGGATTCAACATGGGAATCACCACAGTATACAACACTGAAGCAATTCTGTCAAAGCCTGGGGAAGCACCAGAGCTAGAATTCAAATAAACAAACATACTTGAGCTATAGAAGAGGGAAACAACTGTCATGTGAGAAGCACAGGTGTTGAAAGCCTTGAACCTGCCTTTAGCTGAAGTGATTTTCATGATGGAGCTGATAATATAACCATAGGATAGCATGAGGATTATAGCATTTGCTGTCCCATAGGTCATTGATAATATAGCAACCATGATCTGTGCGAAAACTGTGTCAGTGCAGGACAAGTTTAACAATTGAGGCATGTCACAGAAGAAGTGGTTGATGACATTAGGACCACAGAAGTGGAGCTGAAGCAAAACACACAGCTGGGATAAAGAACCAGAGAGTCCAGCCGTATAGGCTCCCAGTGCCATCCAACCACAGAGGCTGGGAGACATGATGGATGAATAGAGCAGTGGCTTACAAATGGCAGCATATCGGTCATAAGCCATGGCTGTCAGGAGACAAGAATCACTCAGACCCATGGTTGAAAAGATGAAGTACTGCACAATGCAGCCCCTGATGGTGACTGTTTGCTGCTCTTGGAAGAAGTTGAAGAGCATATTTGGGGCTGTGGAGGTAACATAGCAGATATCTATGAAGGACAAGTGACTGAGGAAGAAGTACATGGGTGTGTGGAGGTGGGAAGCCAACCTTATTAAGACAATGAGGCACAGGTTCCAGGTCACAGTCATAATGTAGATCAGCAGGAATATAACAAAGAGCACTGCTAAGATCCTGGGAAAATCTGAGAATCCCAAGAGGATGAAGTGGGTTATCTCTGTGTTATTTCCTTCCCCAATCATTTACTCAGTGATCCTAAAATCAGAAAAAAGACAAAGGAATACATTACCGGGCCAGGCAAAGTGATATTATTATCATTTTCATTTGTGCCAGTCTTTTCCTCTATTGACCTCTTGAGCCAAAGCACTTTGCTGTCCATCTTTTTTCCTCAAAGTAGTGATGAAGTAGCTTCTCAGTAATTTGGGTTTCAATTAATTCATGTGGTCTCATGGAATTAATAGAGATATTTAAAATATTGAGTGGAAGTTTAAAAAGTGTACTATTAGAAATGCTAGGCTTATAATATACAAGGTAGAGATCATCAGTAACAGTTTTTAAAGACATCTGCTACCTTATGACATAAATGCAATTTTATAATAATAAAAATATAAGTGGCATCTCCCTAGAATAAATTTGAAATAGACCTTCTGTTCCAGATTGCCATCAAGATTTTTAAAATTTATTCTTTTACTCTTAAGAATAACTATATTCTCTATTTACAACAATTTTTCAACTGTTTTGCAAGAGTATTTGCAAGCCTGGAAAAGAACATACTTTTCAATATTGATTTTTTTTTTTTTTTTTTTTTTGGTAGGGCATGTGTATCCAATAAACTTATGGGATCAGTCCTCTATGCAAGCCCTATGTGAAGCATTCCAAAGGGCTGAGCACAGTTCCATATTGGCCCAAACTATTGTCACAGTGTAGGATATTTTGCCTATTTGAAAGCAGCTTGGTCCCCTGGTTAAGGGTTTGCATTTTGGATTTTGCTTTCTGATACCCTCTCTCTTTATGAACTTGTCCTAGTGGCCTAAACACACTAAACTCTGACTTACTTACAATAATGTGAGGCCAATAAAAGTCTACGAAAACAAGGTTACTGGAGAATTATAAAAGAAAATTATGCAAGTGCCCAGCACACATTTCAGCACATAGTGACCGTTCAGTCAATGTTGGGTATCTTTAGCATCGGTTGCCTGTGATGCCCAAGATCTATTGCTCTTCCTACGGATAGGAATGCTAGAGGTGTCAGAATTTAGTGAATCAATTTGGGGAAATTCCTGAAAAATCGTCAGCTCTGTAAACAGTCTGGCATTCCTTCTAAGCAGGTGTACATTTGGACCTAGTATTCATGAGAGACAAACCACCCAGTCTGAGAAGATACAAACCATATAAAGTATTTTCCATGCAGTGTGATTGAATTCAAGTAAACTGGGTCAATGAACAACCGGCATCAAATTGCAATGGTCCTTGAAATACAGATAGGGTCACAGAAATATTTCAGTTCCCAAATATTCCAAAACACTACTATAATTGGTCAATTAAATGAAAACATGTCTAACTATTGACCAATCTGTTGCAATAAAATTCTGCATTTTTTTGGTGTATTTCAGTGACAGAAGCAGTAATAATTAAATTTAACCTATGTAATCAACTATTTCCAGAAGATTGAAGAGTTGTGCATTGTTTTTCTCATTCCTGATAAAATTTATGATGAGAATTTATGTTAAAATTTGGTAGTCAAAAGGAAAAAGAAAAAGATCTGCAAGTACTCCCTCTCTTTGGTTAGTTTCTTTGCATGTTTCACCAGACAACTGGAGAAGAGGTGACTGACTTAAATACTGTCTCTAGCTAATCAAAACCCCATGCCATCCTGATCTAACAGGAATGGGGTCAGTTTCCTATGTTGTCCTAGGTATAAAATTATGTAAAGAAACAGAGGAAATGTTTCTAGTTGAAGAAAACAAGGCAAGTAAAGGAAGCTTAAAAGGGACAGGAGACAAACACTACCTGTGCTTGGAGTGGGCATCTCTGATATCTGAGTTCCCCAGTGTATTGTCTCCAGACACCCAGAGACTCCAAAGATGACCATGGAGAGATTTTTGAGGAATTTTAAAAGACATAATTGAAATATATTTGCATACTTATTTATATCATTATAGAGTAACTCAGTTTGTCTCTTGTTATTCAGAAATTATCAAGCTGTATGCTTAAATAAAAATCAAATTGTGATTATTTCAAAAACAAAATCCTCAAGGGCAAAAATTAAATTTCATGCTTTACCGGCATTGTCTCATTTAATTCTAAATGCTCCTATAAACCTGTTTTGTATGGTGAAAATCAGAAGGTAACAGAGTTCAAAGTCATATCCTTAAAAAATTGCAGATTAGACTTTAATCCCCACCACACTCCAACCTATAATATCACCTGAGATTTTACATTTGAAGGTAAATTTTTCATTGAAGTGTAGAAAGCTAAAAAATTTTTTAGAGAATTTGAGAAAGGAGCATAAGACAACAAGAGGAAGAGTCCTAAGTGGAGAGAGTGGGAGTGAGGATTCAACAAAAATAGATGGATGGTAGGTTGTGTTCCATAAACCATGCTCCACTGTTCCTACTGAATGGAATACACTGACACTGAGATAGTTCAGAATCCACTGGTCTCTCCCGGTCCTGCCTTTTGAATTTGACCCAGATCCCACAACTTACAGAGTACTTGCCAAGGTAAAATTGCTTATTTCTTCTCCAAAGGAATTTCCCAGGTTGGTCTTATTGCACCACAAGATCTGCCATATGGCCTAAACAATGGCTGCCCACCAAAAGAAAGAGAATTTCCCACATCTGGGAATCTTCTTAAATGCCTGTTTCAGGCAGAGGTGAAAGGAGAAAAGGCAAATAGAGGGGAAAATGCTCCAAGTAATTGCTTTCTGGTGTCATGGTTGTCATGGAGCTTTAGTCCCTGCTGAATTCTTTCATTACTTCTCCTGGTCCTGTCATGATCTCATGATTTAGACATTTCATTGTTGACCTTGGAGACATTTGAGCTGGAAAAACCTAGAGTCCTTCTAGTCTAATACCTTCTACTTTCAGATGAAGAACCTGAAGCCAGAGAAGCTAAGGGATTTACCCAAGATGACACTGCTAGCTGGTGATTTAGCTTGATAATAATAAATTGTGTCTGTACGCTTACAACTTACAAAACACTTTCATTTTAGATAGATACATAAAAATATTTTCTTAAATACCTTACTTAATTCAGTCATCACAGCAGGCTATATAGTAGATATGGCATTATTTCCTTTGCCTAAATGAGGAATTCAAGGAATACAATAAACAAATTCATGACAGAGACACAACAGTTTCAACCACGGACTTTGGAATCAGCCATTCTGGGTTGAACTTTTGCTCTGCTACTTGCTGATCATGTGACCTTCAGCAATGCAACATCTCCATATGCCATGCAGCTAAAGTTAGTAGGTAATTCATAGGGTAGCATACATAGAATTAAATTGAATAATGATTATAAAGCACTTACTGGTGGAAGAAAGGACTTTGGAGAGTTTCTTAGTGAGACTGGGACATCATTGCAATAAAATATCTGTATGAAATACAAATATTTGGCAACATTAGCCAGCCACAATCTCTTCCTTCTCTCTATCCATTTTCCAGTCATCTGTTTCCAAAAGTGAAGAAATAGGGGAAATAATCAGAAAAGCATAAAATCATATCCACAGAATCAAGGTCAAAGACTTTATTTCCCTAGAAAGATCAGTCATTGCTTCCTTGTGCACAGTTTTGAGGATTCTGAAGGAAAAAGGAGACAAATTTGAAAAGAGAATCAAGATGTCTGTATCAATATAGGAAGAGGAGAATGGTATCAGACAATGAATTTACCATCTCAGTCTTGGGACAAGTTCTGTCCCAAGTGATAATAAAAGGACTGAGAATGTTCTGGGAAGAGAGCAGAAGATTCTATCAATGATCATTACGATCTTCATGATCATCATGAACAATGAACAACAAAATGACTTGTTGAGCAGCTATGTCATATACTGAAATTCTCCTTATGATCATTAAGATCAGCACAGCTATCTCTAATGGTCATTTATTCAGTATGGTAACAGTAGGCCTGGTGTGCTGTCTACCAAATGCAAATAGTATTCTGAAACTTTCCTCCCCCTCAATTTTTCTATTAAATATCCTTGAACCATTAAATGCGCAGTGGATCTTCCCACTCTATATTCCACAATCTTGAAACATCCATTTGTGTGTGTTTCTCTAAGGCATTGTTTAATTTTTAAATATCTCTTTTCTGGTTAACTCATTCTATCATAAACTGTCATTTGGATGTTTAAACCATCCACTGAATTTCAACTTTCATTCATATTATTTTTTTTCAATTCTATAGGTTACATTTTGTTGTTTTCCAAATATATCTGGTTAATTTTGATCATCTCTTTTTCCAGCTTTATAATTTCAGACTCATATTTTACTTGATCATATTAAACATATTTTTTTTAGTTTACAATGTGTTCCTTCAGAAATGATTTATCTTACTTTTTTCAAGTGTTTTAGAGGCAATACCACCCAGAAACCATTCAGCCAAAATTTTCACTTGCAGGTTGGAGGGCCATACTAGTAATAAGGTTTAGGCAGCATACTTACATGAGCATGAATATGAGGGTAAGAATTATCAGGGGGGATCTGTTTTTAATTTTTCTCTGTTTCCTCCAAACTAAGGCTATGTGCACATCACTGTCTCATTGTATGGGGTAGGTTTCAGTCTAGTTCATGTCCATGAGTGTCACCCTTTGAGGGACCCTGATTTCTGTAGGGTAAGAGGTTGTCTCTACTCCAAACTCACACAGTCTTTTTCTATTCCCATTCACATGCATGTTCATTGAAATACAGGCCGTAAGCCACCAGGGATTAGTAGATCCCTCATGGGCAATTGCTAGCTGTAGCCCCATAACCTCTAAGTATCATGCTTTCTTGTCATCACTGTTTTTTTGAAGAATTTCTTTCCTTTTTCAATGGCTCAAAGCAAAGCACAAAAAGAGATGTGATTTACGTTTTATCTTGCATTCTTAGTGATTTCTTAGAACATTTTGGTAATTATGTCCACCTGGCCTGTGATTATTAAAAGTACTATCCAGGGCTTGGGAAGAAGATGGTGGCATAGAGACGAATGGAAGCTAGTTAGTCCCCCTGGAACAGTTAATAAACAACCAAGAACAACTAGTAAATAATTGGGAATAATTGTGGGCAGATAAATGTGACTGTACACTCATCATACACCAACCTGAATTGGGAGGAATGCCTGAGGTCACAGCATAAAATCTGTAAGTAAAAACTGTGGGCACCAGGCTGCTCAACCGCTCCAACCGCAGTCATTGTGAACAGGTGGCAGCTGGGTGGGGTGGGGACAAGGTTCCTGAAGCCATCCAGGTGTGCAGCACAGGAGGCAGCTACAGTGGCTGCGACGGTGGCCTGAGCACCAGGAGGCAGTGGCTGGGGCGGTGGTCACACGGTGGTGGGCACAGGTGTGATGGGCAGGTAACAGAGAAGACCTTTGCCTCCTCACCAGGGAATCAGAATGACCGAGTGCTTCCTGGCCCCCACCTGCAGCCTCAGCAAGCACTGCAGGGTGGAGCCTGGTGGTGGGCGGACCTGGACCCCCAGCTCTGAGGAGATCAGCCCCACCAAGTTCCCTGGGTTGTACCACACCGGTGAGCCCTCACCTCCCCATGACAGCCTCCACAAGCCTCCTGACCTAGTGTCTGATGATGAGAAAAACCATGGGAAGAATAAGGGAAAATTTAAGGAAAAGGAAAAAAAGAGAGAAGGCTATGATGCCTTTCAGGAAGATAGCTCTGGAGATGAAGCTGAAAGTCCTTCCAAAATGAAGAGATCTAAGGGAATCCATGTCTTTAAGAAGTCCAGCTTTTCTAAAAAGGAGAGGATTTTAAAATAAAAGAGAAACCCAAAGAAAAAAAACTTAAAGAAGAAACTCACAAAGAAGAAAAACATAAAGAGAAGAAGTCAAAAGACTTGACAGCAGCTGACGTTAAACAGTAGAAAGAAAAGAAGAAAAAGAAAAAGCCAGTTCAGGAGCCAGAGGTGCCTCAGGTTGCCGTTCCGAATTTCAGATCCATTTTTGGAATTCTGCTGACTGATGCAGCCGAGAAGACAGTGATGTATGATGACATTTGGCTGCCAGCGGTTTTCTGAGAAGTACAGCATGAAGTATGAAGGCATCTACAGAGTGTCAGGAATTAAATCAAAGGTGGATGACCTAAAAGCAGTGTATGGCCGAGAAGAGTCTCCAAAGCTGGAAGAATATGAGCCGAACACTATAGCAAGTTTGCTGAAGAAGTACCTGTGAGACCTTCCAGAGAACCTGCTCACCAAAGAGCTGATGCCATGGTTTGAAGAGGCATGCAGGAGGAGCACAGACGGCGAGAAGGTGCAGGAGGTCCAGTGCCTGCTGCAGGAGCTGCCCGAGTGTAACCATCTCCTCATCTCCTGGTTGATCATGCAACACGGACCACATCATTGCCAAGGAGGTGGAAACAAAAATGAACATACAGAATATTTCTATAGTGCTCAGACCCACCGTGCAGATTACCAATTGTGTCCTATATGTGTTTTTCATACATGTGCAAGAGCTCTTTGGAAATGTGGTTCTAAAGCAGGTGACAAAGCCTCTTCACTGGTCTAACATGGCCAGGTTGCCCATGCTGCCTGCCACCCAGGAGAGCATCAAGGAGGAGAACAGAAGACAGGAGTTTCTCTTGAATTGTTTACATAGAGATTTGCAGGGTGGAATAAAGGATTTATCTAAAGAAGAAGGATTATGGGAAGTGCAAAGAATTTTGACAGCTCCTAAAAGAAAACTGTGAGAAGCTAAAAGACAAGAGTTTGAAATCAAGATTGCACAAGAGATAGCTAGCCTTTCAAAAGACGATGTTTCCAAAGAAGAAATGAGTGAGAATGAAGAATTTATAAATATTCTCCTTGCTCAGGAGAATGATATCCTGACGGAGCAGGAGGAGCTCCTCGCCATGGAGCAGTTCCTGCGCTGGCAGATCGCTTCTGAGAAAGAGCATCTGTGAGCCGAGATCACTGAGATTCAGAGCCGTCAGCAGCACTGTCGAAGTGAAACGGAGGAACATTCCTCTGAAAGTGAGAGTGAGAGTGACGATGAAGAGGAGCTGCAAATCATTCCAGAAAATTTACAGAGACAGAATGAAGAGCTGGAAATAGAGAACAATCATTTGAATCAAGCAATTTATGAAGAGCGAGAGGCCATCATCGAGCTGCGGGTGCAGCCCGGCTGCTCCAAATGCAGTGAGCCAAGTCGGAGCAGCAGGTGCCGAAAGAGGAAGAGCCAGAGAAGCGAGGGGGCGTGGTCCCGCCTCCCGGGGACAGTGTCCTAGAGACAGAAGCAGCTAAGGAGCAGCCAAAAGCAACCAAGGAGCAAGTCAAGCCAACACCAAGAAAAGACAGGGAGGAAACGCCAATCTGAACAGACGTGTGGGACTGCCATGGAATCCTCCAGACCTAAAAAGACCTATGCATCCCGGTGCACAACTCTCCTGGGGTGTACTTTCCATGAAGGGTCTTTTATTCTCAGAGCTCTGCTCCCTTTCACATTAAGGATTTCTACCCCTTAGGCTCAGGTTACATTGCGGGGCGGCGGTGGGGGGGAGGAGAACATTGCAGGCATTGGGGCTTGGAGGGGACAGATGAGTTTCCCATATAATGTCAGCTTGTTTGAAGATTAGTTTTCTTTAACTTAAAATAACTATTTTACCCCTCTAGGGGCTTCTCTTTAAACCAAAAATCATCTTTCTTTGCTTTTTCATCACAGCAGAATCAGGATCTCTTTCTCTCATTCAAGGTGGAAAATAACAGAAGTTGCATACTGTATACCTGCCTTGTGGGTTGGTCCATTGTCTCTCTGTCGGGATTTCTGCAGACCTGGTAACTCTCACATGTGCCTTTATACATATTCCGTGTAGATTATTTAATGGAGCTGCCTCAGATTTCCGACTGGCCAGAAAGGCCCTTACTGGTAGTTACTTTGGCCCACCTTGTCTGTTCCATTTTACACTCTCCACCACAGTCAATATATCTGCATCGCTGGTGGCCTTGCCGCTGCTGACAGATGGTGCCACGGAACGTGCCGGGCTGCCAAGTGTAGTGCACGTGCCCTTCACTTGCACTACAGCTTGCATGGCTCGCTCCAGCTGAGGTAAGACTGTCCCTCTGCCCCAGTGAGCCAGATATGCTTGGATCTGCCTCATCTCGGTGAACCCGCTGATGGGCTCCCCAGCTAAAAGGATTGAACAACAAAAATGAACACTGCTTTATCTGGTGATGACAGCTATGGCCTCCCCACCCAGTTTTCTGGCTTCAATACAAGTCTAGATGATCTGAGGCTTCTGGCAGGCCAGGTCTTGAGGTCACGGTGCCCCTGTACCTGGTCAGGATAAACGGTAGCCCAAGAGGGCTCTGAAGCACATGGCTGTGGCATGAACCCCACATCTCAAAGTGACAAAAGAGACCCCAAGAGTGCTCTAGCCTCGCCTCCTCCCAGTATTTATTTTCAGCATCTGTTTGATGTGGTTTTTTATCCTCTATTGCACTGTTTTGACTTGTTGGCCATTTGCTTTTTGTACAAAAAAAGTTTTGTTATAGAAATCACCATATTATTGTTTTAAATCTGGAGAAGAGATATTATAGTGACTTAAAATATGGTCATGTGTCAAATATAAATGTATAAATCTTTCTCACTATCCTGTCATATGCATTCACTTTATATTTGCTAATGATATCAAAGGTTTCTTTTCTGTTGGTGTAAATTCTTAATTTCTATCAAGGTGTCTTGGACTTTTAAAATTGGTATGTCATGGTAAATGTCTCAATGTTGGTTAACTAATTTCTCCCAGGATCATTATTGATCAAGCAAATAAATTCAACAGCCATTTAGGGAAAAAAACAAAAAACAAAAAACTGCAGATCCAAGTTGGGAACCCCCTCACCCCACAGCTCAAACTTCAAAGCCTTGCAGTGCTACAGAGCAGAACTCTCTTAGCAAGTGAATATAGCTCAGCTGAGCACCAACTGCAGTTTTAATTAACAAACATGGACTGCTCAATACAAGATGTAAATCCTCAACAAGCAGAGGTTTCTGGTGATGACTGACCTTGGAGAAATGGAGGGGGCCATGGACTGGCCCTGAAGGGAGCTTTCTGTCCCTTTTTTGGCTCAGTGGAGAGAGCCTCAGACATTTTCAGTTCCCAGTGTTCTGACCCAGACATGGGAAGAGATAGCACAGGCAAAAAGACTATTCAAATGCTAATGACCTCTCCCTAGGGGTGTAGTCTCCCTAAGAGGAAGAAGGTGGTGCCAAGTTCTTCTACCTCCCTTCCATTCAGAACCAGACCCCAGAGCCTGGGGCAAAACAGCCACAGGTCACACGTCCTTACACCAGTCTGGAGCTACAGGCTGACAGGTTCCACCTGCTGAGTGGAAAAGCACAGTGACTTAAGGCGTCACAGGGTGTACAAATCTTCTAAGACACACCCTCAGGGAGACATGATACTATTGCCTCCTTCTGAGACCTGAGACTTGCTGGTCTTGGAAAACCTGATTGGGTAACCAAGGAAATCAGATGCCTAGATGACAGAAAACTACAACCTACACCAAGAAAAATGGAGTTATGGCCCAGTCAAAGGAAATAAAAAAATACACTTCAACTGAGATAGAGGAATTTAAACAAATAAACTGAATCAATTCAAAAAGTTCAGGGAAGATATGGCAAAAGAGATGAAGCATATAATGGAAACACTGGGTATATATAATGTAGAAATAAAAAGTTTGAAAAAACAACTGACAGAATCTATGGAAATGAAAGGCACAAGACAAGAGATGAAAGACACAATGGAAACATACAACAGCAGATCTCAAGAGGCTGAAGAAAACACTCATGAATTGGAAAGCAATTCACCTGAAAGCCTACACAAAAAAGAACGGATAGAGAAAAGGATGGAAAAATATGAGCAATATCTCCAGGAACTTAAAGACAAAATGAAATGCAGGAATGTATATGTCATTGATGTCCCAGAGGAAGAAGAAAAGGGAAAAGGGGCAGAAGCAATAATAGAGGAAATAATCAATGAAAATTTCCCATCTCTTATGAAAGACATAAAATTATGGATCCAAGCAGCACAGCGTACCCCAAACAGAATAGACCTGAATAGGCCTATGCCAAGACACTTAATAATCAGATTATCAAATGTCAAAGATATAGAGAGAATCCTGAAAGGAGCAAGAGAAAAGTGATCCATCACAAAGGAAGCTTGATAAGACTATGTATGGATTTCTCAATAGAAACCATGGAGGCAAGAAGGAAGAGGGGTGATATATTTAAGATACTGAAAGAGAAAAATCACAAAACTAGAAACCTATATCTGGCAAAACTGTCCTTCAAATATGAGGGAAAGCTTAAAATATTCTCTGACAGACAATGACAGAGTTTGTGAACAAGGTACATGTTCTACAGGAAATACTAAAGGAAGCACTGCAGACAGAAAGAAAAGAGGAGTGAGAGGTTTGGAAAACAATTTTGGGAGATAATAGCACAGCAATGTAAGTACACTGAACAAAGATGACTGTGAGTATGGTGGAAAGAGGAAGGTTAGGAGCATGTGGGACACCAGAACAAAAGACAAAAGATAAAGACTGGGACTGGATAACTCAGTAAAACCTAGGGTGCTCAACAATTGTAATAAAAACTACAAATATGTTTTTACATGAGTTAGAACAAATGAATGTCAACACTGCAAGGTATTAAAAATAGGGTGGGATTGGGGGAAAATACAATCAAGGCAAACTAGATTGTATTATGCTTCCTTTAATACAACAAAGGCAATATACCAAAGCTAAATTCATATGAGGGGGGGCATAGGGGAAGAGTATGGGACTCCTGACATTGGTGATGTTGTCTGACTCTTTATTCTACTTTAGATTAATGCTGTCTTTCCTTTTTTTGCTTTCTAGCTGTCATGTTTTTTTCTCTCTCTTTTTCTTTTTTTCTTTTTATTTTGACTCTCTGCCTTCTTTGACTCTCCCTCCTTCTTTGTGGAATAAATGGAGATGTCCTTATAGAGATAGTGGTGATGGAGCTGAATACATAAATATGTGACTATACAGGGAACCCATGATTTTTTACTTATGACAGAATGTATGGTGTGTGAACAAAACCATCTTTAAAAAAATGGGTTGATGAAGAAATCTTGAGGTCACTATATTGAGTGAAGCAGGACAGACACATAAAGACAAATATTGCAGGGTCTTACTGATATGAACTATTTGTAATATGTAAACTCATAGACATGAATTATAAGTTACCAGGATATAGAACAGGGCTAAAGAATGGGGAGCAGTTGCTTATTATGAGCAGCATGTTCAACTCGGGTAAACTTAAATGTTTGGAAAATGACAGAGGTGATGGTAGCACATTGTGAGAATAACCAACAGTGATGAATGGTGTGTGCAGGGGGTGGAAAGGGTAAGCTCAGAGTCATGTATGTCACCAGAAGGAAAGCTGGATGTTAAAAGATGGAAATGTATAAAACAGTGAATCTCTGGTGGGCAATGTCTATGATTAACTGTAGAAATATTAGAAATTCATCTCATGAACTAGAACAAATGTATGACACCATTACTAGCAGGCAGTAATACAGGGGCATATAGGAAAAAATATATAACTATTGCAAACTATTTAATACAGTTAGTAGTATTTTAACATCCTTTCATTAACAGTAACCAACGTACTATACCAAAACTATGAATCAATAATGGAGGGGGGGTGGTTAGGGGTATGGGAGGATTTGATTTTCCATTTTTCTTGTCTTTATTTCTTTTCTGAAGTAATGAAAATGTTCTAAAATTTGAAAAAAATTAATTGTGCTGATGGATGCACACCTGTATAATGGTACCATGGGCAACTGATTGTACACTTTGGATCTTTGGATAGTTGTATGGTATGTGAACAATCTCAATAAAAAATAAAAATAAATAAAAATAAATTTCAAAGCACTATCCAGACTCAGATTTCTTTGTTGCATCATCCTACATGATACCAGTAAGCTCAATTCCAAGGCAGAATTCCATTGCCAGCCCCTTTCCACAGAAAAGAATCACCAACCAGCTTCTCAATTATTCCTGAATATCCCTCACCAGTGCATCTTTATTACCATAGAGTAAGAATTGTCCTCTGCCCTCTCAGTTCTTGCATGATAATTCCAAATTATCATGCAAGCCAATCAACAATTAAACCCTAGGCAAGAGGAAGAGAAGGACTCATCAAGATATTCAGATGTCTAGATATCAGCAAGAAATTACAAGGCATATTAAGAAGCAGAATGATATGGCTCAGTTAAGGGAACAAATTAAAACTTCAGAGAAGACTCAGAAATTAGAAAAACTAATCAAAGATGTTCAAAATTCTCCTGAATCAGTTTAAGGAGGTGATTTAAAACATTTATAAAGGGATAAAAAATATTAAGAGGACAACATGTGAGCCTAAAGAAGAATTTGAAAGTATACAAAAATGAAAATTATGGTCATGAAAGGCACAATAGCAGAGATTACAGATACATTACAGGGAGGAGGGACAAGATGGCAGCATAGAGAGGTGTGGAATTTAGTCCTGTGGAACAACTAATAAACAACCAGGAAAAACTAGTAAATTATCTGGAACAACTACTGACAGACAACCGTGACTGTCCACAAATCATACAACAACCAGAGTTGGGTGGAATGAGTGAGATTGCAGCATAAAATCTGTAAGTAAAAAGTGCAGAGCCATGCCAGAAGACCCCCAACACCATCACCACCACTGGAAGGCTGAGCTGCAAGACTTCACTGTGGGAGAAAGCAACATTCCCAGAGTAAGCAAATACAGTGCAACCTAACTCCAACTGGGGTTTTAATTAACAAATGTGGACTGCTGAATTTAAGCTGCAAACATAGACAAATGGCTAATAAGTGGCAAAGTAGCCTGAGGTCACTGTCAATGGAGAGGAAGTGAGGATGATGGAAAAAAAAATTAAAAGAAAAAAGAAAAAATACAGAGGCTTTTAGAGATGACTGAATATGGACAAGAAATGCCTGTGCCCTGGGAAATGGAGCCCAGAAGACTGGTGCTCTCTCTTACTGATGGGTGGAACTGGAGAGCTGTGGACTAGCTCTGAATGGGGGCTTTCTTTTCCTTTATCTCTCTCTCAACATGAGTGGCTCAGTGGAGAGCCTCATCCATTTTCAGTTTTCAGTGCTCTGACCCAGACAGGGGTGGAGTTAGCACAGTCAGAGAGACAAAGGAGTAATACAAATGCAGAAGACAGTACCCTAGGGGATGTATCTTCCCTAAGAGGAAGTAGGAGGAGCTCAGCTCTAGGGCCAGCCCTCTCTTCAGAACTCAAACCCCAGGGCCTGGGGGAAAGCAGCCAAAATAGAAACAACCTAAGCTGACAAGTAAAGGGGCCACCCCTCCTTACATGAGTCAGAAGTGACAGGCTGATAGGCACCACCAGCTGGGTAGGTTAGGAGAATCACAGTGGCTAGAGGCCTCACAAGTAAGTCTGTCAATCTTCTAAGACACTCCCCAGGGAAACTTGGCACTGAATATAGCCCTATTCTGACACCTGAACCTGTTCTGGTCTGGGAAAATCTGATTGGGGTAACCAAGGAAATCAGGTGCCTAGACAACAGAAGAGTACAAATTAAATCAGGTAAAATGAAGATATGGCTCAGTCAAAGGAACAAACTTACACCTCAAGTAAGACACAGTTGAGATATTGTTTCACTTTAATGAGAAAATCAATTAAACCACTCACTGCTAAAGCAAGTAGAAATGTCATTAGAATAAAGTTCTTCTGGAGTAGAACCACCAAGTCAGATCAGAATTAAATGTCAGCCTTAATAGAAAAATTGGCATGTATGTATTTTCACTGTAATATTATATGCTATATTCTTATGTGTTCCAATAAAACTTCTTTCTTATGTAAAGGGAGGCTGGATTGTTTCATCTAAGGAATTCTTTAAGAGAAAATTGATCCACAGAGGAGGCATGTCCAGAGATGAGACACACACTAAGTTTCATAGTTATTTATCAAGCAAACATATGTTAAGTAAGTTGTACCAGGGGTCATCTCAATCCCAACAAGACACTTAGCCTGGCATACATTTGGCAATGAGACTGTCTCTGGCTCTGGGATACAGCTGGGAGGTGTCTCATGATCCTAAACAAGAAATGGTGGGTTCAGCCCAATGACCAGTCCAACCTTGCCTCTACTCACTTCATGTATTCAATTACAAATTTCTGTGTTAGTAAAATAAACATTCAGGCTAATACTTTTATGAGCAGAGGTGGGATTAAAAAGTTACAATGAAAATTAATGTGATTAATAAATATATTAATATACAAATGCAAAGTTCCATTTCAATTGTAATAAAATAAAATTTAAACAATTTTATACCTAATGAACTATGAATAAAAGCAAATATTAAAATAACTAAAATTTCCTATATGAATGCTAAGTAGAAAAAATCTTCAGTGGTACAATTATTTATTTCAAATGACACTATAAAATTGCTTAAATAGTTAAAAACTACAGTTTTGATGTTTATTTATAAACAATGGATTGTATCCACACATTTGTCTATTTGCCTGTATTCATTCCTGGAACATATCTAAGATGAAAATAAAGATTTTTTTAAAGTGTACAATCACCAAGGTTTGGAGAATGGGGAGGAGAGATTAAAACAAATTTTGGAACAAGAACGTAGATATATGAGGGGCAAGTAACTCAGACTTCAAAAATGGAAAGTGATTGGAAGGGCAAGAAGGCAGCATGGAGAGGTGTGGAGTTTAGTTAGCCCCTGGAGAAAATAATAAACAACCAGGAACAACTAGTAAATAGTCTGGAACAACTGCTGGTGGACAACCATGACTGTCTGCACTTTGTACACCAACCTAGATTGGGTGGAAAGGTGGAAACTGCAGCATAGTATCTGTAAGTAAAAACTACAGAACTGTGCCAGGATCCCCCTTCTCCCATGGCAGTCTGAGCTGCAAGACCTCACTGTAGGGTAAAGCAGAATTCATGGAGGCAGTAAATATAGCTCAGCCCAGTTCCAACTGGGGATTTAATTAACAAATGTGGAGTGCTGAATACAAGCTACAAACATAGACAAACCCCTAACAAGCAGCAAAGTACCCTGAGGTTGCTCCCAATGGAGACAAGGTGGGGCTGATGGAGAGAAAAATAGTTAAAAACAAACAAACAAAAAACATGGAGGCTTAAAATTAACCTCTTAAATCTCTATCAATCTTGTTTTTCTTTGATACCACCTTCACTTCAATAGGACAAATAAACTATGTTCCTATACTCCTCCATTCCCCCACCTGTATATAGTTGTCTAAAATTACATATTTCACTTTGTTTTGTCATTTAGAGTTTGTGTATTTTATATCATGTAGGAAGTCAATAGTGGAGTTACAGTTCAAAAATTATTGATTTCTATTTGTATTCCATTGTGGTAGGAGAATGTGCTTTGAGTATATTCAATTTTTTTTTTTTTTTTTATTTCTTGAGGCTTGTTTTGTGTTTCAGCTTATGGTCCCTTCTGGAGAAACATCTGTGATCACTAGAGAAAAATAAGTGTCCTGGTGATTTGGGATGTAAGGTACTACACATGTCTGTTAAAATTCTCTGTATCTCTTTCTCCTTTCTTTGTTTCTCTGTTGGTAGGGCTCCATTTAGTATCTGAAGTAGAGCAGGTATTTTATTGGCAAACTCTCAGCATTTGTTTGTCTGTGAAAAATTTTTAATTAACAAATTTGGACTGCTGAGTATAAGCTATGTGCACAGATAAACCCAAAACAAGCAGGAAAGGAAACTAGAGGATTATCCTGGCAGAGAGGAAGCAGTGGTGATGAAAGAAAATATATAAATAAATTAAAACAGAAGCTTTTGGAGTCCACTGTGCTCAAAATACAGGAAAAGGGCTGTGTCTCAAGAAAAGGGGCACACAGAACCAGGTACAACTGCAATTCTTGCCTGGTGAACTGGAGGGCTGACAGGCTCTGAAAATGGGAGTTCTTGTTTTTTTTTTTTTTTTTTTTTTTCCTTTTTCTTCTCTCATTCTAAGTGGCTAATTAGAGAATGCATCAGGCATTTTCAATTGTCAGCACTGACCCAGGCAAGGGTTAAGATAGCCAGAGAGTCAAAGAAAAAACTCAGGTGTAGAGGACAATTCCCTAAAGGTTTATCTTCCCTAAGAAAAGTGGGGGCATGGCCCAGCTCAAGGGGCAGCCCTCACGCAGAGAACTCAGACCCCAGGGCCTGTGGAGGAAAGAAAAAAACAGAAACAGCTTAAGCTTGGCTTCTGACACCCTTGGGCCCTGGCTGGGACAGGGTCCAATGAGAATTAAATAAACTGCACCAGCTTACAAAAGTGGGGAGCTACGGGCTGAAACACACCACCTGCTGAGCAGGATAGGAAAAGCACAGAGTCTAGAGGCCTCACAGGAAGGACTTCAAGACAGTTTGTAATCAGATTGTCAAATGTCAAAGACAAAGAGAGAATTCTGTAATTCTATAATGAATACAGTCTCCTCCTGAGTCCTGGGCCTGTCTGGTCAGGGAAAATATGACTGGTGTAATCAAGGAAACCAGATCCCTAGAAAAGAAAAAATTACACATCACACTAGGAAAAACAAAACTGTAGCCCAGTCAAAGGAACAAACTTACACTTCAACTGAGATACAGGAATTCAAACAACTAATTATTAATCAAACAAAACTCCACAAACAATTCAAAAATCAAACTGACAAGTTGAGGGAGATATGGTAAAAGAGATGAAGGATATAAACAAGACATTGGGCAAACATAAGGAAGAATTTGAAAGTTTGAAAAAACAATTGGCAGAACTTTTGTGAATGAAAGTCACAATAGAAAAATGAAAAACACAGTGAAGACATACAACAGCAGATTTGAAGAGGCAGAAGAAAGGATTCATGAACTGCAGGACAGGACATCTGAAATTCTACACACAAAAGAATAGATAGGGAAAACAATGGAAAAATATGAATAGCATCTCAGGGAACTGAATGACAACAAGAAGCACATGAATATACATGTCATGGGTGTCCCAGAAGGAGAAGATAAAGGAAAAGGGGAATAAGCAATAATGGAGGAGACAATAACTGAAAATTTCCCATGTCTTATGAGAGACATAAAATTACAGATCCAAGAAACCCAGCATACCCTAAACAGAATACATCCAAGTAGACTGACTCCAAGACACATTGTGATCACATTATCAAATGTCAAAGACAAAGAGATTTCCACGAGCAGCAAGAGAAAAATCATCCATCACATGCAAAGGAAGCTTGTAAGACCATGTGTGCATTTCCCAGTAGAAACCATGGAGACAAGAAGGCAATAGTATAATATATTTAAGGTACTGAAAGAGAAAAACTGCCAACCAAGAATTCTATATCTGGTAAAACTGTACTTTAAAAATGAGGGAGAATTTAAAATGTTTTCAGAAAAACAGACATTGTGAGAGTTTGTGAAAAAGATACAAGAAAAATTATTGGTAGCACTACAGGCAGATAGAAAAAGACAGGAGAGAGAGGTTTGGAGAAGAGTGTAGAAATGAAGACTATCCATAAGGGTAAAAGGAGAGAGAAAAAGTAAAAATAAAATAAGATATGACACAAAAAATTTAAATGACAAAATGATAAGACAGTAGAAATTATATTGAGTGAAATTAGCTAGAAACAAAAGGACTGATAACATATGGTCTCACTTATATGAACTACCAGTGATGAGCAAAATTTCAGAGTTGAGAACACAGGTTATCAAAGATAGAAAAGAATTAGAGATTGGGCATTTGATGCTGAAAGAGTACAGAAGGTTCAGCAGGATTGACTATAGATCCAGAAATGGATAACACAGTACTATGTGATCGTAGCAAAATACTGTAAGTACCCTGAACAAAGATGACTGTGAGTACAGTTGAAAGAGGAAGGTGAGGGGCATGTACAACACCAGAGGGAAAGATAGAAGATAAAGACTGGGACTGTCCCCAGTACACCCCAGAATAATCTGGACAGAGAATAAAAAGTGTTTACAAAGCCCCATTGAGAGTCTGGAGGAAAATGTGGAAACAAATTTCCCCACCTGGGGAGTTCCTGATATTCTCACAAGCACTGGGATTGCCATTGTGGTAGACCAAGTCCTCGATCTTGGGGCTTGCCCTTATAAAGCTTGTTATTGCAAAGGAGAGGCTAAACCTACTTATAATTGTGCCTAAGTGTCAACCCCAGAGAATGTCTTTTGTTGCTCAGATGTGGCCTGTTTCTCTCTAAGCCCACTCAGCAGGTAAACTCACTGCCGTCCACCCTACATGGGACATGACTCCCAGGGGTGTAAATCTACCTAGCAACATTGGGCATGACTCCCAGGGATGAGCCTGGATCTGGCATCATGGGATTGAGAAAGCCTTCCTGACCAAAAGGGAGAAGAGAAATTAAACGAAATAAAGTTTCTGGCTGAGATATCTCAATTGGGGTTGAGAGGATATTCTGGAGGTTATTGTTATGCATTATATAGATATCTCTTTTTAGTTTTCATTGTACTAGAATAGCTAGAAGGAAATACCTGAAACTGTTGAACTGCTATCCAGTATCCTTGATTCCGGAACACAGTCATATAATTATATAGCTTATATAGTGTGACTGTGGGATTGTGAAAACCTTGTGGCTCATACTCCCTTTATTCAGTGTATGCACAGATAAGTAGAAAAATGGGGACAAAAAATAAATGAATAATAGGAGGCAGGAGAAATAGGAGATGTTTTGGGCATTCTGTTTTACTCTTATTTTTATTTTTATTTTTTGGGGTAATGAAAATGTTCAAAAAATTGATTGTGGTGATGAATGCACAACTGTATGATGGTAATGTGAACAACTGATTGCACACTTTGGATGATAATATGGTATATGAATATATCTCAATAAAATTGCATTTAAATAAAAAGAAAGAAATTGAAGATACTAGGTACCTGCACAGGCTAGCTGAGACTTAACAGGGAGTCTTGGTTGACAGTCTATTTGAGAAATATCTTCCCCAAGTGCAGATTGAAGGTCAACTTTTCCCCTCCTCCAGCACAAAGACAACCCACACCCCCACACTTCTGTCTCACTCTGGAGAAGACTGGAAGTTTATTCTCTGGGGAATGGAGCTAGTGACTATAGGATTAGGGCCATTTGACATATCTTTAAATAATGCTATAATCAGAGGAATTGGGATAATCTAGGCATAGTGAAAAGAGAGATTGTCCTTGCCTGTGCCCCTTCCTGCCACACACCTACTTTATTCACTATTTCACTTGCAGAAAACTCTGAGTTGGGTTGATATTTCCTGGGCAGGAGTTTGGAGAATTCATATGTGGAGATGAACCTGCACAGGAGAAAAACCTATGGATGCTTATAATGGGTTCATCAGGGCAACTATAGTATCCCCTCCAGATCCCATAGGGTAAAGCCAATCAGAGTGAGGCAGGGTTAGAATTAGGGCAGGAGCTGGCTAACAAGCAAGGGGCAAATTCCAAGAAGGGATCAGGCTCAAGGAGAAAAATATCTCTGAGGAAAAAGGCAGTAAAGTGCACCTGGTGCCTGAGTGAGTTATCTATGATCAAGCATCAGTAAAGGAAGAAGAGGGGGAGGACAATAAAATAGTAGAACTTTACAGAAGCAACAGAAAAATGAGGAAAGCAAACCTCCCAACAGTGGTGCACAACACTCTCCTCTGTGAGTGTGCCCCCACACCCCTCTTGATTGTATACTCTATAAATCCTGCCTGCTGGCTCAGTATGTGCCATGCCCTTGGATTCTTTCTCATGATTCAGCCAAGAACCTGGGAACTCAGTACCAGCAGTGAGGACAATGAATACCTGCCCAGGAACACCAAGCTTCAATGTTCTTTCTTCATTCTTCACTCTGCAATGTGAAAAGACAGACAAGGATCATTAGGAAAATCACCTAAAATGAATAAACATGAAAAAAAACCAAAACCCTCACAGATGGCAAAAATACACTGCAAGGACCAAAAAAAAGGTGTATAAAGCAAAACTCCAAAATTAATATACTTAGAGGTATTAAAGATGTCTTCATGTTCTTAAAACAAGAAGAAGGTTCTATATAAGAGGAAAAGAATGGGAATGAAACTAAAATTTTTCCAATGTATGTCAAATAATATGACTTGATTTAAAAAATTATGCCAAATTTTTATTTACTACACTGATAGTTAAATTTCAAAAATTAGTGGTTCATTCATTTTTAGCCATTAAAACTAGAATGGAGAAGTAGTGGGGGACTGTGAAGTGTTGAATTATGTCACACAAAAAAGGTATATTCTAGTCCTAACCTATGGTAACTGTGAATTTGACTGTATTTAGCAATAGGGACTTGGCAATGTAATTAACATCAAGTTAAAATGAGGTCATACTAGATTAGCATTGGTCCAAAATCCAGTGGCTGGTGTCTTTATGAGAAGAGGCCCATCTGGACACAGGAACAGAAGACACAGAAACCAAGAGAAGTACCTGTGATGATTGTGGTAAGGTGTTTACAAACCAAGGCACATCAAGATTGCTGTAAACCACCGTAAGTGTTATGGAGTGGATTCTCCCTCAGCAATTTAGATGGAACCATCTTGCCAACACTTCAATTTCAGATTTCTAACACAAAATAAATTCCTGTTGTTTTAAGCCAACCCCTTGTTGGTAAGTTGTTGCATCAGTCCTAGGAAACTAATACAGGGCAATTGCTCAATCAAAGCCAGAAAGAGGCAGGGAGATGTTTGCAGGGGATTCTGGAAAGGAAAACCTAACTCTCATCTGTGGAAGCTACCAGAAAACACTCTCCCTTCTTTTGGATAATGTAGTTTGAACCAGTGAGATCTGGAATTTGTCAACAATTTTGCTACCATGACTGAAATCAGCCATCGAATGGAACATTAGCTGCATAAAGCATACTAAGGATAAAACACAAACTGGGTATTTGGTAATACTGTCTGAGCCATTGACACTAATAGATTTACTTTATTTATTTAGCTGATTCAAGTTATTTCTTTGTCATTAAAAAAGGAATCAGAGGATTGTGGTAGATGGTAGACTAGGAAGTTCCAGGAATCAGACACTCCACAAAAACAGCTACTGAAGTGGCAGGAACTTCCTGAATCAAGTATTTTGAAACTCCAGACTCTAGTGGAAGAGCAGGAGAAGAGCCTGTCAAGTTTCACCCTCCCTGAAGCAGTTACCTTCCCCTATCCTCCAGCCACCTGGCAGGTAGCTCTGGGGACTGCAGCCTGGGCTCCTGGTGCAGCTTGCTGGTGCCAGGGCAGGAGATAAAAGACCTAGTCCTCCAAACTCTGGGGTTGTGTGTTTGATCAATGATCACTGCCTTTGATCAGCTACTTCACATTGCTGGGGTGGCTCTGAGGGTGGCTGTTGCTCTAATCCCCCTCAGGCAAAGTGGCAAGGAATCTTAAAGACAGTAACCCTCCTCAAAACTGTGGGAAACTGTTAAAAGGTTGCATAACTGGGCAAGTGTTGAATCAAGAAAATGCAGCTTCCAAAGCAAAAGAATAAGCCCTTGCTGGCCTTCTCCGCTCCCTCTGCAATGGGGGTCAAAGCCAGCTTTTCTCCCAGTGTGGGTCCTTAGGCCTGTTCTAGAGGGAGCAGAGTAACTCCTACATGGATTTTGCCATGACTCTATGTCAGTGCCAACCTATCAGGAGGAAGTATGAAAAACTGAACTAGGGAACTTGTCACAGGCTCAGCATCCCAGAATTTGTCTTGAGAGTAAAAAGCACATTTCAGACATTAAAGCAGTATAAGAAGTAATTAAGTTGAGGCAGCCTGGGCAAAGGACTACCTGCATTAAGTCAAGTGTTCCAGTTTGCTATTGTTGCCATTTTGCAAAACAACAGAAATGGATTGGCTTTTATAAAGGTGGTTTAATTGGTTACAAAGTTACAGTCTGAAATCCATAGTGTCCAATGTAAGGAATCAGCAATAGGGTACCTTCACTGGAGAAAGACCATTGGCACCCAGAAAACCTCTCTTAGCTGGAAGGCACATGGTTGGCATCTGCTTGCTCCCAGGTGGCATTTCAAAATGGTGTTCTACAGAATGTCAGCATCCGCTTTCAGTGGCCATCTTCAAAATGTCTTTCTTAGGTGCAGCAGTGAACTCCTTCTGGCTGAGAATTTCTAAGGATCCTGTGATTTCATTGAAACCCATGCTGACTGCACAGGGTCACATCTCCATGGAAATAATCTAATCAAAGTTATCACCCACAGTAGGATGGGTCAAAACTCCATGAAAACAGCCTCTTCCAAAGATTTCAACCTAATCAACATTAATATGTCAGCACCCACAAGATTGCATCAAAGAACTTGGCTTTTTGAGGTACACAATACATCCAAACTGGCACAGCAAGCAAAACAGAATGCAGGAGGGTGTAAAATTTTAATTCAAAGAGAGTAAAGGAGGCATTCACTTGAATTCCTGAAAACTGTAAATGTGGGTTTCCTAAGGCCACTAGCAAGTAAAAGCCCAGGAAAAAAAGTTGGTGTCTTGTTTCCACGTAGGCTTAGATAAGACAGAGTACTCTGTAATTTGCATTTATGTCAGGCTGATCTTCCTGTCAGAAGGACTAAGCTATGAAGAAGTCTGTTCTGGTTTGCTAATGCTGCCCTTTTGCTAAACACCAGAAATGGATTGGCTTTTATAAAGGGGGTTTATTTAGTTACAGAGTTAAAGTCTTAAGGCCATAAAGTGTCCAAGGTAAGGTATCAAAAAAGGGTACCTTCACTGGAGAAAGGCCATTGACATCCAGAAAACCTCTGTTAGCTGGGAAGACACATGGTTGGTGTCTGCTTGTTCCCAGGTTGCATTTCAAAATGACATTCTCCAAAGTGTCAGCAAAAGTCCACTTTCAATGGCCATCTTCAAAATGTCTCTCAGCTGCAGCTGCTGTGAGCTCCTTCTGTCTGACCTTTTATAGGGCTCCAGTGAACTAATCAAGGCCCATGCTGAATGTGTGGGGCCATACCTCCATGGAAACTGTCTAATGAGAATTATCACTTAGATTTGGGTTGGTCACATCTCCATGGAAACACTGAACCAATAGGTTTCAACCTAATCAACACTAATACATCTGCCCCCACAAGATTGCATCAAAGTATATGGCTTTTCCGGTGGTCATAATATACACAAACTGGCACAGAGACCATCAGCCAAATCAATGCCAATTTGGAAAGACTGTAAAAGGAGCTTTAAAATATTAAAATGTACAGTGTGAAACAAAAAAAAAAATTATAAGGATAAAAGAGAAATAGGGAATGATGGCCCATCCAAAGGAACAGGATAAAAATCCAGAAACTGCTAGACCTGCCTTACAAGCAATGCTAAGTTTGTTGAAAGGGAAAGGATGGAAAAATATATTTTTAAAAATCCAGCACTGCAGCTAGATAAAAACATTTAGAAACTAGAAATAGAAGGGAATGTACTCAACACAATAAAGAGCATTTATAAAAAACTCACAACAAACATCACAGTCAATGATGAAAGACTGAAAGTTTTTCCCCTAAGATCAGGATAAATGCAAGTAAGCCCATTGGCATAACTGTTATTTAATACTGTGCTGGAAGTTCCTGCTTAGGCAAGAGAAAGAAGTAAAACTCATCCTTGTTGAAAAGGAAGAAGTGAACCTTTCCGTATTTGCAGATGACATGGTCCTATATACAGAAAATCCTGAAAACCCACAACAAAGGCACTAGAACTAATAAATAAATAAATACATTAAGTGGTAGGATAGAAGATCAACATCCAAAAATTAAAAATTTTTCTATGCAGTAGTAATGAACATTTGGAAGAAGAAACCAAGAAAAAAAATTAATGATAGCAACTAAATGAATAAAAATCTTCTATCCAGGAATAAATCTAGCTAAGGATGTAAAGGATTTGTTCACAAAAATCTAAGAATCATTGCTAAAGGGAATCAAAGAAAACCTTAAAAAAAGGACATTCTATTTTTTCATTCATGGATTGGAAGACTAGTTACTGTTAGATGTCAATTCTCCCCAAAGCTATTTACAGATTCAGCACAATCCAAATCAAAATTCCAACAATCTTTTGCAGAAGTGGAAAAGCCTATCATCAAATTTATATGGAAGGGTAAAGCCAATGCCATCTTGAAGAAGAATGAAGTTGGAGGACTCACACTTCCTAATCTTAAAATTTATTACAAAGCTACAGTGTTCAGAACACTATGGTACAGGCCCAAGGACAGTCATATAGGGCATTGGAATTGAATTGAGGGCTCAGAAATCAACCCTCACATTACACTTAACTTATTTTTGACAAAGATGCCAAGTCCACTCAACTGGGAATGAATAGTCTTTTCAACAAATTGTGCTGGTAAACCTAGATCTCCATTTGAAAAAGAATGAGGGTGGATCCTTACCTAACACTAGATATGAGAATCAACTCAAAATGGTTCAGAGATATAAATATAAGAACCAACATTGTAAAACACCTAGAAGAAAACATAGGGCAGTATCTTCACGACCCTGTGGTTGGCAATGGTTTCTTGGGTTTTACACCCAAAGCACAGGCAACAAAAGAAAAAATAGATAAATGGGACCTTACCAAATTAAAAACTTTTGCCTTAAAGTACTTTATGATGAAAGGAAAATAACCACCTATACAATGGTAGAAAATATTTGGAAATCCCATATCCAATAAGGGACTAATATTCACGAAATATAAAAAAAATCCTACAATGCAACAACAAAAGGCCAAACAACCCTCTCTGCTTTTGGTGTCTCTACCGACTTGGTGGTTTTGTTATCTCCCTTGGATTCTGTTTGAAAGCCATTCTGCAGCCTCCCTCATGTTTTTGGAATTTTCCCCTTCATTTTAAATTATTTTTGGTATCACATCCCTTCTTTGAGGTTTGAGAACTTAACACCCTAGCTGTTTGAAATAAGGGAATGAGTGAAGAGATATAGGGAAGAAATATTTAAAAGTTACATAGTATTTTAAAAATATTAGCCTGTTTGAACAATTAGAGGAAACTTTAAAAATAAGGTGGAATGGGAGGTAAAAGAGGAGGCAAATGAGGTGTTAGAGGCATGAATGGATCTTACTTTCTAATTGCAACTGCCTTCTTGACCTTCTTCACAGTCTGACCTCTTTTAACAATTCTCTGATGCTATTCTTGGGTGGTCCAGAGTTTTAATGAAAGAAAAGGCTGAGCATGAGGACAAAAGTAAAAAGCCTTAGTCCCCTTTATTTTTGTGCCTCTACAAAACAAGAATGGTTTCCCTTTTTTGTACACACTGGGAGAGCAGGTAGTGAGATGGATTGGAAGGAAGTAGAAGGATTCCTTTTTTGTTGTTTCTTTTGCTTTGGGGATACTGATTCTTAATTATTTTTTTCAAAGTTTCTACTCTGCCAATTCTTGCTCTTTTAATCTTTTTCTATGCCCTCTTTCATATGCTAATTCTGTCCTGCTTCCTCTCCTATCCTCTCACTCCTTTAAACTCAAGCAGCTGGAGCCATGGAAGATAAGGGAACTGTTTAGCTTTTTCCTTCATAGTCCAAGCTTCAAATAGGTTTCCCTGAATATTATCCACTCAATGGGGTCTGATCTAAAATTAACAAGCTGTTTCAAAAGTAGAGAGTGTGGGAGATGGAAGAAGATGGAGGCATAGGGAGGAATGGAAGTTAGTTTGTCCACTTGGAACAATTCATAAACAACCAGGAACAACCAGTAAATAATCTGGAATAACTCTGGGGGGACAAATGTGACTGTCCACTCATCATACAGCAACCTGATTTGGACGGAATGCCAAAGATCACAGTATAAAATCTGTAAGTAAAAACTGCAGATCCAAGCTGGGATCCCCCTCCTCCAATGGCCCAAACAGCAAAGCCTCATGGTGTCAGAGAGCAGCACTCTCCCAGCAAGAAAATATACCTCAGCTGAGCTCCAACTGGGGTTTTAATTAACAAGCATGGACTGATCGATACAAGCTATGACTCCCCAACAAGCAGACAGAGGCTTTTGGTGATGACTGATCTTGTAGAGCTGGAGGGTGGCCATGGACTGACCCTGAAGGGGGCTTTCTTTCCATTTTTCAGCTCAGTGGAGGGAGCCTCAGCCATTTTCAGTTCCCAGCACTCTGACCCAGACAAGGGTAGAGATAGCACAGGCAGAGGGTCTTTTCAGATGTAAATGACCTCTCCCTAAGGGGTGTACCTTACCTAAGAAGAAGATGGTGCTGCCAAGTTCTACTACCCACCCTCCATTCAGAACAAAACTCCAGAGCCTGAGGGAAAACAGCCACAGGCCACACCTCCTTACACGAGTCTGGAGCTACAGGCTTACAGGTGCCACCTCCTGGGCAGAAAAGCACAGTGATTTGAGGCATCAGATGGTGTATCAGTCTTCTAAGACATCCTCAGGTAAACCAGATACTATTGCCTCCTTCCAAGACCTGAGCCCATTCTGGTCTGGGAAAACCTGATTGGGTAACCATGGACACCAGATGCCTAGACAACAGAAAACTACAACCTACACTAAGAAAAACAAAGTCATGCCCCTGTCAAAGGAGCAAACTTACACTCCAACTGAGATACAGGAATTTAAACAACTATTGCTAAATCAATTCAAAAAATTTAGGGAAGATATGGCAAAAGAAAAGAAGCATATAATGAAAACACTTGGTGTACAAAAGGTAGAAATAGAAAGTGTGAGAAAACAATTGGAAGAATCTATGGAAATGAAATGCACAACAATAGAGATGAAAGACACAATGGAAACATACAACAGCAGATCTCAAGAGGAATAAGGAAACACTCAGTAACCAGAGAACAAGACACATGAAAGCCTACATGCAAAAGAACAGAGAGAGAAAAGAATGGAAAAATATGAACAACACCTCTGGAAATTGAAGGAAAACACAAAATGCAGGAATGTACATGTCATTGGTGTCCCAGAAGGAGAAGAGAAGGGAAAAGGGGAAGAAGCAATAATAGAGGAAAATTTCCCAACTCTTATGAAAGACATAAAATTACAGATCCAAGAGGTGCAGCATACCCCAAACAGAATAGATCTGAATAGGCCTATACCAAGACACTTAATATTCAGATTATCCAATATCAAAGATAAAGAGAATCCTGAAAGCAGCAAGAGAAAAGTGATCCATCACATACAAAGGAAGCATGGTAATATTATGTGCAGATTTCTCAATAGAAAACATGGAGGCAAGTAGGAAGTGGGGAGATATATTTAAGATAGTGAAAGAGAAAAACCACCAACCAAGAATCCTATATCCAGCAAAACTCTCCTTCAAGTATGAGGGAGAGCTTAAAATATTCTCTGACAAACAGACAGTGACAGTGTGTGAACAAGATACCTGCCCTACAGGAAAAACTAAAGGAAGTACTGCAGACAGAAAGGAAAAGACAGGAGTGAGAGGTTTGGAAAACAATTTTGGGAGGTAATAGCACAGCAATTTAAGTACACTGAACAAAGATGACTGTGAGTATGGTTGAAAGAGTAAGGTTAGGACCACGTGAGACACCAGAAGGAAAGAGAATAGATAGAGACTGGGACTGTATAACTCAGTGAAACCTAGGGTGCTCAACAATTGTAATAAAAGGTACAAATGTTTTTACATGAGGTAGAACAAATGAATGTCAACACTGCAAGGTGTTAAAAATAGGGCAGAATTGGGGGGAAAATACAATCAATGCAAACTGGAGACTATGACTAACAGAAACATTGTATTGTTCTTCCTTTAATATAATAAAGGCATTGGCCAAAGCTAAATGCATGGGAGTGGGGGACATAGGGGAAAGGTATGGGACTCCTGGCTTTGGTGATATTGTCTGACTCTTTAAACTACTTTACTTTAATGCTACCTTTCCTTTTGTTGTTTTCTAGCTGTCATGTTTTTTTCTCTTTCTCTCTTTCTTTTTTCTTTTTTCTTTTAATTTTATCTCACCCTTCTACCTTCTTTGATTCTTCCTCCATCTTTGTGGAAGAAATGGAGATGTCCTTATATAGATGTTGGCAATGGTGCTGAATACATAAACACATGACTACACAGGGAACCCATGATTGTTTACTTAGGACAGAATATATGGTGTGTGAACAAAACCATCTCAAAAAAAGGGTTTGATGAAGAAATCTTGAGGGCACTATACTGAGTGAAATAAGACAGACACTTAAAGACAAATATTGCAGGGTCTCACTGATTTGAACTATTTATAATAAGTAAACTCATAAACATGAAATATATATAAGTTACCAGGCTATAAAACAGGGCTAAAGAATGGGGAACAGTTGCTTATTATGAGCAAAATGTTCAACTAGGGTGAACTTAAAAATTTGGAAATGGACAAAGGTGATGATAGCACATTGTGAGAATAACCAACAGTGCTGAATGTTGTGTGAAGATGGTAGAAAGGGTAAGCTCAGAGTCATGTATGTCACCAGAAGGAAAGTTGGAGGTTATAAGATGGGAATGTATAAAACAGTGACTCTTGTGTTGGACAATGTCCATGATTAACTGCACAAATATTAGAAATCTCTCTCATGAACTATAACAAGTGTATGTCACTACAACTAGAAGTTAATAATAGAGGAGCATATAGGAAACTATATATATAACTATTGCAAAATACATACTACAGCTAGTTAGTAGTATTTTAACATTCTTTCATCAACAGTAAGAAACGTACTATACCAAAACTATGAATCAATAATCAAGGGGGATGGATAGGAGTATGGGAGAATTTGAGTTTCCTTTTTTTGTCTTTGTTTCTTTTCTGGAATAATGAAAATGTTCTAAAAATTGGAAAAAAATATTTTGGTGATGGACACACAGCTGTATGATTGTACAATGGGCAATAGATTGTACACTTTGGATCTTTGAATAATTGTATGGTATGTGAACAATCTCAATTAAAAAAAAAGTAAAGAGTGGGGACTTCATCCTCTGCAGAGAGTCTGACTTAGAATTGCTGGAGATGTGCTTATTCTGGTATTTTTCTCAGACAGAAGACACTGAGGTGTGCTCCCGTGCTGTGGTGATAGAATTTATTTTATAGATACCAGGATTGGAAATGACCTCTGTATTGTCCCAAAATTTGTTCTTGGGAACAAAGAGGCAGGGTAAAAGAGAATTCCCTGATATCAAAATGTCTCAGATGCTTAATACCCTGAAGGACATTTTAAAGCCTAAGCAAGGGACCAATTAACAGCACCCAGGAGGACATTATTTACAGCCTGCCTGGTTTTAATATATTTATTTTCTTTGGTATGAGCTCTATCCTCAAGTCCTCTCTTGGATGTGATGTGTAAGACTCATAAGCATTTAAGCCTGTCTTCTTTCACAGCTGGGTCATTTCTAAGGGAGCTTAGATGGCTCAAACATTGTGAACAATACTCTATGTGTTCATCTAAGGGTACTGATGGAATGGGATGCTCTCAGAAGTCAGAAGTAGAAATATTTTTTACTGTTTCAAAATACATGAGTACAACACAAAATAAAAGTTGCTGGATCACAGGAGAATTCTTAGGTGAGTCATTTAGGGGCTCTGTTCTAAGGAACATCAAGGGCCTAAGATGCAACCAGAATTTCAGATTTACAAATAATTCAGTATCATTCTCCTAGGAGTGTAAATGGGTCTCTTCCATTTGGCTCTTTTAATTTGAAGACAAACCTGTAGAAAGAAGATCTAAATATGTAGTTTGTGTGACTATACATTATCATGAAATGCTTGCTTGAAAAACTATGATTCATTTAATTAGTTTTAAAATAAAGGGGAGAAAGAACCAGAAGATGCATTGTGGATTATTTTTGAGGGGCCTGTTCAACTTGATTTGTTTTACTCAGAGTCGTACTTGAGCAGTCCACAGGTGACACTGTGTGTGTGCATGTGGAGAGTGGGTAGGATTCCTAGGTTGAGTGAATTCAAAGCAGTACCTCAATAGCACGGTAAGTTCTATCAGTGGCAAGGAAGCACCAGACAAGAATAAATGTAATGCTCGTTCTTCTGAGAGTAATCCTGTACTCACGATTCCTGGAGGATAAAGTTCTTCAGATTTTGTATCCTTTGTATCCTACTCATAGACGAACTTTTTCAAGACCACTAATCCCCATTAGACCTAGACATACTATATCAGAAAGTGCTGCTGAAATGTCTTAAAGAAAAGGAACAATTCCAGGGGCTACTTGTTCATTTACTCTTTCTATGTACTTCTTTTCTCATTTGCTAAGAAGGGTCAATAGGAGGTAAGCCTGAGGAGGAGGAGTACATTATACCAAGAATGTTTTGAGAAAAACTGAAGGAAGACTGTCAAAATAAATTGTGTCCAAAGCATAGGAGTCCCTAATAAATAAGATGCAATTTATGCTTTGATTTGAAATGATAAATTTGGGGTGGCTGAGAAAAACAAAGTGCCAGTACTAAGGTGCCTTGAAGATTAATGATGGCATCACTTGCTTAACATGGCTCTTTGCATAAGGGAGTTTGTTGTGGTAATTTGATCTCTGAGGCATCTGTGAACAGAAGTTTTGCAATGGTTACCATCTAAAGGCTGAGAGTTTTCAAAACCTTTTAATACTTCCTTATTGCTTCTTCATGAAATAATACTAAATTCTCCACATTTGTATAATTTCCTTTGCAAACAATCCCTGTTACAGCTTTTCTGTTCATTACCTGCAAGAATATCTATGAGAAGTGATATGGTGATTGCATTATTGACAGAATGGTCAACTACATTGTCATTTGTCTGTCTGTTTATACAATTATGCCTCTGAAATAGACAGTGCCATTCTAGAGATTTTCTGAGAGAAATGCTGGCAAAGAATATGCAAATGTCTTCCCAGAGCTCTGTCTTCCCAACCACTTCCATCTGATCTCCCACAGGATTTTATCTTTGTTTCTCTCCCACCATACAGCATCTCTTTTCTTGCCTCATGCTTTTGGAACCAGGTGATTGGGAAATTTTGGGAGTTAAGGAAGTCATTTTGGGTGTCTAATATTGACAAATATCTGTTCTTCAAGACATATTTCATTCCACTTATGCCTTAGTTTTTTTTAGGAATCTCCAACACTTCTACTTTTGACACATTTACATAACTCCAAGGCCATGTTTGACTGACATTTTGTAACTTTCAAGATTTCCATTCTTTTCATTGGCATTTGCTTCATCTGAATAAAAATGTGTCTTTTATTGGGGGGGGAGTGGGTTATAAAGACTGTTCAGAGAAAATGAAAGATATATCCTCTTGAAGGAAGCATGCAATGCCTGAGCAAAAATATTTTTTGGTTAGTTACCATTTGGCTGGAGTATTTGGTACTTTGCCCCCTGGACTGACACCAGCGTGAAAAGAGAGAAAACAATACCCTCAGATTCTGTCCCAGTTTCCCAGTCCCCATGGCTGTTGCTTAATCAACCCATCTTTACATTAGTTGAAGTCACTGTTCCCTGTAGGAGAAGTCAAAACTAGAAACCATGAATGCACTTTTGGGTTACTGAGTATCCAATAAAACTATATGTAAAAGTGATATTTGCCTTCTGTGCATAAATGATCCAGAGTTTGCAAAAAATTTTTAAAGGAATCACTGATTAAGATCAGGACTCACTGTTCTCTGTAATCTCACCCTGCAAGGAGGAAAGCCTTAAGCAGCTTTCCACCTTTTCTTATTTCCCTTCCCAGGAACATTCCTGGAGTCTAATTAAAGTTGGTTAAGACACATCTATTTCCAAGCTGCTGCTTTTTGGTTTGTGACACTTCCCACCATCTTGCTACATTATTCTTACATCTTTCTAGGGCTATTAAAGCAGAAAAGGTGCTAGAGATCATCAATACTCCCAGATTACAGATTTATTGAATGTTGGTTTACAAGGATATTTTAAAAGAGAACTACTCTACCCTCCTCCTTTCACACATGGTGCCCAGCATGATTCAGGAATTTCTCCAAGCATCAAGTAAATAGTAGAGCCAGCCTGAGCAGAAACTTTCTGCTTCACCATACAGAATGATAGCAGTTCCTTAATTTGGCCTATATCCAAGACTCACATACTTGCAGAATCTGCCATGGAAAAACATGAAATTAAGATATTGTAGCAGATAATGTACTTATGATGCTCATTTACTGTCTTTTGTCCTCAAAGATAGAATGATCATGTATTTCCAACAGGATTTTTAAGATAAGCTTGCTCATTGTAGACAGAAAATATAGATTAAATAAAAATTGATATTTTAAGGTAGAACAACTATCCATCTACATGACTGAAAAAAATGAAGTGTTTCTTTCTTTTTGTGGGATAATAAAACTATTTCCTTCTCTCATCTTTTTTTCAACAAATGACAGTGAGGAAACCCATGGAATGGAAAGGAAACCACACTACTGTGGCCATGTTTGTGCTCCTGGGACTCTCAGATGAAAGAGAGCTACAGCTCCTCCTCTTCCCAATCTTCCTAGGAATCTACCTTGTGACTCTGACCTGGAACCTGGGTCTCATTACCCTAATTAGGATGAGATCCTGGCTGCAAACACCCATGTACTTTTTTCTCAGTTTCCTGTCATTTATAGACATTTGCTATTCTTCTTCCATTAGCCCAAGGATGTTTTCAGACTTCTTAAAAGACAAAAATGAGATTTCCTTCCTTGCCTGTGCCACTCAGTATTCGTTGTGGCGTGGATGGGGATAGTTGAGTGCTGCCTCTTGGCCACCATGGCATTTGACTGATATGTTGCCATCAATAGCCCTCTGCAGTACTCAGTTATCATGGCCCCCAGCCTCTGTGGAAAATTAGTTACTTGGGCCAGTTTGAGTGGTTTCCTTTGTAGCTTAGCTGAAACAGTCTCTTGCTTTCATCTCTACTACTGTGGCCCAAATATCATTCAGCATTTCTTCTGTGACATACCTCAGATTATTCCTTTGTCTTGCTCCAGTCCCTACTTCAGCCAAATAATTCTTCTTCTGGTAGCTTTGTTTTGTTTGGAACTTTACTCCTTATTCTCTTGTCCTATGGTTTCATTGCAGCTTCCATCCTGAAAATGCCCTCAGTCAAGGGCAGGTCCAAGGCCTTCAATACCTGTGCCTCCCACCTGGTGACTGTGACACTTTTCTATGGCACTGGGCTGTCTGTGTACATCCATCCCAGCTCTAACTACTCTCTGGAGCAGGACAAGGTGCTGTCAGTGTTCTATGTCATCCTTATCCCCATGCTAAACCCTCTGATCTACAGTCTGAGGAACAAGGATATCAAAGGAGCCCTCAAGAGGGTAATAAAGGGGAAAGCAGGTTCATCTTGGTAAGAATAATATTGAGTGGGCATTATTATTCCTGTAAGTAAGGTGGAAGTAAGAGTTTGTACATAACCTTTGTAGGTTACAGGAATAGCTAGGTAGAAAGAAAAAGTGAACCCCTGGCTTCCTTGATTCCTGGTGTCATCATGTCATCAACTAGGCATCTGATTAAGGCAGTGACCCTGATGTGGAATACAATTAAAAAAGACACTTTCCATGATTAGAACAGAGAAACTCTAATAGGTGATTATGGTTTTAGAAGATGGGTGTTGATAGATGTTATATAGAGAAATGATAGATACTTAGAACTCCATACGACCTATTCTTTCTTTCACCAATTTTACTTCCTTTTTAAAAAAATTTTAAATCTTTATTTATAGGCCAACAAAAATAAAATAAAATAATCTATAAAATTACATACATGCAAAATTGAAAATAAATGAAAAAGGAACACTTTATACTTTGGTCCCAAAATGAGAGAGAAAAGTGAGATTTGGCTGGGTTTACACCCAGGGAACTTTGTTCCTTACACCTTATTCATTGAGCCTCTGAGAAGAAGGAATTCTTCAAAATAGATGGGAGAAAGAAAGAGAAGAATGAAGGGGACACCTTTGAGGTTGAGGGACTGTGAGATTCCTGGAGGCTAGAAGGAAGTCAAAGCTCTGTAATTTATGGGTGTAGGTACACCTGGAACATGCGCCTTGTCAGCACAATGGCGACTGTGCCAGAACCAAGGAATGATGACTGTGATGGTGTGTCTGGGGAGGAAGAAATGAGCCCCAGAATCTGAGCCCTCTAGAGATTCCAGGGTCTTAAATTTGAGAAGGGAGCAGCAAAGTGACCAGAACGGGGGTACCATGTTGACTCAAGTCCAATGAAGAGAATTTGGAGAACATTGGGATATTTCTTTCTCTAGGATTTTATGGAACAAATTTCAGACATATTATTTATAATTTATACTGACTTTTTACTTCATTTGCATCTACAGAATAGATTTAATTATTTTCCATTCCCATGTGAAGTTTGGAGGTAAGAAATTATCCCCACTTGAAAGATGCAATGTTTGGGTTCCTGTGCTCTTTCCACAGTACCAGTGTTCTATCTTGAATCTCACAGGGTGTCATTTGTGGAACATAAGTGGTTCTCATGGACCAGAAATGTTTCCTCCCTTGGTCTGCCAGTGTGCTTAAATTTTGTACTCTCTTTGCTATTATTCAAAAATGTCTTAAGAAGGTGTTCAGATTAAGGATTAAGTCTTTATAGTATTTATCAAGGGAAAGATAAAAGTACTAACCTATTAGCAAGAGTTAAATCTAATAATTAACTTAGTATCTTCACCCCATCCTCTGCAATTGTTTCTCCTAGAAGAAAGATTGGCTGGAGCAGATCAAATAAAAAAAAAAAAAATGTGACCCTGTGTATAACATATATGTTTTTCAAATAACTGGTAAAGTAAGTGAGCTCCCTACAAAAAAAAGTTTGTTGGAATGATCTTAGTATATGTTTTTAAATGCAGGTTATAAATACAGCATAATTTATTGGAAAGAATTTAAAATCAAATGACAGAAATTATACCTATTAACAGAGACCACACTACAAACATATTATATATTCTGATAAATACAAAAACATTATCTGATTTAAATATTTCTACAAAGAGCAACATTATGAAATAGCTTCTATTATTAAGCCATTTTATAGGTGAAAAACTCAAGCTTGGGGAGATTAATTATTGCATAAGATGACAGAACCAGCAAGGGACAGAGCCAGAATTTATCCCATATTGGCTTATTCCAAAGCACATGGTCAAAACTGTATTAAGTCTTGGATCTATCATGAATTAGTTTTATTATATGGCTTTATTTTCTTGATTTCCTCACTTAGGCATGCCATGTTTGCCTTAAAAGCTACTGTGATGATTGAATCAAGGGAGACAGTTGAGGAAATGTATGTATGTATGTATCTAAAATGAAAGCACTTTGTAAACAATTACTAAGCTATGTTACCAACTAACTACATCATTCAGGCTAAATCTCTTAGCTTCTTGGTAGAGTGAGAGCCTCAGTTTCCCCACCTGAAGTCTGAGGGTATGAACTAGATGATCCCTCAGTCCTTGCCATCTCAAATGACTTCAAGGAGGATAAAGAAAAGCCTACAATTGTGAGATCATGATAGGCACACGGGAAATGAGGAAAGAACCCATCAGGGACAAGGCAATGTGGGGCATGAATTGGTACAGACAAAAACTCCATGACAACCATGACACCAGAAAGCAATTATTTGGGGAGTTTCCTTCCTCTAATTGCCTTTTCTCCTTTCACCTCTGCCCTTAAGTATGCATTTAAGAGGTTCCACAGTTGGGTAGCTTTCTTGCTGTGAGTTGGCAGCCAAATTCTTGGTCACCTAAAGGTGTAGTGCTTGTGGTGCTATAGGGGCCACTTGGATAATTCTTTGGAGAAGAAATAAGCAATTTCTCCTTTGGCAAGAACTCCATGTTCTTGGGGGATCTGAGTCAGGAAGTGTGGAGTGCAGGGCCTGAGAGACCAGTGATTCTGTGCTGTTTCCATATCTGTGTGGCTTTTCCAGTAGAAGCTAGGTGGAGCAAGGTTTATCATCCCCAGTCTCCCCCTTTCCATGTATTTTTGTAGAACCCTCACTTCCACACTCTCTATAGAAGGATCTTCTTCACAGTCTCTTATACTCTGTACTCAAATATTCTAAGAATTTTTGTTAGCTTCCTAACTCTGGAGACATCAATAACCTTAAATGTAAAATTCCAGGAAATGTCCTGGGATCACGTAAGGGTTTGGATTCTAGTTTTGCAATTTCTCAAGGATATGACCTTGAACTGTGTTGCCTTCAGTTTTTCTCACCTGTAAACACAGATTATAGGAGCATGTAAAATTCAGTGTGGCAATGTGTCACAATGCAAAGCCTGCCACACTGAAAAGGCAATATATTTGAGTTCAAACAAAAATAACAAATGACTGATTATAGAGAAATATCTAAAGATCCAAACATGTTTTTCATGTTCTTCCCACCCAAATACCTTCTGTATTTATTTATCTATTTATTTATTTATTTGTTTGTTTGTTTGTTTGCCATTGAAGGCTTTGTTTTTGAAATAATAATAATTTGAATTCCATGTAAATATACAGTTTTGATTGCTAATTTTTGAATATCAAGAGACAAACAAACTGAGTCAATACACAATGATATGACCAAGTACCCATGGACAATTCCATAAGATATTTTAAAATTCTTCAAGTATTTCACCATTGCCATCTTTTGAGACCCTAGGGGTCTGCCAAATAGACTGGGGAACACAAATACCAGAGATGCCCACTTTAAGCATAAGTAGCGTTGATCTACTTGTCCTTTTTCAGCTCTTTACTGATGTTGTTCTTTATTCAGAAACATTCCTGGCTTTCTTAACCTGACTGCATACCCAGCACAAACTAGTAAACTTTCCATGTCCTTAATCCATCAGGGTTGCAAGCAGAGTTGACTAGCTAGACCCATATAGTAAAACCTGCAACAACCATCTACATCCATCACCTTTACCTCTGCAGATTGTCTAGGGGAATGTTGAATCATGCAAAGACACTAACCAAAGAGAGTGAATGTATTCAGAATTTTTTCCTTTCCTCTAGCTTACCAAATTTAAAGAAGAAAAATTCTCAGGTTAAAATTATACTGAAATAGGAAACAATACAAAATTCCTCACCCCTGTCTCTGAATAGCTGTTTACATAGACTATAGATAATTGTGGATTCCTCTGTTACTGAAATGCTATAAAAAATGAATAATTTTTGGACAAGTGGTTGGTCAACAGTTTGACTGATTAGGATGGTGTATTGGGAATGCCTGAGACAGTACATATTTTCTAAATATTTTCATTGAATCTAACTCATCTTGGGTAACATCCCTGAGAATCTGTACTGGCATACTGTATACTAAGTAAAAAGAGAGAGAAATATTTCCAATTTTACAAGACTATAATAGAAATGATGCAAAAATGAGATAGCACAGAATCTTCTGACCTCACTTAGTTCTGCCTTCCAAATTTGACCCAGATCCTGCAGGGTTCTTTCCAAGTTATAATTGCTTATTTCTATTCCATAGAAAGCCTTATTGCACCTCATTATCTGCCCTTTTGGCCATAAAAATAGTTGCCCACTGAGATATTCACACTTGCGTTATCCTCTTAAATGCATGGATAAGGGCAGCAAACTCCCCAGGTAATTGCTTTCTGGTGTCACGGTTGTCATGGAGCTTTTCTCCCTACAGGTTTTATGCCCCACTTTGCCTTGTCCCTGTTGGATTCTTCCCTCACTTCCCCATGCTCCTCTCATGATCTCATGATTGTGGGCTTTTCTTTGTCATCTTTGAAGTAATTTGTGCTGGAAAGGACTAGAGATCATCTAGTCCAATACCTTCAATTTCAGGTGAGGAACCAGAAACCATAGAAGCTAAGGGATTTGCTCAGGATGACACCACTAGCTAGTAATATAGCTTGATAATAATAAATTATATATATGTGCACTTCACTATTTACAGAACACTTTCATTTTAAATAGATACATACAAACCTGTTTTCAAACACCCACTTGGTTCAATCATCACAGCAGCCTGTACAGCAGATAGGACATTATTTCCCATGCATAAAGAACAAAACTGAGGGACTAAGGAATTCTATAAGACTAATTTATGACAGAGGCCCAACAATGCAGTTTCCATGATGGTCCTTAGAATCAGCCAATGTCAGTTGAATTCTAGCTCTCACACTCGCTGGTTGCGTGGCCTTGGGCAACATAACATCTCCAAGCCACATGCAGCTAATGGTAGTAGACACTTCACATAGCAGTGCTCAGAGAAAATTAAATTGAATTATGCTTAAAAACTACATATCAGAGTATGTAGTATATAGGATGCCTAGCCGTCTACTAATAATAGGTATAATTTCTGTTTTCTGATCTGGATTTCTTGTTTTTTTTCCATTTTAAACATTTTTTAATTTTAGCATTTTACAAAAATCATTACAACACTTCAAAAATATCATTTAAAACAGAGGCATATCCTATTATATGGATGAACTATAATTTTATGCTATTTTTGTTGCTTACTTTGATCATTTTTATTCTAGAATAAATAAAAATATAATGAATACTTTGTACACATTTAAAAATCTATTCTTGCTTATTTCTTTTAGATATTTCCAAATATTGAATTATTGTGGATGGAAAAACATTAGGTATATACAAGCAAATTGCTATAAGATGGGTTTAATGCTGTCTCACTCTCCCTTTGTGGGAGATAATTACAAAATAATTTATCCATATTGCCATAAATGACATTTCATTGATTTTATGAGAGTTTGAACATTTTTAAAGTGTGTTTATTTCCATTTGAATTTTTATCAAAAGATTACCTGAATACTTCTATAGTTTACTTTTATTTGTATTTTTTCTCTTTTAAAAAAGCATAAATAATATACATATAGTTTCAGAAGAAGAAATAAATATGTGCCATTATGATTGAGGACTTATGGTTTTCTTATTGAACAATCAGGTATCTAGGTGGTCAATTAGGATGAGTCAAACCAAAACTCACAAGACTTTATGCAGGTAGGTCAGTGCAAGCAAGAGGTGGAAAGAGAGACCCTGACTCCCCTGTTACCTTTTTCCCCATGGTGATCTGGATTTCTTGCTAAAATTATTTTCCTGCATTTCTAATCTTAAAATTTAAAGTTTATTTAGGTCATATTCAAAAATATTAATTTTTGGAAGGAGCTCACCTACCCTTCCATTTGCTAGGTCTACAGAAATACTTAGATAAGATACCTTAGCCAGTCTCATTTTCCTCAGACAAACTTACTAGTTTGTAAGGTGTAGAGTGGAGACAATTAATTATTTGGTTCAACACTTGCTAATACAATAGTACTTATAAGTTCCCCTTGATAAGGATTGTAATGATTTAATCAAATGAACAGCTTCTTAAAACACTTTTGAACAAATACCAACAAGAATATGACAGTTAGGAACAGTGGCAGAACAACAGAGGAAATGTATTTGTTAGTAAGGACCATCAATGTTCCACAAATCACACCCCATGGTATTCAAGGGAGATCGTTGCCTACACTGGAAGGCATGTTGGCCTCAATATACCCCATATTCCACTTGTCACTGGGGATAATTTCTTACCTGCCAAACTCACGGGAGAATAGGGGAAAGAATCTAAATAGTGGAACTATATGAAGTGTAGTGTGTTCTACATATGATAAGGGAATATGTATTAAAACTGGTCCATAATCTCCAGCATGTACATAGTACATCTTTGTTAAAATTTTTTTTATTCTGATCATTGGACTCTGAGTCTTCATGTTATCCCCAGTTATTTTGCTCAGCTGCTTTTATCTCAAACTTAAGGCATTAGAATTTCTGAAGAACTCCCATCCTGTCCCATGTGGCACACCTCAACAGTCATAATTCCTGAGGTTTTGCACTGTCTCATGGCTGCTACTTTGGAGCCTGCTCCAGGCTACCTAGGCTCAGAAATTTTAGAACTTTGACTTCTCTCCAGACTTTCAAAATCTCCCTAACCCTTGACTTCAAAGGTACACACTTTTTTCTATGCTCCCTTCTCCTCATCTCTTTCTCAGAATTCACTTACTTCAATAAGTTCAAGTTGTGAGGTAGAGAGAGCAATGTGCCTTGGGAATAAACCCTCTAAATCTCCCTTACCCCCACATTACAGATTATTCTCTCTCTCTCTCTCTCTCTCTCTCTCTCTCTCATCCCTCTCTCTCATTTTCTCTTTCTCGCTGTCTCTATCTCAGTTTCAGGTTAATCAATAAATACTCCTTTGTAAACTTATTTTCAGTTTTTAATACATTTAATTTTATATATGATTTTAATTTATTGAAATGTATAAACGTTTAAAAATAAAAGGAAATAGAAGAAATAAAGAAAATCTGTGAAGGAAAGAGCAGGCTGCTTGGAGCCCTGGGTTCCTCTTATTTCCGTGCATATAATATCTACCAGTGCTTCTCTTCTCAAAGCATAATCACCCTTTAGTGTTTCTTCTACCTTGGTTCTACTTTAGGAAATTGGTCCTTCAAACCATATTTGACGTCAGTGTCACTGCCTCAGACAGATCCCTTGTTGGTAGGAAGCAATCATGATGGCACCAGGAATCAAGAAAACCAGCTTTTCAATTTTTCTCTCTGCCTAGCAATTTGTGTAATGTGCAAAGGTCACACACATGTTCTTACTTCCATATTCCTTATAGGGAAATTAATACCAACTGAAACAATATTCTTACTGAGCTAAACTTATTCCACTCTTTATTACCCTCTTGAGGGCATCTTTGATCTCGTTCTTACAAAGATCACAGACCAGAGATTTTGACATGGGATAAGGAGGTCGTGGAACAACCAACAGCAACTTGTCCTGCTCAGTGTCCAGAGTGGGGACACAGGTACACAGAGAGACATGGGCCATAGGAGACTGTCACAGCTGCCAGGTCAGAGACACAGGTATTAAAGATCCTAGTATGACATTTGACTGAAGATGTTTTTAGGATGGAAGCTGCAATGAAATCATAGGAGGAGAGGACACAAAACAGACCCAAGGCCAATAAATGTGGCTATAGCATGAATAAGCAGTTGGCTGTTGAAGAGCTTTGAGCAAGATGAGGAAAAACACTGGGGTATTTCACAGAAGAAATGCTCAGTAATATAGGCCCCACAGAGTAGAAATAAAATCAAGAGACTGAGCTAAAGAAAACACTCACATTGTCTCCAGTAAACATCTTCCCATGGTGGCCAAGGACCATGATGGCTGAGTCCTGCCGAGGGTGCCAATAGTGATGTATCTGTCATAGGCCATGGGGATCATGAGGCAGCTCACTAGCTCCATCCAAACTCCAAAAAATACTGTGTGGAAAAGGCAAGGAAGGAAAACTGTTTTTCATCTTTATAGAAGACTAAAAGCATCCTTGGACTAATGGAAAAAGAATAGCCTGTGTCTATAAGTATTAGGAACCTGATAAAAGGGTACATGTGGGAGTCTTTTCTGATTTGAATGATCAATCCCATATTCCATGTCAGGGAAACAAGGTGGATCCCTAGGAGAATGGGAAGGATATGAGCTGCAGCTCTTGTTCATCTGAGCTTTCCAGGAGAACAAGTTCAAAGGGTTGGGGTTTCTATCCCATTCCATGGATCTGCCCAGTGTCACCTACTGAAGAAAAGATTAGAAAATGAAACAGGTAATTTCCAAAAAAAATCTCTTTATTATTTTTGACTTATGCAGCTGGCTAATTTTAAAATCTTAAATCACTGATATTGACTTACTCTATCCCTTCCCTATAGAAATTCCAACTTTACCTGAAAAATCTTACATCCATATGATCTTTGCAGAGAAAACACACTGAACAGTCATCATCAGTACATTATTTACTAATACGTCTTATCTTCAGTTTCCCCAGGACAGATTTGGCAAACATGTAAGACTTGGGGATAGACAAATTAAGAATATACTGCTCTCTCTCTATATGGTGAAACAGAAATTTCTGCTCAGGCTGGCTCTACTATTAAATTGATGCTTGGAGAAATCCCTGAATCATGTGGAGCCCTGTACATGAAATGAGGAGGGTGGAATTGATGGTCTTTAATACCTTCCAGAGAATTAATTTCTACTTAATCTGTAATCAGAAAATGTCAAAGTTTCTATAAATAGGTGTTTGTTTTTTTTCTCAGCCCAGAAAAAATACAGAAAATATAGCTGGATAGTGAGAAGAACACTCACTAAGAGTCAACAGTTTGGAATTAGATATAACTTAACCCATTTAATGACTCTAGGAAGGCTCCTGAGACAAGGAAGAAGGCAAATTTGAAAGAGCCTGAAGGCTCTTGTTCACTCATGACCATATTCCTTTCCTCAATTCAGATAAACTTATGAGTTAGATTATCTAGGACAGTGATCTTTTTTTTCTTTATTAGAGAAACCATGGGTTTACAGAACAATCATGCATAAAATACAAGAATCCTGTAAACTACCTATACCTTGCATTAATGTGGAACATTTGTTACCATTGATGAAAGCACATTTTTATAATTGTACTATTAACTATAGTCCACAGTTAAACTTAGGTTTCACTGTTCATGTAGCATAGATCAATGGATTTTTTAATAATTTTACTTTGTTGCTATATATACAATCAAACATTTCTCCTTTTAATCACTTTCAGGTACATATTTCGGTGTTGTAAATTACCTTCACAGTGTGGTGCTACCACCTTACATATGGATGTAAGATTTTTTGGGTAAAGTTGGCATTTCTATAAGGAAGGGATAGAGTAAGTCAATATTAGTGATTTAAGAGTTTAAAATTAGCCAACTGCATGAATCAAAAATATAGCCATCATTCCAAATATGTACTCTGTGTATTTTAAGTCTTAATTTCCCATTCCCTACCACCACACTGTCTCCTGGTAAGATATATTCTAGATTTTAATTCTGTAAGTGTCTGCATTCTAATTATTTCAAATCAATGAGATCATACAATATTTTCCCTTTTGTGTCTGGCTTATTTTACTCAACATGATGTCTTCAAGGTGCATCCATGTTGTCACATATATCAGGATTTCATTTCTTTTTATGTCTTACTAATATCCCATTTTATGTATATACCAAATTTTATTTATCAGTTCATCAGATGACAGACACTTGGGTTGCTTCATCTTTTGGCTTTTGTGAATAATGTTACTATAAATATCACTGTGCAAATATCTGTTCAAGTCCCTCCTTTCACTTCTTTGGGGTATATACCCAGTAGTGGGATTAGCTGGTCATATAATAGTTTTAGACTTAGTTTCCTGAAGAATTTCCAAACAGTCCTCCACAGTGGCTGCATCATTCTACATTTCTACCAGCAATGAATGTGTGCTCCTATTTCTCTGCATCCTCTCCAACATTTGTTATTTTCCCTTTTTTGATAGTAGCCATTCTACTGGGTATGAAATAGTATTTCTTCATGGTTTTGATTTGCATTTCCCTGACGGCTAATGGTATTGAAAATCTTTTCCTGTGCTTTCTGGCCATTTGTGTATCTTCTTTGAAAAGATGTCTATTCAAGTATTTTATTCATTTTTTTAATTCAATTGCCCATCTTTTTGTTATTAAGTTGGAGGATTTCTTTTTACATTTTGGATATTAAATTTTATCAGATATGTAGTTTCAAATATTTTATCCCATGGTGTAGGTTGGCGTTTTACCTACTTGATAAAGTCCTTTAATTTTGATAAGGCCCCTTTCATCTATTTTTTCTTTTGTTGCTTGTTCTTTGGTTATAAAGTGTATGAAACCATTGTCCTAACTCTAGGTTTTGAAAATGCTTCCCTTGTCACAACTCAGTTGGCCTTAAACATAAGGGTTCATTTCTGAGCTATCAATTTGATTCCATTTGTCTATATGTCTATCCTTATTCAACATTGTATTGGAAGTTCTTGCCAGAGCAATTAAATAAGAGAAAGAAATAAAAGACATCCAAATTGGAAAGGAAAAGTAAAACTACCCTATTTGCAGATGACATGATCCTAGATGTAGAAAATCTTGAAAAATCCACAACAAAACTCCTAGAACTAAAAAATTAATTCAGCAAAGCAGTGGGGTACAAGATCAACAATCCAATATCAGTAGTGTTTCCATACATAAGCAATAAACAGTCAGAAATAGAAATCAAGATAAAAGTTCCATTTACAAAACCAACAAAAGAATCAAATATTTAGGAAAAAATCTAACCAAGGATATAAATGACTTTAACACAGAAAATGATGAACTATTACTCAAGGAAATTAAAGAAGAAAAAAATAAATGGAAGGACATTCAGTGTTCATGGACTGAAAGACTAAACATTGTTAAGATGTCAATCCTACCCAAAGCAATTTATCAATCCCAATCACAATTCCAATGACTTTCTTTGCAGAAATGGAAAAGCCAATCATCATATTTATAAGGAAGCATAAGGGGTTCAAATATCCAAAGTCATTCTGAAAAAGAGGAATAAAATTGAAGGACTCATCCTCCCTGATCTTAATCAAACACAGCAATCAAACAGGATGGTACCATAGAAGCACAGACATGTGGATCACATAAACTTTTAAATCACTTGGAAAAGTTGCAAATTTTTATATTGACAATTTAAGATGTATGAATTTTATGAATAAATGCTATCAGAATAAATTTTATATATTATTGTACACCAAATCTTTTAAATTAACTTTAATTCTGGCTATTTTGCTTTTATCTATTGATTTTCCAGGCATTTAATTGTCTTTGAATATATCAGTATATATTCTTAGTGACTATAAATAATAACAAATTTTCTTTTATTTTTTGTATCTCCTCAGAGGTATCATAACTTTTTGCATGGAACAAAACATCAATAATAATGTTAAAATACTCTGGATACAGGGAACAAGTGGTGGTGTAGGGAGTTCTAATATTCAGTCCATCCTCCAAGACAGCTGGTAAATAGCCAGGAACTACATGAAAAAACTGTTTGGAGGGCTCCAGAAACCAAAAGCATGGTGTAGAGTAGGCAGGAATGAGTGGAAGAAAGGGACTGATAAATGCTGGTGAAGAGCTGAGAGTAAATCTTTCCACACTTTGGAGCCTGGTGACCATCCCCCACTGGTACAGCCAGCTGACTTATGAGTCTCTCTCTGGTGGAAAATAGAAGTCCTCTCTCCTAGGATCAGGGGGAGTGGGATTTGGCCAGGCATCAATTGCAGATTTTAGTTAGTGAATTTGGATTGCTAGATACAAGCTTGAAGCACAGTTAAGTTTAAAACTCACCCAAGAAAGAAAGATCACAGAAGGCTCTGTATCAACCACACTCCCAGGAGGGGAGGAAGCAGAGCAGAGTGAGACAGAGGCTTCTCAAGGTGGAAGAGCTCAGTTTACTGAAGGATGGCTCAGACTCAAGAAAAGGGGGAGGCAGGGCCAGGTACCCACTCTGGCTCTTGATTGGGAAACTCTGGGTGCTCTACTCCAGCTCTGAAAAGAGCTACAGGTTAAAGTAACTCATTAAAGAAAGCAGCTGGCAGCCTCCCTTTCAGTCCTGACACAAGCAGGGGTGGAAGCAGTAACCTCTCAGGCAGTGGAGACAGGTCACTGAAAGGCAGCTCCTCCCCAGGAAAAGGGGAGGGGCATGTGCAGCACAAGTGGCAGGTGTCATTAGAAAATATATTTACCAGGGGCTGAGATATCCGCAACAGATTCAACCTACAAAAAAGGGGTGCCCCACCTTGGTAACAATGAATGAGCAGGGGCAGAAGTGGGGCTTCTTGAGTATTACTGTAACTTTACCAATTGAGGGGGAATAGGTTGCTGAAGAGTGAGTCCTCCCTCCAAAAGGCGGTGGGCAGGGAGAAGGCCCAGCACAGATGGTGGCTATTATTTATAGAATTCAGACTCCAGCAGCTGGGAAAAAATTCAAATAGCTTTCCCTCAAACCCCAACAGGTGTAGGATGGATGAGAAATAAAGGCATGGTACCACCTTAGGTCTATGGGGATCATCAAGAGTGCCATGCTGGGAAGGACAGAAATGCACAGAATCAGGAAGCTTTACAGAAAAGACTAGCATCCTGCTGTGTCTCCTCCCCAGGGAATTTTGGTACTGATCTACACCTCCTTCAGGAGAACTGGACCTGTCTTTTCTGGGAAAAACTGACTGTGGTAGGTCCTTGCTGGGGGGACCCTCCTTTCAGTTTCAGCCCTCCAAGTGAAAGTTGATAGAGATAATGAAAGAAATATTGAAATCACATAGAGGCAAATCAAAAAGAAATGGAAAAGATCAACATTGCTGGAGGAGGAAGAGTGAAGAAAAAGAATTTTCCTGGGGGTGAAACAACTGAACAAATAGGACAATCTCAAAAAAAATCATTCCAAATAAGCAGAGCAAGAATAAGGAAAATAAGAGCTGAAAAAAATCTAACCAGGTAAACATGAACTGATCTAGAGGTCTAGATTAAGTTGAAAAGAAGAATTATTGTACAAAGCCAACCAACCAGAAAACTCTAGGGAAGAGAGAAAAAATTACCTCCAGAAAAGACTATTCAAGAAAATCTGATGCTTATACACCAGCAAAAAATCACAAGTCACATGAAAAACAAAAATATATATCCCAATTGAAAGAAAAAAATTAATTTCAGATGAGATATGGGAATCAAGCAAATATGCTAAATCATTTCAATAAGATGAATTACAATGTGGCAAAACAGATGAAAGATATAAAGAAGAAAATGAGTGAGCACAAAAAAGAATCTGGAATCATGAAAAATGTAACAGAACTTATGTATATTAAAGGCACAATAGAAGAGATAAAAAAGAAAATAGAGATATACAACCAGAAATTTGAAGAGGTAGAAAAAAGGATCAGTGAACTAGAGGATAAGACATGAAAAATCCTACACACAAAAGAACATATAGGGAAAAGAATGGAAAATTTTGAGCATGTTCTCAGGTGATTGAGTGACAGCATGAAGTGCATGGATATGTTCATCACAGATGTCCCAGAAGGAGAAGAGAAGGGAAAGAGGCAGAAAGAATATTTGAGTAAATAATAGCTGAGAATTCCCACCTCTTATGAAACACATCAATGTACAGGTCCAAGAAGTGCAATATACTGCCAAAAGAATAACTCCAATTAGACATACTCCAAGACACTTATTAATCACACTGTCAAACGCCAAAGACGAAAAGAGAATTCAGAAATCAGCAAGAGCAAAGAAATCCTTCACATACAAGGGAAACTTGATAAGAGTGTAGATTTCACATCAGAATCATGGAGGCAAGAAGGAAGAGGTATGATATATTTAAGATACTGAAAGAAAAAATCTGACAGCCAAAACTTCTTCTAATGGTAAAAATTTCCTTGAAACTGAGTGAGACTAAAATATTAACAGATAAACAGTGAGAAAGCTCATTAACAAGAGACCTGCTGAACTAAAAAATTCCTACAGATGGGTAGGAAAAAACAAGAGAGAGAGGTTTGGAGGAGAATGTAGAAATGAAGAATATTTGCAAGAGTACCTAAAGTGGTAAAAAGAAAAATAAGATATGCCAAATAAAACCCTAAGGACAAAATGGTTGAAGAAGTTACTGCCTTTATGGTAAGAACATGGAATATTAATGGATTAAACTATCCAATCAAAAGGAATAGGCTGAAGGAATGGAATAAAGACATGTTCCATCTTTATGCTGTCATAAGTGACTTACTTTAAGCCCAAGGACACAATTAGGTTGAAAGTGAGAGGTTGGAAAAGATAGTCCACACAAACAACAATCAGAAAAGAGCACAGTAGCTATTTTAATATCAGACAAAATAGACTTCAAAGGCAAACCCATTAAAAGAGACAAAGAAGGACACTATATATTTTAAAAATGGGCAATTCATCAGGAAGAAATAACAATCATGAATATTTATTTATGTAGGCAGGGTGCCCCAAAATACCTAAGACAAAAACTGGCAATACTGAAGGGGGAAATTGATATCTCTACAATAATAGTTGGAGACTTAAATGCTCTTCTCTCATCAAAAGATAGAACTTCTAGACAGAGGGTCAATAAGGAAACAGAGATATAGAATAATATAAGTGAACTAGACTTAAAAGACATTTACAGAACATTGCACCACATGACAGCAGGATATGCATTCTTCTCAACTGCTCATGGATCTTTCTCCAGAATAGACTTCATGTTGTGTCAAAAATCAGGCCCCAGTAAATTTAAAAAGATTGAAATTATACAAAACATTTTCTCTAATCAAAGTGTAATGAAGCTATTAATCAATAACTGCTGGAGAACTGGAAAATCCACAAATATTTGGAGATTGAATAGCACACTTATTAAACAATGGGTAGGCCAAAGAAGAAATTACAAGGGAAATCAGTAAATATCTCAAGACAAATGAAAATACGAACACAACATACCAAAACTTATGGGATGCAGCAAAGGCAGTACTGAGAGGGAAATTTTTAGCTCTAAATGCTTACATTAAAAAGAAGAAAAATAAAAATTGAAGACTTAACTGCACACCTGGAGTAACTAGAAAAATAGCAGCGATCTAACCCCAAGGCAAGCAGAAGGAAAGAAATAACAACAGCAACAACAAAAAAAATAGAGCAAAAATAAATGAAATTGAGATATTAAAAAGAAAAACGATAGAATCATCAAAACCAGAAGTTTGTTCTTTGAGAAAAATCAATTAAAATAACGGATCCTTAGCTAGACTGACCAGAAAAAAAAAAAAAAAAAAAAGAGGATACAAATAAATAAAATCAATAAATTAGTAATGGGAGGGACAAGTTTACTAGTGACCTCACAGAAATAAGAGATTATAAGAGAATACTATGAGTAACTGTAGGCCAACAACTAGACAACCAGGAAGAGATAAACAAATTCCTGAAAACACATGAAAAACCTACACTGACTCTAGAGAAAATGGAGGACTTCAACAAATCAATCACAAGTAGAGAGATTGAAACAGTCATCATAAACCTAAAAAAAAAACAGAACCAGCTGGTTTCAGAGGTGAATTCTTCCAATGATTCCAAGAAGAATTCATAACAATCCTGCGAACATTCTTCTAAAAAATTGAAGAGGGAATGCTACCTAGTTCACTTAATGAAGCCAAAAGCACCCTAATACTAAAGCCAGTCAAAGATACTGTAAGAAACAAAAAATACAAACCAATCTCTCTAATGTATATAGAGCAAAAATCCTCAAAAAAAAAAAAAAAAAACTGTGAATTGAATCTAGCATCACATTAAAGCAATTAGAGAAGCTGGAGCAAGATGGTGGTTTAGTGAGGTAAGGAATTTAGTTACTCTTATAGGGCATCTGGTAAGTAGTGAGGAACTGTCTGTAACAACTGCTTAAGGGAAACTTTTGTGACTGGACATGCATCACACACCAGTCTGGAACAGGTGGAATGGCTGAGATTGCAGAGAATAACTCTAAGATTTCCTGACCAAGGGCAAGTGACCCTCCCCCACAGGCAGGGCAGACTGTCTTGGAGCTGGTTCCCGGAGGGAAAAAGAAACAGTCTCTGCTGGGAGCAAGAATGGGGGCTCAACTAGGTCCCAATTACAGAATTAATTAATAAATTTGGACAGCTGAATAAAAGCTCTGAGCATAGATAAGAGCAAGCATGAAAGGAACTGGGAGGTTTGGGCCCAGTAGAGAGGAGGCAGGGCTAACAACAACAACAAAAAGCAGAGATCTTTGGAGTTGGGGGTGATTGGACTGATGGGAAAGGGCTGGGCTCTGGAAGGGGACACATAGAAATGGGTACCAATTCTGGATCTTGTTTGCAAACCCAGGGAGCTGGGGACCAGCTCTAAAAAGTTGTTTGTTTTTTTTTTCTTTTTCTCTCTTTATCTCTTTTTTCACTCTTCAATGGCCCATTAGAGCTGCTGGAACTCTCAGGCTTCAGCACTTACCTGGGAAAGGGTAGAATTAAAATTGTCTGAGAGTAACTAGGCAGGAGAAGAAGATAACTACCTAAAAGGGCATATCTTTAAATAGGACTTACTGAGAAGAAGGAAAAGAAGTGAGGCAAAACTAAAAGAGTGGTTTTATCCCTGCAAAGAGGAGGTGGGGCTGACTGAAAAAAAAATGAAACAAAAGAACAGAGAATAAAAACAAAGGATTTTGTAGTCAGCCAAACTCAGAGTACTGTAAAGCAGCTATCCCGAAAGAAGGAGGTTGCATGGAGCTGGGTACCACCTATAGCTATTGACATGCAAAACATAGGAGCTGGGAAAGTCTCTGAAAAGGGATCTTTTTTCTTTACTTTTTTCTTTCTTTTCTATTTGTTTCTTTTGTTTTTTTTCTTCCTTTTCTTTTTCTTTTTTTTTTTTTTTTACTTTTTAAAAACTAATCTAAGAGATCAGTAGAGAAAGCCTCAGACATTTTCAATTGAAAGGTGGACCCAGGTAAAGGTAGAGCTAAGATAGGTCTGAGAGAAAAGGTAATGAGTTTAGTGGAGGAGATAATTCCCTAAAGGGCATAACTTCCACAAGAAAAGAGCAGCAGAGCCCAGCCCAATTAGTGGAACTTCTTCAGAGAACTCAGATCCCAGGGGCTGGATAAGAGAAAAAGCTTGAGTCAGACACACCCCTGGTAGGGAGAGGGGCTGCTGAAAACTATCAGCACTGCAACTCTTTACACTGCTGTTGAGCTGTGGGCTGACAAGTGCCACCTGCTGGACAGGATAGGAAGAGAACAAAGTCTAGAGGTTTCACAGAAAGGTCTGATAACTTTCAGGGTCTCATACTCATGGAAACTTGATATGGATTACATCCTCATTCCTGAGACATGGATCTCTCTAGACTGGGCAAATTTGACTGGCATCAATCATATCTGGGGATACCCCCTCACAAAAAGCTTACAAAGAGTCAGGGCAAGGACCAGAAAAACAACAGCTGAAAAATTCTGATCAACTAAACAGAAGTTTTGTTAGATGTCTAGAGTAAGTTGAATTGAATACCAAATAATAGATAGAGAACAAAGCCAAGCAATAAGAAAACCGTAGGTAAAAGAGTGAAAACAAGCTCCAGTATAAACTCATCAAGAAAATTGGAGGCCTAGACAACTAAAAATAATGAGCCAGACTAGGAAACATGAAAATATCAACCAGCCAAAGGAAAAAACTAAAACTTCAACTGAGATACAGGAGTTGGAACAACTAACTAAATATGTTCAAACAAATCTTCTCAATCAAATCAATGAGCTGAAGAAAAATGTGGCAAAAGAGATGAAGAATATAAAGAAGACACTGGATGATCAGAAAGAAGAATTCATAAGCTCAAAAAAATGGCAGAACTTATGGGAATGAAAGACACAATAGAAGAGATGAAAAACACAATGGAGACATACAGCAGTACATTTGAAGAGGCAGAGAAAAGGATCAGTGAAGTAGAAGACAGAACATCTGAAATCATAAACAGAAAAGAATAGGGAAAAGAATGTAAAAATATGAGCAGCATCTCACAGATTTGAATGACATGAAGCACAAGAATGTACATGTTATAAGTGTCCCAGAAGGAGAAGGGAAAGGGCACAGAAACAATAACCAAAGAAATAATCACTAAAAACTTCCTAACTCTCATGAAAGACATAAAACTACAGATTCAAGAAGCGCAGCATACCACAAACAGAACTACTTCAAGACAGTGAGAAGGCAGTGGTATATTTAAGATACTGAAAGAAAAAAATTGCCAACCAAGAATTCTATATCCAGCAAAACTATCCTTCAAAAATTAGGGAGAGATTAAAATATTTTCAGACAAACTGACCCTGAGAGAGTTTCTGAATAAGACACCTTTTCTACAAGAAATACTAAAGGGTGTGTTACAGGCTGATAGGAAAAGACAGGATAGAGAGGTTTGGAGAAGAGTGTAGAAATGAAGGTTACCAGGAAGGGCAAAAGGAAAGAGAAAAAAAATAAGATGTGACATAAAAAAAATACAAAAGACATTAAATAGTACTTTGAAAGTTATCACTATTATGTATATATGTTAAACTTCATAAATAAAAAAAAGCAAAAAAAAAATTTAAAAACAAAAATAAAATAGCATGTATGAATACAAAGGCATGGCTGTATTGCACAACTCTTTGTAGTGACAAATTCATCTATAGCCTATCTGTCTAATAAATGTGGGATTCACTTCAGTTTAAAAAATCCAAAGCACAAAATGGTAAATGAATATACTGCCCTTACAATCATAACATTAATGTTAATAAATGAAACTTCTAATAAAAAGACAGACTGGAAGAATGGATTGAAAAACAGGACCCATACATATGCTGTCTTAAAGAGATTCCTTTTTAAAATAGGTTGATTGTGAAAGCTTGGAAAAAGATATTTCACACTAACAACCAGAAAAGAGTGGGGATAGGTATAATAATTTCAGACAAATTAGACTTCAAATGTAAACCAAGTTAAAGAGACAAAGAAGGATGCTATACAGTAAAAAAGAGAAAATTCATCAAAAAGACATAACAATTATAAGTATGCACTGAACCAGAGTGCCCAAAATACCTGAGGTAAAAACTGACAACACTGAAGGGAGAACTAGATACTTCTACAGTAATAGTTGGAGACTTTGATACACCACTCTCATCAATGAATAAAACATCTACACAGAGGATCAATGAGGAAACAGAGATGTTGAATTGTGTGATAAATGTACTAGACTTGAAAGACATTTAGAGAACAATACACTCCACAACAGCAGGATACACATTTTTCTCAAGTGTTCATGGATCACTCTCCAGGATAGACCATATACTGGGTCACAAAGCAAGTCTCAACAAATTTAAAAACACAGACATTATACAAAACACTGTCTTAGATCATAATGGTATGAAGTTGGAAATCAATAACAGGTAGAAAGTTAGAAAATTCACAAGTATATGGAGGCTAAACAACACACTCTTAAACAACAAGTGGGTCAAGGAAGAAATTACAAGAGAAATTAGTACATATCTTGAGGCAAATGAAGATGAAAATGCAACACATCAAACCTTATGGGATGCAGCAAATGGGGTGCTGAGAGGGAAATTTATTGCCCTAAATGCCTATATTAAAGAGAAAAAGAGAAAAAAATGAGAAATTAACTATTCACCTGGAGGAACTAAAGAAAGGACAAAAAACTAACCTCACAACAAACAGAAGGTAAGAAATAAAGATTAGAGCAGAAATAAATGAAATTGAGAACAATAAATAATGAAATAAATGAATTGAGAATCTTTGGGAAAATCAATAAAATTGATAGACCCTTAGCTAAGCTAACAAAAAAAAAAAAACAAGAGAGAGAGAGACTGGATGCAAATAAATAAAATCAGAAATGGGAAAGGGGCCATAACTACTGACCCTGCAGAAATAGAAGAGATAATTAGAGGATACAATAAGAAGTATATGCTAATAAACTAGACAACTTAGATGAAATGGAAAACTCCAAGAAAAGCATTAACAACCAACATTGACTTGAGAAGAGATAGATAATGTCAGCAACCAGTCACAAGTAAAGATATTGAGTTACTTAAAAAAGGTCCCAAATAAGAAAAGCCCAGGACCAGATAGCTTCAGATGTGAATTTTACCAAGCATTCAAGAAAAAATTAGTAACATTCTTGTTAAAACTCTTCAAAACAATTGAAGAGGAAGGAAATCTACCCAACTCATTCTATGAATCCAACATCATAAAAATACCAAAGTCAGACAAAGGTACTACCAAAAACAGAAAATTATAGACCATTCTCTTTAATGAATATAGGTGCAAAAATCCTCAACCAAATACTTGCAAATTGAATCCAGAAGCACAATAAAAGAATTATACAGCACAACCAATTGGGATTTATTCCAGGTGTGCAAGGCTGATTCAATGTAAGAAAATCAATTAATGTAATACACCACATTGATAAACCAAACCAGAAAAACATGATTATCTCAATCGATGGAAAAAAAGCATTTGAAAAAATCCAACCTTACTTCTTGATGAAAACATTCAAAAGTACAGGAATAGAAAGGACCTTTTTTCTTGATATGATAAAGCCATAAATGAAAAACCCACAGCTAACATCAAACTCAGTGGGGAAACTGAAAGCTTTCCCTCTAAGATTCAGGAAAAGAAAGGGATGCCTACTGTCACCATTGTTATTCAGCATTGTGTGAGGAGTTCTAACTAGAACAATTAGGCCAGAAAAAAAGAAATAAAAGGCATGCAAATTGGAGAGGAAGAAGTAAAATTTTCAGTGTTTGCAGGTGACATGTTCCTATATGTAGAAAATTCACAAAAATATATGGCAAAGTTCTAGAGCTAATAAATGAATAGAGCAAATTGGCAGGGTACAAGATCAACATGCAAAAATCAGTAGTGTTCCTATACACCAATAATGAGTAACAGGAGCAGGAAATCAAGACAAAATATTCCATTTACAATAGCTACCAAAGGAATAAAATATTTAGGTATAAACTTAACCAGAGCAACAAGACCTATACACAGAAAACTACAAGCAACTACCAGACCTGAGAAAAAACAGAAGAACATACCATGTTCATGGATTGGAAGACTAAATATAGCTAAGATGTCAATTTTCTCTAAACTGAATTATAGATTCAATGAAATACCAATTAAAATCCAAATGACTTACTTTGCAGATATAGAAAAACCAATAACTGAATTTATTTGGAAGGACAGGGGATGCTGAAGAGCAAAAGCTATCTCGAGAAAGAGGAGTGAAGTGGGGGATTTCACACTACCTGACTTTCAAGGATTCTACAAAACTACAGTAATCAAAACAGCATGGTTCTGACATAAAGATAGATATACCAAACAATGGTATGATCTCACCAGTTCTATTACTAGGTATATCTCAGAGGAACTAAAGCTAAGACACAAAAGGACATTTGTAAGCTGATGTTTATAACAGCATTATTCATGATTGCCAAGAGATGGAAACAGCCCAAATGTCCATCAACAGAAGAGTGAATAAACAAACTGACATATACATATGATGGAATATTATGTAGCTGTAAGACAGAATAAAGTCATGGAGAATTTAACAATGAAGATGAACCTTGAGGACATTATATTGAGTGAAATTAGCCAGAAACAAAAAGACAAATACTGTATGCCTCACTAATATGAACTACAATTAATGAGCAAACTTTGAGAGTTAAAGCTGTGAACACAGGATATCAGGAGACAGAAAGAGGATAGAGATCAGATATTTCATGCTGAAGGAGTATAGAATGTTCAACAGGATTGATTGGATAGATCCAGAAATAGCACAATATTGTAAGTAAACTGAACAAAGATGACTGTGAGTAAAGTTAAACGAGGAAGGTTAGGGGAATGCATGACACTAGAAGGAAAGATAGAAGGTAAAGACTGAGTCTGTATAACTTAGTGAAATCTAGAGTGGTCAGTGATGGTGATTAATTGAACAAATACAAAAATGTTTTTACATGTGGGAGAAGAAATGAATGTCAACTTTGCAAGGTGTGGAGAGAGGGATGATTTGGGGGGATATAATCAATGTAAACTAGAGTCTATATTAATAGTAACATTGTAATATGCTTCTGTTAATTGTAACAAAGGCAATATACCAAATTTAAATGTCTGCAAGTGGGGGAAATAAGGGAGACGTATGGGATTCTTGGTAGTGATGTTGTTGTCTGACCTTATTATTTTATTTTAATTTTATCTTTTTTACTATTCTTGTTTTAATTTTTTTGGAATAATTAATGGGTTTAAGTGCTGAGTGTAGTGATGATTTCACAACTATATGATGATACTGTGAACAACTGATGGTACACCATGGATGATTGCATGGTACGTGAATATATCTCTATAAAATTGCAGGGAGAAAAATAAACAGAACAGTACAAGTTCTGGATAAAATGTTGTGAGAGGGATATAACTTTTCACTGTTGGTATGGAAGTAGAATGGTGTAGCCCATCTGGAGAACAGTGGAGTGGTTCCACAAGAAGCTCAGTATGTGGTTGCCATAAGGTACTGCAACCTCACTGTTGGGTATGTACTTGGAAAGACTGAGAGCAGAGATATGAATGGGTATTTGCATGCTGGTGTTTATGGTGGCAGTATTCGTGATTTGCAACAGAAGGAGATGGCCTAAGGGTACATCAACTGATAAATGGAATGTTGTACTGTGGTGTATGCATTGAGTGGCTGCAAGAAGGAATGAGGTTGTGAGACATGCAACTATGCAAATGGATCTTGAGGATAGCATTTTGAGTGAAATAAGTCAAAAAACAGAAAAAACAAACATTATAACACATCACTAATATGGACTAAGTATAATGTATAAATGCTGCAAATTGAATCTTAGAGCACAGTTTATCAGGGGAATGTTCTTACAGACATCACATCTATTCCTGAGTTGTAATGGTAATCTCTAAATTCTGAAATGCTGAGATGTTTGTGTATAACCTGGTCAGTTCATGAAACTTTAAGTATCTGTGGGACACCTAAGACTCAGAGCTAGAGTTCAACAGCTATGAATGTCAGTATTACCCCATTCAGCAACTGTTTAGAAAGCTGAAAAAGAATTCAGACTTCAATTAGAGATATGATTGAAAGGGATCTGATTAGGACTAAGGCAAATCAGGTCAAAGGGTAAAGGATGGCACTGACTGTGTTTTAAAATTTCAACTTTTGTGTGTTTTAGTGTGAGACTAAAAGAAATGTTTATTTGGTGCAAAATCTATATTTTCTGTTGCTCACTAAATAATTTAACTTGTACAGTCAGTTTATTCAAACACCATAATTACATGGAACTTTGAATAAGAAGTGCAATCTTGAAGTGTGAAACACCAATACACCCCAAAATAATTTTGGCAGAGACTAAAAATGTATTTGCAAAGCCTCCCTGAGGGACTTGCAGAAAATACGGAAATATTAAACTACCCCACCTGGGGAATTGCTGATATTCTCACAAGCATTGGAGAGTACTGGTTTAGAAGGCTGAGCCCTGAATCTTGGGGCTTGTCCTTATAAAGTTTCTTACTGCAAAGGAGAGTCTAAACCTACTTACAATTGTGCCTAAGAGTCTCCCTCAGAAAACCTTTTCTGTTGCTCAGATGTTGCCTCTCTCTCAGACAAGTCTACAAATAAACTCACCATTCTCCCCCTATGTGGGACATGACTCCCAGGGATAAGCCTAACCTGAGTATTGAGAATCCCTGTGGTCCAAAAGGGGGAAGAGAAATGAAACAAAATAAAGTTCCAGTGACTGAGAGGTTGCAAATGGAGTCAAGGTCATTCTGAAGGGTATTCTTATGTGTTATATACATATCCCTTTTTAATTTTTAGTGTATTGGAATAGCTAGAAGGAAATACCTGAAACTGTTGAACAGAGACCCAGTAGACTTGATTCATGAAGACAATTGTGTAACTATGTAGCTTTCACAGTGTGATGGTGTGATTGTGAAAACCTTCTAGCTCACACTCTATCCTGTGTATGGACAGATGTGTAGCAAAATGGGAACAAAAATTAAATGAATAATAGGGTGGGATGAGGGTGATGGGATGTTTTTGGTGTTCTTTACTTGTACTTTTATTCTTACTTTTATTTTGGGGGTGTAATGAAAATGTTCAAAAATTGATTTTGGTGATGAATGCACAACTATGTTATGGTACTGTGACCAATTGTACACTGTGGTACACTGTTGGTGATTGTAGAGCATGTGAATATATCTCAGTAAAACTGAATTGGAAAAAAAAAAGGATTATACACCATAACCAAGGGTGTTTTATCCCAGGTATTCAAGGGTTGTTCAACACAAAAAAATCAATTAATGTAATATACCACACTAACAAATCAAAGGGTAAAACCACATGATCATCTCAATTGATATCAAAAAGGCATTTAAGAGAATCCAACATCTATTCTTAATGAATACATTTCAAAAAATAGGAATGGAAGGAAACTTCCTCAATATGATAAAGGGCTGTGCTGGTTTGGATGTGTTATGTCCCCCCAAAATGCCATTATCTTTGATGCAGTCTTATGTGGGCAGGAAATGTATTGGTGTTGATTGGGTTGGAGACTTTTGATTGGATGTTTCCATGGAGATGTGATCACTCAACTGAGGGTGAGAGCTTTCATTGGATAATTTCCATGGTGGTGTGGCCCCACCCATTCAGCACAGACTTGATTAGTTTACTGGAGCACTATATAAACTCAGACAGAAGGAGCAAGCTTGCTATACTCAAGAGGAACACTTTGTAGAATGCACAGAAACTGAGAGAGGAGCTGCACATGAGAGACAGTTTGAAGATGGCCATTGAAAGCAGGCTCTTGCTCTGGAGAAGGTGAGAGAGGACAAAAACCCCAAGAGGAAATAAGAGTGACATTTTTGAGGAACTGCAATCTAGAGAGGAATGTCCTGGGAGAAAGCCATTTTGAAACCAGAACTTTGGAGCAAATGCCAGCCACATGCCATCCCAGCTAACAGAGGTCTTCCAGACATCATTGGCCATCCTCCAGTGAAGGTACCCAATTGCTGATGTGTTACCTTGGACACTTTATGGCCTTAAGACTACAACTATGTAACCAAATAAGCCCCCTTTTATAAAAAACAATCCATCTCTGGTGTTTTGCATTCCAGCAGCATTAGTAAACTGGAACAAGGACATTGTGACAGTTGGATGTATTATGTCCCCAAACACCATGTTTTTTGATACAATCTTGTGGGGGGCCAATGTATTAGTGCTGATTAGGTAGGAACCTATTGATTGAGTATTTCCATGGAGATGTGACTCAATCAACTGTGGGCAAGACCTTTGATTGGATAATTTCTATGGAGGCGTTGCCCCACCCATTCAGGGTGGGTCTGAAATAAAGCACTGGACCCTTATAAAAGAGCTGACAAACAGAAAAAACTTAGAGCAGCTGTGAGTGACATTTTGGAGAAGAGGAAATAGTGACTTTTTGGAGGAACTGAAGCTTAGAGACACAGTTGGGAGAATGCCATTTTGAAATGCAACCTAGGAGCAAGCAGACATCAGCACTCTGCCTTCACAGCTAACAGGTTTTCCAGACACCATTGCTCAACTTCCAGTGAAGGTACCTGATTGTTGATGCCTTACCTTGGACACTTTACGGCCTGAAGACTGTAACTGTGTAACCAAATAAACCTCCTTAATGAAAACAAATCCATTTATTTTATTTTGCATGATGGCAGCATTAGCAAACTGGAACAGGCATATATGAAAAACAACATCAAACATACTCAATGGGTAAATACTGGAATCCTTCCCTCTAAGATTGGGAACAAGACAAGGTTGACCACTGTCATCATTGTTATTCAACATTTTGCTGGAAGTTCTAGCTAAAGCATTAGGCAAGAAAAAGAAGTAAAAGATTCCCAAATTGTAAAGGAAGAAGTAAAACTTTTACTGTTTGCAGATGACATGATAATATTTAGAAATTCCTGTAAAATCTACAACAAACCTCCTAGAGCAAATAAACAAGTTCAGAAAATGGCAGGATACAAGATCAACATGCAAAAATCAGTTGTGTATCTATACACTAGTAAGGAGCAATCTGGTGGGAAATCAAGAGAAAACTCTATTTAAAATTGCAACCAAAAGAATCAAATATATATGTATAAATTTAACCAAGGATGTTAAGGACCACAAAACATCACTAAAAGTAATCAAGAAAGACATAATTAGATGGAAAGATATATCATGTCCATGGGTTAGAAGACTAAATATAGTTAAGGTGTCAATTATACCTGAATTGATTTACAGATTCAGCACAATACCAATTCAAATTCCAACAGCCTTCTTTGCAGGAATAGAAAAACCAATAATAAAATTTATTTGGAAAGGCATGGTGTCCTGCATAGCTAAAAACATTTTGAGAAAGAAAAATGGAGATGGAAATCTCACACATCCTGACTTTAAAGCATGTTACAAACCAACAGTGGTCAAAACAGCATGGTACCTGCATAATGATAGATATGCTTACAAATGGATTCAAATTGGGAGTTCAGAAATGGTCCATCTCACCTACAGCCAATTGATTTTTACAATGCATCCAAGTTCACTCAACTGTGGCTGTACAGCCTCTTCAACAAAGGGTGCTGGAAGAACTGGATATCCATATTCAAAAAAATAAAAAGGTATCCCTAATTCACACCTTGTGCAAAACAACTCAAAATGGAACAAAGACCTAAACATTAGAGCTGAGACCATAAAAGTCCCAGAAGAAAATGCAGGGAAAATCTTAAAGATTCTGTGGTAGAAGCTGGTGTCCTTGACCTTATACCCAAAGCACAAACAATGAAAGAAGAAATAGATAAATGGGATCTCCTCAAAATTGGATACTTTTTTTGACTCAAAGGACTTTGTCAAGAAAGTAAAAAGGCAGCCTACTGAATTGGAGAAAATATTCAGAAATCACATAACCAATAAGTGTTTAATACTCAGAATATATAAAGAAATCCTACAACTCAACCACAAAAAGATAAACAACCCAATTTAAAAATGGGCAAAAGACATGGATAGACACTTTTCCAAAGAGGAAATACAAGTGAGTAAAATGCCCATGAAAAGATGTTCAACTTCACTAGGGATTAGGGAACTGCAAATCAAAACCATAATTAGATACAATTTCACACCTACTAGAATGGCCATTATCAAAAAAAGGGAAACTACAAGTTCTGGAAAGGATGCAGAGAAAGAGGTACATTTATTCACTGTTTGTGGGAATGTAGAATGGTGCAACCATTCTGGAAGGCAGTATGGCTGTTCTTCAGGAAGCTATGTACAGAATTGCTGTACAAACCTGAAATCCCATTACTGGGTATATACTGGGAAGAAATGAAAACAGGGACATGAATAGATAGTTGCACACTGATGTTTATAGTGGCCTTATTCATGATTGCCAATATATGGAAACAAACCAAATGTTCATCAACTGATGAGTGGATAAACAACCTGGGGTATATAAATATAATGGAATATCATGCAGCTGTAAGAAGGAATGAAGTCATGATGCATGGAAAAACATAGATGAATCTCATAAACAGTATGTTGAGAAAAATAAGCAAGAAATAAAAAAAAACAAATATTGAATGATCTCACTAATATGAAGTAACTATATGGAGAAAATTCTTGCAATTTAAATTCAAGAGCATTGGTTTTAGATGATAGAAAGAGCATAGAGATTGGGCAAATGATGCTTAAGGAGTACAGAATGTTTAATGAGGTTGATTGTAAATGTTCAGAAATGGATAGTGCAATACTGTGTGATGGTAGCACAATAGTGTAAATGTAATTAACAATGCTGAGTGTGAGTATGGTTGAATGAGGAAGGCTAGGGTCATGTTTGCTTTCAGAATAAAAGCTAGAAGATAAAACCTGGGACTGTATAACTGATGACTTCAGTTAATTGTATAAATATAAGAAAGTTCTTACCTGAACTAGAGAAAAAACTTATGTCACTATTACAAGGTGTTAATGATAGGGTGGTTATGGGAAAAAACAATTAATGCAAACTAAGGTCTATACCTAATGGTAACATCATAATCTTCTTTCATTAATTGCAATAAAGACAATATATCAAATATAAATGTAAATAATGGGGGTGTAAGCTGTATGGGATTTTGGTGAGGGGAAAAATGAGAAATCTCTCATATTGATTGTGGTGGTGAATGTATAACTATACATTTATACCAAAGACCATTTATTGTACACTTAGGATGGATATATGGTGAGTAAACGAAATTGTTTAAAAAAAAGAATAATGCTAAATAATAACAGTGACAGTAAGAACTTTGGTTTTCTTCCATATTTTACTGGGAATGCATTCAATATTCCACTGAGGTGGGATAAACTCTATGTAGCTAAGGAAGATTATTTCAGTGATACCCATCTGTGGTCTCAGATCCAATGTATATGACCCTTGTACGCTAACACCTTTATTTAAGTTTTATTTTTCTGCAGTAATAGAGAGATGTCATTCAAAAGGGCTCCAGGCAAAATAGTCATTAATGAATTGAAAGATGTGTTCATTTGTTCCTCCAATTTCTGTAAGGCAATTATGGAGTGGTAACACATACATGTCCTGGTATCCAGACAGCAAGGACCCTGTGGGATGGGCTTAGTTTCAATAAATATTAATGTTATGGCTGGGATGACGGAAGAGTCACCAGAGATTTATAATATCAATTTATATTTTTTCTTGAGACATTTTCCCATTATCTCCTTAGAAAGTTGATCAGGATATTTACAATGATATTAAAAGGTTCTATTGCAATGTCCTAGGCACTATTGCAACAATTTTTGTGACTTTTAAGAAAATGCTTTTGAATAAGGGTTGGGTTAGGTGTTTTTAATTACTTTTCTGGCCTTACTCTTTGTTTTAAATTTGATGAAAGGAAGTAAGATCAGAATATGATAATATAGCCACAATTGCATCCAAGAGAAAATTTTTTTTCTATCTGATCATTTTAGCCTACTGTAAAATTGATTTTTTGATACTTTATTCATTATCTTAACAATCACTTTCACAAATGGTGAGTCACAGATAGTTTCTTATTGTATTTGCAGCATTGTGCACCAGGATAATTTTTTTTTTTAATTTCAGTAGAATGAATTAAATAATTCATTCTAGAATTCTGGATTTGAAAGTAAATTCCATGTTTGATACAGTTTTATAGGTTTAGCCAAACCCAGACACTTTATGTTTGTATCTCATGAATCTATACCATGTCAAAGAGGAGAATTTTCCTGGATTAAGGAAAGTCAATTTAAAATATACTGGTAGATTGAATCATTTATATGTGCTGAATATTTTTATGTAATAGCAACATGATATGTCCATAAACTCTACCAAAGTTATTCATTCTGATATCCTCATTTTAGAACGTTTTTTGATAACTCCAATGTTTATCCTCTGGTTATTGTTTAATTTCTGTTTAATGATTGTTGTGTCAATGTTATTAACATGGATTTCCAGAAAAATTATCATCCATTTCTTCCATTTTTGTCCTTGCTATTATCTTACCACTGTGGATGCCTTCTTTAAAATTTAAATTCTCTTTCATATTTAGTTCTTTCTCTCAATTTGGTTTTTATCTATTTTCTTGAAAAAAATCCATTAGCATATCTAATCTATTTTATCTGTTGTCTTGAAAAGCTGTCTGTCAATTTCAGCATCCATTTAATCTTCTCTTTCCAAATATATTTCTGCTATTATTTTTCCTCCTTTTTCCTTATGGTTTATAATCATTCTTCTTGCAATTCCTTCATTTAACAGCTTTTATTCCATTATAGCCTTTCCTTTCAAAATAAAGTTACTGTAAATTTAGCATTGGCCACCTCTTATAAGTATTGGTATAGTGTATGCATAAATTCCTGGAGTATTAAGTGTAATTTTTCACCTTGCATGTAAGTAGTACTTCAAAATAAGACTCTTAAAACCTAAATGGCTTACTTTAGAACAACATCACCATCATAGTGACATTACAATTCTCTCATATTTCTCAGAAAGTGGACTCTCATTAAGCATCACTTCCAGTGGTAACAAAACTACTCCCTGTTTGGGACTTTAGCAAATCATTTTAGTGGAGATTTATCTGGGGATGAGCAAGACACCTCAGTAAAACCTGCCATCTTGTCCAGAAATCCCAAACAGTCACTTGAAAAAATACAAGATGTTTTCACTTTTAAAAAATTGCAAAATGATATTAACATATTTTATAGCTCATTTTAACAATGTCATTCAAACATCTTCCAAATTTGTTCTTCTTGACTCTACAGAAGGCAACACGATTTTTATTATCCATCACCAAAGGACTAAAAACTAAATGCTCAACTTGGTGTGAACGAATCCAGCTGCATATTTCAGGGAGATCTCAGGAACTGGAAAACAAAGGAAGCCCAGGCTGATCTCCAGTGTGTTCTGCCTTTTTGACAGGCCCTATTTCTCCGTTTCTATTATTTAGACCTTGTCCATATCTATGTGGAATTGAAGCTGAAAAATTGGGTGATACACAGAGATCGTAGGTATTGTTTCTGGTCAATTCACAATCTCCTAAAACAATTCTAATAAGGAATGAGTTTGATCTTAACTTTCTAAGTATTAAAAACAGAGCATCACTAAAAATATTTGAAAAATTATAAATGTTCCATACCTTAGAAAATTACTAAGTTGGTTGTAGGAAGATTATGTTGGACAAAGATCAGTTATGAAAATAAACATAAATACTAACCCACAGGCTCTCAATGATTTGGGCTCTTTGACCCTTAACTAAACACAAGGGGAAAATCTGAGTTACAATAAAATGAATAACAAATTATGTGGTTGGACCCAATCAACTCTTCATAATTTCCTGTACTACATTCAGTCTTTTTCACTTTGCTAGTTACTACACCTACTTGGAATGCTCTTCTCCTTTCTCAAATTAATTTGCAAAAACCAGCTTAGGGTCCTCTTCTTGAATGAATTGTCCATTTCCAGCTTGATAATCCCAAGACCTCTCATTCTTTTCAACTTCCTTGGCTTGTCAATGTGTTTCAATCATCCTGCAATGAAATACCCTTAAAATGTACAATGTTATTTTATGTATATGGTCCATCTCCTAATTTAGAAATGTCAATAAGAAATACCTTATTTTTCTTTTTATCCTTGCCACTGACCTTGATGTACTTATCTACAAAAACCTTAATGATGTCTAGCATATTGCACCACATTATTTATTATATGACCATATGTATATGCAATTACAGTGATCAAGCTAAACCATACTTTTAATCCAATAGACTGGACTTGGTTAGAATATGTGATACAGTTAAGAGTGGAATCTGGAACATACCATCGATCTAAATGTTCTCCATGGCAATTATGTGTTTATTTTCCTCAGTTATTCCTCCTAAAATAATACGTTAATGAGAATTTCCATTGGTAATTCTAGACAATAGTTCTGAGCATCAGCCGATGGAGGCCCTTCTAGGAAAGCAGCATTTCCCACGGATCACCCTCATCTACAACATTTGAAGAATGTTAACCTCCAATTTCTACCAGCAGTCTATTCATCACCTCCCTGAGCTATCTAACACAATCAGATATAGATCCATGCAATATTATTGAAATATATATCACTAACACCAGGAAGAGATCTTCTAGAAACAGACATAAATTCTAACACATTTCTAAAGACTAATGCTACAATACATATACCTATGCCTGTATTGAGGGGTGCACATCTTTATTCATGTTACACTATTTCCTTGGCATAAGATGTACCCTCACATTCTCTCCCATAGTGTCCACAATCCTCCTTCTCTCAATCCAGGCCATGTGAAAACTCAGGAATATTTGGTCAGTACCTCTGATACTTTTTTCACTTACACTACTTACTTAAACAGAATAATCCATGTGATTTGACAAATTGACACCCAAGAAAGCAATAAGAATCAAATGACTCCAAAAAATAATAAATAAATATGATGATCACTGGTATATATCAGATTCTGGCATATCAGCTATCAGTTTTGCTAGATGTAAATGAAGCTAAAGGATCATACACTTGTTTTGATGCTTCTTCTTCAGGATTGAAATTGCATCCTCCTCCTTTAAGCTATGACCAAGATGAGGGCATGACCAAAACTTGTTAGATGATTACCTCTGAGGCATATCTTGGACAAACATTAGCTGCTTCACATTGGTCTTCCTGGGACCAATTGGATAGGTTGGTTTTTCTTCAAAATTTCATGCCCTCTCTGTGTTCTTTCTCATTGGGTCAGATATACCAATCATTGATCACCATCTAGTCTGTATTATGCATCATCAGAATATTTAGAAGAAAAGGTTTCTGGACTCCTGGGGAAATCTGGCAACATCAATCCCTAAGTGAAATGGACTGAGATTGAGAGGGCATGAAACCCAGAAGAAAAGTACCAAAGGGCTTATAAACCTTTATTTCCCAAACAATGGTGGCTGGATTAATAAATGAAGGGGCCACCCCTGCTGTACAGTGAACATAATGACATCCAGGACTTAAAGATATGTTATTTCTGTGACATCAACTCAACTGCTGGTACATAAAGTCATATTATCTGTATCAAATTAAGCCTACTATGTCCATACATAGTACGAATTTTATTAATTCCCATTTATGTACACATCATTGTGGGTTAAAGTGATTGATTCTGAATTCCCAAATCTATCACTGACCTCACAGTCTGTGACCTAGCATTGTCCTTTATTCTTTCACAACTTCTTCAAGGCATTTTTTTATCTCCCTTTTCCTCAGACTGTAAATCAAGGGATTCAATGTGGCAATCACCACAGTGTAAAACACCAAAGCAATTCTGTCAAAGTCAGGGGAACCACTGGAGTTGGAACTTGGACCATAAAATCCCAGTGAAAGCAATGTTCCTTTTTAAAATGTTCTCATAATTTTCTTCACTGGACTCTGAGTCTCATGTTATCACTAGTTTTGATTTCTCTGCTTCTCCATCCGCAAATTTAAAGCCCTGGGATCTCTAAAATGCTCAAATTCTAGGGCCATATTCTGCCTGCCAAGACACACCATCAAAATCATTATTCCTTAGGTCTTGCAAAGTTTCCATTGTGCTAACAAGGCACATGCTCCAGGTGCACCTACACCCAGATATTGAAGACTGTTGACTTCCTTCTTGCCTCCAAGTATCTCCCTATCCCTTGGACTCAAAGATGTCCCCTTCCTTCTTCTCTTCCCTTCTCCCATCTCCTTTTTAGAATTCCTTCCTCCCAGAGGCTAAATAAATAAGGTGAAGGAAACAAGGTTCTCTGGGTATAAATCCAGCCAAATCTTTTTCTTCACTCTCTCAGTTTGGGACCAAAATATAAATTGTTCCCTTTTTGTTTATTTTTCAAAAAAATAATTTTATACATTAATATATTTTATTTTTATTGGTATATGAATAAAGGATTAACAATTTCTTTTTTTAAAAAAAAAGGTAATAAAATCTCTAAAAGAAAGAAAAGGCTGTGTGGAGACCTGGATTTTTTTTTTTTTATCATTTCTCTTTATAGAATATCTATCAACACCTGTCTTCTAATAGCATAATCACTGCAATGGCTTGACTCTGTTTTGTACCCCATAAAATACTATGTTTGGAGGTTGATGTCATAAACATGGTGATGTAAGCAGCTACTGGAAACTTCTCTCCAGAGTTTCAATGAATAAAAAGACTACTATGATTGTTTGAAACTCTGGGGAGAATATAGAGTGGAGAGGAAACTACAGATGCTGAATTGAAGAAAGAGAAGAAATATCAATTAGTAATCTTCCATCCCAACCCAGCTGGTCTTTTGCCTCCCCCTCACTTGGCCTCAGTGTAGGTAAGGCACAGAATCAACAGATGGGGACTCTCTCACCAAGGACACAGATTTTAAAATCTCTCACAGCAATGAGACCTAACCCCACTGTTTTAACACCCAGGAGACAGGGGAGGACATTTCAAGGTCCAGGTCAGCGAAGGACAAGAGACTGAGAAAATGTGGACAAAGGCTGCATTTTCAGCCCTGGGTCCAAAATCCCTTCCCCCACACTTGAGGGAAGCAGCAGCCATGGTTGATTTTTTGCTTTGGGGAAAGCTGGAGTACTGGGTCAGCTGAAAGAGTACTCTGCCACAGGTGTAGCCGCACATCAAGCAAGATTTGGGCTGGCAAAGTAAGGGCATAGGAATCCTGCAAGCTTCATCTCACCTGCGTAGACACAGCCTGTGCTCAGAGGCAAAAAGCAGCCTCAGAGGACAATTAAGTTACAAACAACACCACCTTCTGGATGTCCCAAAAAGTGCAAGGGAATATGCTGACAACTAGCCAACAAGAGAAACAAAGAAATATAGAGGTCAAAGAAATCCAACAAGAAAACCCAAGGCAAAAGAGTGAAAACAAACTCCAGAATAAATTAATCAAGAAAATCAGATGCCTAGATGGCAAAAAATCATAATCCACACCAGAAAACACAAAGATATGGCACAGTCAAGGGAACAAACTTGCACTTCAAATGAGATAAAGGAGCTGATACAACTAATTAAAGATGTTCAAACAAAGCTTCTAAAACAAATCATCATGTTGAAGGAAAATGTGACAAAAGAGAGGAAGGATATAAAGACAACACTTGGTGACCATAAGGAAGAGTTCATAAGCTTGAAAAAACAAATGTCAAGACTTGTGTGAATGAAAGTCACAGTAGAAGAGATGAAAAACACAATGGAGACACACAACAGAAGACTTGGAGAGGCAGAAGAAAGGATCACTGAACTAGAGGATGGAACATCTGAAATCAAACACACAAAAGAACAGTTAGGAAAAAGAATGGAAAAATATGAGCAGGGACATAGGTAACTGAATGACAACATGAAGCACATGAATATACATGTTGTAGGTGTTCCAGAAGGAGAAGAGAATGGAAAGGGGGCAGAAATAATAACAGAGGAAACAATCAATGAAAATTTCCCAACTCTTATGAAAGACATAAAATTACAGGTCCAAGCAATGCAGCATACTCCAAACAGAATTGATAGAAATAGACTTACTCCAAGACACTTACTAATCAGATTGTCAGATTTCAAAGACAAAGAGAGAATTCTGAAAGCACCAAGAGAAAAGTGGTCCAACACATACAAGGGAAGCTCAATAAGACTAAGTGTGGATTTCTCAGTACAAACCATGGGAATGTGAAGGCAGTGGTATTGAAGGCCTTGGACCTGCCCTTGAAAGAGGACATTTTCAGCATGGAAGCTGCAGTGAAGCCATAGGACAAGAGGATAAGGAGTAAAGTTCCAAAGACAACAAAATATAGTTAGAAGAAGAAGAATTATTTGGCTGAAGAAGGGATTGGAGCAAGACAAAGGAACAATCTGAGGCATGTCACAGAAGAAATGCTGAATGATATTTGGTCCACAGTAGCAGAGATGAAAGCAAGAGACTATTTGAGCTAAGCCATAAAGGAAACCACTCAAATTGGCCCAAGTGACTAATTTTCCACAGAGGCTGGGGGCCATGAGGGCTGAGTACTGCAGAATGCCACAGCCTATTTCAGAGGTGTAATTGTATAAACAGACAAATGGCAATGTAGTTGAGCATTCTGTCAATAACTAAATTACCATATCACTTCACATAGATAATGAACAGAAAAGCTGTAACGGGGACTGTTTGTAAAAGAAATGAGATAACTGGAGGACAATATAGTCTATTTCCAGTAAGAAGAAATGAGGAAGTGCTAAAATGTTTTGAGAAATCTCAGCCTTTACAAGGTAACCATTAAAAAACTTCTGTTCATAAATACTTCAGAGATCAAATTACCACAGCAAACACTTTCTTATTCAAAAAGCTGTTAAACAAATGATGCCATCATTAATCTTTGTTTTTATCAGCCAGCCCAAATGTTATCATTTCTAATCAAAGCATATTTTCAATTGTTTCTTATTTATCAGGAACCCCTATGCTTTCTCTCTCTCTTTCTCTCCATTTCTCTCCCTCTCCCTCCCTCCCTCTCCTTCTCCCTCCCCCCCTCACCTCTCTCTCTCTCTCTCACTCACTCTGTCTCTCTCTCTCTCTCTCTCTTTGCATTGGATAATTTATTTTGGTATACAACTTATTTTTCCACTCTTCCCACAGTTTTTTCCCAAAACATTCTTGGTATCATATATTCCTCCTCCTCAGAATTACCTCCTATTGACCCTTTTTAGCAAAGGGGAAAAGAAGGAAATGGAAAGAGAAAATGAAAAAGTACCCCCTGGAATTGTTCATTTTCTTTAAGACATTTCAGCAGCAACACTTTCTGATATTGTGCATCTAGCTCTAATGGATATTATTGTGGTTTTGAAATAGTCCATAATATGTAGGATAAGAAGGATACAAAACCTGAAGAGCTTTAACTTCCAGGAATCATGAGGACAAGATTACTCTCAGAAGAACAAGAATTACATTTATTCTTGTCTGGTGTTTCCTTGCCCCTGTTAGAACTTATAATATTATTGAAGAACTGCTTTGGATTCACTCAACCTAGGAATCCTACCCACCTCCACACACACACACACACACACACACACACACACACACAGTCATCTGTGGACTGCTCAAGTATGACTCTTAATAAAACAAGTCAGGTTTAATAGTCCCCTTAAAAATGGCCTACAATGCATCTCCTGGAGCTTTCTCCTATTTATTTTAAAACTAATTAAATGAGTCAGGATTCCCAGCATGCATTTTATGATAAAATTTCTTCACACAAACTATATATTTAGATCTTCTTTCTATAGGGCTTGTCTTCAAGTTAACAGAAACAAAATGAAGAGATCCTTCTACACTCCAAAGACAATGATACTGAGTTATTTGTAAATCTGTGAAATTCTGCCTGCATCCAAGGTATTTGATGTTCCTTAGAACATAGCCCATAAGTGACTCACCTAAGAGTTCCAGAAAGTTTACTTCTGTGATCCAACAACTCTTTCTTTGTGGTGTACCCAGGTATTCAGAAACAGCCAAAAATATTTCAGTTCTGAATTTTGGTAGCATCCCATTCCATCAGTAACCAGAGGTGAAAACATAAAGTTTTGTTCACAATCTTTGAGTCATCTAATCTCCCTTAGAAATGACCCAGTTATGAAAGAAGACAGGCTTAAATACTTACAAGTCTTCTCCTTCACATCTAAGGAAGGACTTGAGAAAACATCCCATAACAAAGAAAGAAAAATATACTACAAGGAAAGTTGTAAATAATGCCCTCCTGGGTGCTACAGGAGAGACCAACCCTGTTAACTGGTTCCTTGATTAGCTTCTATGATCTTCTTCAGGATATTAATCTTCTGAGATGCTTTTATATCTGGTTTTTCTCCTTTCACCCTGCCTTTTTATTCCCCAAAGACATATTATGGGGCCAATACAGACATCATATCCAATCCTGTTATCTATAAAATAAATTATATCACCACATCATGGGGCAATCCTCAGTGACTTCTGTCTAAGAAAGATACCAAAATGCGCACGTCACCAGAAATTCTAAGTCAGACTCTCTGCAGATGATGGAGTCTCCACTCTTTATTTTGGACCAACTTGTTACTTTTAGATCAAACCCCATTGAGTATATCATGTTCAGAGAGACCTAACTGAGGCATACAAAAGGATGAGAAGAGCGAGATTTGAAGATCAGGTGACTTTGAAAAAATAAATAAGATTTGGTTTCCCCAAAACAAATAAAACAGAAAGAATCCGTCTACCTCCCTCCATTCCACCTCCCTATCTTCCCTCCACATGTGTGCAAAAAAAAAACAGTTCTCATTTTCTAATGCCAAGACAATAAAGGGGGCTAAGGCTTTTTCCTTTTGTCCTCATAGTCAAACATTTCTTTCACCAAAACTCTAAACCACCCAGAATAGCATCAGAGAATGGATAAAAGAGGTCAGACATACTTCTAACACATTATTTTTCCCTTGTTTCTCCTCCATTCAACCTTCTTTTTTAAAAGTTCCCCTTAATTGTTTGAAATAGGTTAATATTTTTTAAATACTAGGTATCTTTTAAATATTTCTTCCTCACATCTTTTTAGCTATTCACTTCTTTCAAAAAGCTAGGTTGTTAGGTTCTCAACTCTCAAAGAAGGGATGTGGCAGCAAAAAGAATTTAAAGTGAGGGGGAAAAATAAAAAACATGAGGCATTCTGTAGAACAACATTCAAATAAAATGCAAAAGACATGGATGAACCTTGAAGACATAATGGTAAATGAAATAAGCCAGACAAAAAAAGTGGAGATATTTTATGTTACCACTAATGTGAACTCCATGAAAAATGTAAAATAAATGTCTTATAATGTAGAATATAGAGGTCCTAGAGATGGTCAGAAGCTAGTAAAGAGGGAATGATAATATAATATGTACAGATATGGTAATTAGGGTGAACTTATTGGTATGGGAATGGTTAGGTGTGACTATGATTCATTAATGGAATTACAAGAATCAGTGATGCAGGAGCTAAGATGGTGGCATAGAGAGGAGTGGAAGACTGTTAGTCCCCCTGGAACAATTCATAAATGACCAAAAAACTAGTGAATAACCTGGAATAACTGCAGGGAGACAAATGTGACTGTCTACTCATCATCCACCAACCTGAATTGGGAGGAATGCCCAAGATTGCAGCATAAAATCTGTAAGTAAAACTGTAGACCCACACTGAGAGCCAAGAGCTGAGAGCCCCTCCCACACAGAAGCCTCATGGTGCTAGAAAGCAGCACTCTCTCAGCCCAGCTCCAACTGGGATTTTAATGTTAACTGCTCAATACAGACAGAAATCCTCAACATGCAGACAGAGGCTTTTGGTGACAACTGACCTTGGGAGAGTCAGGGGACATATCTGTCTCAGGATAGGAAACCAAGAGGATTGGGTGCTATCTCTGGCTGATGGGTGAACCTGGGAGCTATTCTGTCCCTTTCTCTCTCTGTGGAGAAAACCTCAGCCATTTTCAGCCTGCAGTGCTTTGCAGTAAAGACAGCCTCAGCCATTTTAAAATCAAAACACTTTGATCAGCAGAGTCAGAAAAACAAAGAACTTATTGATATTCAGATGACCTCTCTGGAGGGGGCACAGCTTCCCAAGAGGAAAAGGAGAGGCCCAGCTCTTCTGCCTGACTTTCCAGAACCAGACCCCAAAGCCTGGGGGAGGAGAGCCACAGGCCACACCCTCTTACACAGATGGTGACAGGCTGACAGGTGCACCTGTCAGGCAGAAAAGCACAGGTGTATCAATCCTCTAAGAAAAACCATTAGGCAAACCAGATACTGAATATTTCCTCTTTCTGTGACTTCAGCGTGTTCTCATCTGGGAAAACCTGATTGGGGTGGCCTAGGAGGTCAGATGCCTAGACAACAGAATACTACAACTTACACTAAGGAAAATGAACCTACAACCCAGTCAAAGGAACAAACTAACACTTCAACTGAGATACAGGAATTTAAACAACACTAAATCAATTCAAAAAGTTTAGAGAATATTTTGCAAAAGAGATAGAGGCCGTAAAGAAAACACTGGGAATATATAAGGCAGAAAATGAAAGTTCAAAAAAACAACTAGTAGAATCTATGGAAATGAAAGGCACAACACAAGAGATGAAAGACACAATGGAAACATACAACAGCAGATCTCAAGATGCAGAAGAAAACACTCAAGAACTGGAGAACAAAACACCTGAAAGCCTATATGCAAAGGAGCAGATGGAGAAAAGAATGAAAAAATATGAGCAACATCTCTGGGAACTTAAGGATGAAACAAAGTACAAGAATGTACATATCATTGGAGTCCTAGAAGGAGGAGACAAGGGAAAAGGGACAGAGGCAATAATAGAGGAAATAATCAATGAAAATTTCCTATCTCTTGTGAAAGACATAAAATTACAGATCCAAGAAGTACAGCATAACCTAAACAGAATAGATCTGAATAGGCCTACACCAAGACACTTATTAAACAGATTATCAAATATCAAGGACAAAGAGAGAATCCTGAAAGCATTAAGAGAAAAGCAATCCAACACACACAAAGGAAGCTTAATAAGACTATGTGCAGATCTCTCAGAAGAAACCATGGAGGCAAGAAGGAAGTGGTGTGATATATTTAAGATACTGAAAGAGAAAAACCGCTAACCAAGAATCCTATATCCAGCAAAGCTGTCCTTCAAATATGAGGGAGAGCTCAAAATATTTTCTGACAAACACACAATGAGAGACTTTGTGAATAAGACACCTTCCCTACAGGAAATACTAAAGGGAGCACTACAGGGTGATAGAAGACAGGAGTGCATGGTTTGGAACACAATTTTGGGAGATGTTAGCACAGCAATGTAAGTACACCAAACAAAGATAACTATGAATACGGTTGAGAGAGGAAGGTTGGGAGCATGTGAGACACCAGAAGAAGGGAGGAAAGATAAAGAATGGGACGGTGTAACTTGGTGAAATCTAGAGTCCTCAACAATTGTGATAAAATGTACAAATATGGTGTTTTACAGGGGAGAACAAGCAAATGTCAACCTTGCAAGGTGTTAAAAATGGGGAGGCATTGGGGGAGGGATGCAATCAACATAAACTAGAGACTGTACTAACAGAATCATTGTATTAAGCTTCCTTTAGTATAACAAAGGTGACATACCAAGGTAAATGCAGATAAGAGGGGGGCATAGGGGAGGAATATTAGACACTTGACATTGTTGGTGTTGTCTGACTCTTTACTCTACTTTGATTTAAGGTTACTTTTCCTTTTGCTACTTCCTAGCTGTCATTTTTTTTTCCCTCTTTCTTTTGTCTCTCTACCTTTTTTGACTCTCCCACCTTCCTTGTGGAAGAAATGTAGATGGCCTTATGTAGATAGTGGTGAAGGTGGTGAACACATAAATATGTGACCATACAGAGAACCATCAATTATTTACTTAGGATGGAATGTATGGTGTGTGAACAAAACCATCTTAAAAAAATGGGTTGGTGACAAAACTTCAAGGGCAATATACTGAGTGAAATGTGCCAGGCACGTGAATACAATATTACAAGTTCTCACTGATAAGAACTAATTATTATATGTAAGCTCATAGACATGAAATATAAGGTACCAAAATACAGGACTAGGCTTAAGAATGGGGAGCAGTTGCTTAGGATGAGCAGAATGTTCAACTGGGATGAACTTAAATGTTTGGAAGTAAACAGAGTTGTCAGTAGCAAGATGTGAGAATAAATAAACATGCTGAATGTTGCATGAACGAGGTAGAAAGGGGAAGCTCAGAGTCATATATGTTAGCAGAAGGAAAGTTGGAGGTCAAAAGATGGGAATGTATAAAACTGAATCCTATGGTGGGCAATGTCCACGATTAACTGTACAAATATTAGAAAACTCTTCCATGAAACAGAAAAAATGTATGACAATACAACTAGAAGTTAATAATAGAGGGGCATATAGGGAAGAAACACATACCTATTGCAAACTATATACTACAGTTAGTAGTATTTCAACATTCTTTCATTAACAGTAACAAATGTACTATACCAACACTATGAGTCAACAATTGAGGGTGGTTGGTTAGGGATATGGGAGGATTTGTGTTTCCTTTATTTTTTGTTTTTGTTTTTCTTTCTTTATTTTCATCTTTCACTTTATTTCTTGTCTGGAGTAATGAAAAAGTTCTAAAAATTGAACAAAAATTAAGTGCAGTGATGGATGCACAGCTGTATGAGGGCACCAGGGGCAAATGATTATACACTTTGGATCTTTGGATAATTGTATGGTACCTGAAGAATATCAATAAAAATTAAAAAGAAAGGAAAAAAATTAAAATCTCATTAACTAAAAATTTTAAAGCTCTTAAAAAAAAGAATCAGTGATGCATTGAAGGAGAACATGTGAATGTGTTTGTAAATGGTTGTTTAAAGGCATGTAACCCATGGAGTAGCACCACAAACCTAAATAAATGTTAGCATGATATACTTATAAGGTATGACACTGGTGCAGAGGGTTAGCAACAGAGTGGTAAGGAAAAACTACCCATTATGTGTTATATTCAATAGGAATATCTTACCAACTCTACACTAACACTAAGGATGAATAATTAACAGCTGATAAGAAATCTGGGATGTATTATGTTATGATAATTGCTTAAAGTTGAGAATGATGACGATTGTTACAACTAAGTGAAGATAATGTAAGAAACTGAACATTTATCTTGGGATAGAATATACACTAAGTCAAGTCAGGAACCCAATACTTAATAAATCAAGGCTTGACTTGAGGCTTGCTCTTGTGAAATTCATGGTTGTAAAAGTGAGGCTGAGCTCTCCTATAATTATGCCTACAAGGCACCTCCAGGGAACCTCTTTCCTTGCTCTGATGTGGCCTTTCTCTCTCTAAGCCCAACTCAGCTAATAAATTCATTGACCTCCTCCCCAGGAGTGATAAGACTCTCAAGGGAATGAATCTCCCTGGTGACATGGGATATGACTCCCAGGAATGAGACTGGCCCTGGCAGCAAGGGATTGAAAATGCTGACTTAACACAAAGGAGGAAAAAATAAAGGTAACGAGCTGAAGTCACAGTGAGAGATCCCAAAATCAAGAGGCTATCCTGGAGGTTTCTCCTATGCAAGCTCCAGCTAGACATTCCAAATGGCCACAGTATGCCATGCCCCTACCAAAAGTAGTTTTCAAATACCTAGGTCCCTACCTGAGATTCTATACAGGATTCACTCACTAAGTTTTATCTCTCAGAAACTTAAATCTACTCGAGTGTTCCTATGCCAGACAAGTACTAAAACTCAGAGGCAACAGCTTCTTGAAGATTAACAATCAGATGCAGTCCCTTTCCCCTTACTGTCAACACCTCCTTTCAATCTGAACAAGCTAGGATATTCACTCCCTAGGCACCCCTGAATCTGGTGAAAGAGATTAAGTGAAAGGAAGGGGTAGAAACAAACATGCTAAGACTCAGCAAAGGTCTATGAATACTGAAACTTTATATAAATATATGTATACATATTTAGATACTGCGGTGTTGGAATACTTGAAAGGAAGTAACTGACATGGTGGAACTGTAACCTATAATATTCTTTGAAATTTGCTCTTTAGCTACTCATTGAATTGTGCTTTAAAGGTCTTCACATTTCTGTATATACTTTATAATACATAATGGGCATAGAACTGAGACTGTAAAACTGTAATCCACAGCAATTTTTGAAAATAACTGTATAGCTGCTTGGGCTGTACATCAAAAGTTAACACCTTTTTGTGTGTATGATATATTTTACAATAATGGAAATATCTGAAGTTGTGGAATTCTGACCCATTACATTCTTTCAAATTTGCTACTTATTGAATTGTACTTTGAAAGTTATCACTATTATGTATATATGTTAAAGTTCATAATAAAAGAAAAGGAAAAAAAAAAGCAAAGGAGGCAGCAAACCCGACAAATCCCTTTGAAGGCCCCAAGAGCAGAGAGGCTTGCCTTTTGTTGTTGCACTGTAAGATTTCTTTTTATATTATGACTATTAACCCCTTATTGGATAGGTGGTTCCCAATTCTTTCTACCATTGTGTAGGTGATTTTACTTTCATGAAAAAGTCCCTTGGGGCACAAAAGTTTGTTGTTTTTTTTTTCTAAGAGGCCCCATTTATGTATTTTTTTTTTCTTTTGTTGCTTGTGCTTTGGGTGTAAATTCTAAGAAACCATTGATGACCACAGGGTCCTAAAGATACTTCCCTAGGTTTTCTTCTAGGAGTTCTATATTGTTGGTTCTTATAGTTACACCTTTGATCCATTTTGAATTGATTTTTTGTAAATAGTGTGAGGTAAGGGTCCATATTCATTCTTTGCTTATGGAGATCCAGTTTTACTGGCACCATTTGTTAAGAGACTGTTCTTTCCCAATTGAGTGCACTTGGTATCTGTATTAGTCAGGGTTCTCTAAGTGAAACAGAACCAATAGTAATATCTGTAAATAGTATGCAATTTTATAAAGGTGTCTCATGCAACTGTGGATATTCATGAGTCCAAATTCTGTAGGGCAGGCTGTGAGCTGGCACTCCAATGAAGGTCTTCAATGAATTCCCTGGCAGTCTAGCAAAAGGAGACAAAAGTTCTCTCTTCTGTCCACTGAAAGCTTTCACCTCCCCCTTAAAAGTTTTCATTGATTAGATTAAATATCTATCACTGTGGAAGACACTCCTTTTTGCAGACTGCAAATGTAATTAGCCACAGAAGAAATCAATGTCCTGATGATTTAAGTTCACAAAATGTCCTCACAGCAACAGATAAGCCAGTGATTGCTTGACCAGACAGCTGGGCATCATCACCTGGCCAAGCTGAAACATGAAGCTAACCATCACAGTACACACCTTGTCAACTTGGAAGGTATACACATCACCTCAAACCATGCCTAATCTCCAAAAAAAAAGCAACAGACATATTTTTCACCCAACAATACCCAACTGTCCTGCAAACAAGCAGAAACACACTAAACTTCTCCAGAATATGGTGCAAGCCCTTGGGTAATATTCACTCTTAAACTTGGTATCCTAACGACATAAATATGATAACGTGAACAATACAAATTATGTCATATGATAAGGGGATAAGCTACAGAAGAAAGCAAAGACATTTGCTTTACAAATACAAGCATACTTTAACAAAATAAGGAAGAAATATTCAGGCCATTACAGTCCTTGTTCCTATAACTGGTCACATGGTCGCAGTTCATATCTATCACTACCTTCTTCCATTACACTTTCCATGTTTCCTTTACCCTCAGCAAGCACCTCATCTGGCTGTGGTTCTTTGCCTGACAGGTGACCCAAACCTTCATTACTGAAGTTTCTGGGCCATTGGCAGTCCCACCTGAATTGGGTTGCTGCAGTTTTCCATTGATTTTAATCACAGGACATGGTAATACTGAGATACCCTAGGGAATCTCCTCCACTCCATGAAAATTCTTCTTTACCTACATTGTGTGGTTGCAGTCTTATTTCCCCTTGGTAGTCAGGATCAATCACCCCAGCCAGTACAGTAATGCCCTTCCTTGGCTTTTGTTTCAGAGGCATGAGAAGCCCAAAGTGGACAGGTCACAGTCTTAATTTCCAGTTTAATGGAATCACTGTTGTTTCTCCTGGTGTGAGCATTCCTGCTTTTGAAACTATGACTTGTAGACCAGCAGAGCTTAAGGTTGGAGGGACAGGAGGCAAAATATTTTCTAGTGGTTCACTAGGGGTGATAGTGATTGATGCCACTCCCATTTTCACCTCTTGTTTCCTGGATCTGTGAATCCTGGCTATAGGAGAAAGAGCACCACAGACTGCATGCTGATTCAAAGCATACACAGCCTCCTGCACTCCTGCAGGACATTGTCCCAGCCTTGCAAGGTATTGCCACCTCGTTGGCACTGTATTGAGTCTTCAAATGGCCATTCCAATGTTCTATGAGTCTAGCTTCCTATGGATGATGGGGGAAATGGTAAGATCAGAGAATTCCTTAAGCATGTGAACCCATCCTTTCAAAGTAGGTCTTAATTATCTTTACTGGAGTCTTCTATGAGAGGGTAAAAAACAGAGACAATTTGGAGAACACAGAGAGAAGCTAAGATATGTAATCCAGAGTTTGCCCCCAGGAGAAGCAAGGACCCACAAGAGCTGAGACAGAAGCCCAGAGACATTTGGTTTATATCCTGGAATAAAGCTAACCAAGGATGTAAAGAACTTGTACACAGAAAGTAAGAAACATAGAACCAGAAACATAGATAAAAGGAAGCAAAGAAGACCTAAGTAAATGGAAGGAAATTCAGTTTTCATTCATGGTTTGAAACCAGAATCAAAACCCAGGAGAGAAGTTCAGCAGAGCCATCCAAGAATCAAAACCCAGGAGAGAAGTTCAGCAGAGCCATCCAAGTGCGTTCCTATGTGACAGAGGAACCCTGGATGGCATTGGCCTATCCTCAGAGATGGTATCCACCTCTTGATGCCTTAATTTCCACATTTTCATGGCCTTAGAACTGTAAATTTGTAAACTAATAAACCCTCATTGTAAAAGCCAATCCATTTCTGTTATATTGCATTCCAGCAGCTTTAGCAAACTTAAAAAGCATCCTTGTCAAAAACAAGTTGGTTATAACGTTAAGGGTTGATTTCTGAACCCTCAATTTAATCCCAGTGGTTTATATGACTGTCCCTGAGCCTGTAAAATGCTGTTCTGAATATGTGGCTTTGCAATAAGTTTTAAGATTGGTAAGCATATTTCCTCCAAACATTCTTCTTCAGGATGGCTTTGGCTAACCAGGGTCTCTTACCCTTCCAGATAAATGGCTTTTCACATCTACAGAGGTTCTTGAAATTCTGATTGGGATTGTATTGAATCTGTAAATGGCTTTGGGGAGAATTGACATCTTAACAATATTTTAGTCTTCCAAAGCATGAATGAAAGCTGAATTTCCTTCCATTTGCTTAGGTCTTCTTTGCTTCCTTTTATCTATGTTTACTTTCTGTGTACAAGTTCTTTACATCCTTGGTTAACTTTATTCCAGGATATTTTATTGGATTTTTTTCTTGATTTCTTCTTCTGATTGTTCATTACCACTGTAAAGAAAAACTACTGATTTTTTAGATGTTGATCTTGTACCCTGTCACTTTGCTGAAATTATGTATTAGTTCTAGTGGCTTTGTTGTGGATTTTTCAGGATTTTCTGTATAGAGGACCATGTCATCTGCAAATTGGGAAATTTTCACTTCTTTCTTTCCAACTTGAATGCCTTTTACTTCCTTCTCTTGCCTAATTACTCTAACTAGAACTTCCAGTGGTGACTGATCCTGATCTTAGAGGAAAAGCATTCTGTCTTTCATCGACTATGATGTTAACTGTGGTTTTTCATATGTTCTGTTTATCATGTTGAGTAAGATTCCTTCTATTTCTAGTTTTCTAAGTGTTTTTAAAAAGATGAAGCATTGGGTATACATATTCCATCCTTTAACTTTCAACCTGCTTATGTCCTTGAATTTAAAATGTGTCTCTTGTAAACAGAGGGTCATGCTTTTTTGTACATTCTTCCAATCTCTGCATTTTGACATTCAAAGTAATTACTGATAATGCAGGACTTTCTTCTGCCACTTGCTATTTGCTAAGTCTTATACTTTTGGTCACCCTCAATTCTTCCTTTAATGCCTACTTCAATATTTATTTGACTTTTTGTTTTGTAACTTATTGAGTTCTTTTCATTTATTTCTGAATATATTTTCCATATATTTTCTTTGTGGTTACCATGGTGTTAAAATTTAACATTCTAAACAGATAACAATCATATTTAATTTGATACCTAACTTCATTAGTATACACTTAGAGTGTTCCTATACCCTTCCACCCCCTCCACCCACATTTTTTGTACATATGTTCAAAAAAATCTAATCATGGTTATTTATCTTGTTAAAGATAAATAGATTTGTCATTGTTATTTATCTTGTAAAAAAGAAGTGGGGTTTCATACCAAAACTACAATACAATAGTTCTGGCATTTTTATAATTACCCATATGGTTACCTTTATTGTAGGTCTTTATTTCTTTATGCTTCTTTAATCCACTGTCTTAAGGTTATTTCCATTCAGTCTGAAGAACTCCTCTTCATTGCTTTTAGGGTGGGTCTAGTGCTTGATGATTTCTGCATTTTTATCTCCTTCCTTTAGATGGGCCATAATTCCTTTTCTCTTTTCATGTTACAATCTTTTGTTTCCCACTGTACATTTTAAAATTTTACAGTGTTAACTCTGGGATTTAGTCCTTGAACTTTCTGTTCCTTAAGTTTGTATACATCTTGTGATATGCCAGAAATTTTTGTGAATGCCAGGAGCTTATCAAAACAAGTCAAAGCAAAAATTTTCTTTCAAAATTGTCTGTACAAGATAAGAGTACAAAATAAGAGTCTTCTGTCTTATCTAAGCTTTCTTGGAGACAGAAAACCAGCTTTTTCTCCCCTGGATTTCTGCCTGCTAATGGCCTTAGTAGTCTCCCATTTACGGTTTTCAGGAGTTCAAATGAATGCCTCCTCTGCTTTCTTTGAAATAAACTTTCACACACCTCCCTCCTCTCTTGCATGACTTAATGCAGATAGTCCTTTGATCCAGACTGCTTCAACTTAACTATTTCTTATAATTTTAATGTCCACAATGAACTTCTCTACTCTCAGGACAAATTCTGGGATAGTGAGACTGAGACAAGTTTCCTAGCTGAATTTTCAGACTTCATTCCTATAGACTTGCACTGACAGTCACTGCATTATCCATGTAGGAGTAACTGCTCCCTCTAGAACATGGCTAGGCACCCACAATGGGAGTAAAGCTGACTCTAACCCACATTGCAGAAGGAGAAGACGAGGGACCATCAAGGGTTATTCTCTTGCTTTGGAAGCTGCATTTTCTTTTTTTTTTTGATTCAGCATTTGCCCAGTTAATGCAGCGTTTTAAGTGTTTCCCACAGTTTTGAGGAAGGTTACTGTCTTTAAGATTCCTTGCCACTTTGCCTGAGGGGGATTAGAGCAACAGCCACCCTTAGGACCACCCAGCAATCTGAAGTAGCTGATCAAAGGCAGTGATCATTCATCAAACACACAACCCCAGAGTTTGGAGGAGTAGGTCTTTATCTCCCACTCTGACACGAGCAAGCTGCAACAGGAGCCCAGGCTGCAGTCCCTACAGCTACCTGCCAGGAGGCTGGAGGATAGGGAATGGTAGCTGCTTCAGGGAGGGTGAAACTTGACAGCCTCTTCCTCCTGCTCTTCCACTAGAGTCCAGAGTTTCAAAATAATTGATTCAGGCAGTTCCTGCCACTTCAGTAGTTGTTTTGGTGGAGTGTCTGATTTCTGGAACTTCCAAATCTGCCATCTCCCACAATCCTCTCATTCATTTTTTAATTACAAGGAAATAACTCAAACTGGCTGAAACAATAAAATAAATCTATTAGCTTCAATGGCTCAGACAGTGTTACCAAATATCCAGTTTCTGTCTTTTCTTTACTATGCTCTATGAAGCTATTGTTTCATTCTGTAGGTAATTTCAATCATGGTAGCAAAATGGTTGACAAATTCCAGTTCCCACTGGTTCAATCTGTATTACCCAAAAGAAGAGTTTTCTGGTAGGTTCCATAGAAGAGAGTTAGGTTTTCTTACCCAGAATCCCCTGCAAACATCTCCCTGCACCTTTGTGACTTTGGTTGGGCAATGGCCCTGTATTAGTTTCTAAGGACTGATATAACAACTTACAACCAACTGGGTGGCTTAAAACAACAGGAATTTGTTTTCTCACAGTTCAGGTGGTCAGAAATCTGAAATCAAGGTGTTGGCAAGATGGTTCCATCTGAATCACTGAGGGAGAATCTGCTCCTTACCACTTATGGTGGTTGCCAGCATCTTGATGTTCCTTGGCTTGTAAACACCTTACCACAGTCTCAGCTCCCATCATCACAGGTCCTTCTCTTGGTTTGTGGGTCTTCTGACGCTCTGTGTCCAAATGTTCCTCTTCTTATAAAGACAGCAGTTATGGGATTTCAGATCAATGCTAATCTAATATGACCTCATTTTAATTTGATGTTAATTACATTGCAAAGTCCCTATTCCTAAATATGGTCAATTTCAGAGGTACTGTATGTTAGGACTAGAATATACCTTTTTGTGGAACACAATTCAACACTTTACAGTCCCTCACTTCTACCCATGCTAGTTGTAATGGCTAATGGATTATATTTCTCATTGGCTAAAATCAATTAAGATTCAGCCCTGAACCCAGGGTGGGACAATTCCTGCTCATACAATGATGGCTGAGAATGGATAAAAGAATCCCTGACCCCCCTATCCCCTGCCACAAAATTCAAGATATTCCTCAAAAAACATGACTATGCAAGGTGGGCAATAAAAGTGAATGCACCACTAATTTCTGTAATTTAACCATCAATGTAATAATTAAGAATTCTGCGTAATTAAAAAAAAATTAATAGACATATAATTGCAAAAATTTTTATACCATTCCCATTATTGTTCCTTTTATATAGAACCTTCTTCTTGCTTTAAGAACATGAAAAATCTTTAATTTATCTAAGTATATTAATTTTGGAATTTTTCTTTATACTCATTTTTTGCTCCTTGCACTTTTTGCCATCTGAGTGGAGTTTTTCATATTTGTTTATTTTAGGGGCTTTTTCTAATGGTCCTTGTCTATCCTTTCATATTGCAGAGAGAATGAAGAAAGAACATTCAAGCATGCTGTTCATGGTCAGGTATTTATTGTCCTCATTCTGGAGTTCCCAGGTCCCTGGCTGTGACACAAGAAATTGTTCTAGTTTGCTAATGCTGCAGAATGCAAAACACAAGAAATGGATTGGCTTTTATAAAAAGGGGTTTTATTTGGCTACACAGTTACAGTCTTAAGGCCATAAAGTGTCCAAGATAACACATCAGTAATGGGGTACCTTCACTGGAGGATGAGCAATGGTGTCTGGAAAACCTCTGTTAGCTGGGAAGGCATGTGGCTGGTGTCTGCTCCAAAGTTCTGGTTTCAAAATGGCTTTTTCCCAGGACGTTCCTCTCTAGCAAGCTTGCTCCTCTTCAAGACTTCACTCACAGCTGCACTCTGTTCCTTCTCTTTGTGTCAGCTAATTTATATGGCTCCACTGATCAAGGCCCACCCTGAATGGGTGGGGCCATGCCTCCATGGGAATATCTCATCAGAGTCATCACCCACAGCTGGGTGGGGCACATTCCAAGCAAATCTAATCAGCACCAAAACGTCTGCCCCACAAGACTACATCAGAGATAATGGCATTTGGGGGAGACAATAAATTCAAACTGGCACATTCCACCCCCTGGAGCCCAAAATGGCATTATCTTTCCAAATACAAAATACATTCATTCCATTACAATATCACAAAAACTTAAATCATTTCAGTAGCAAAAGTTAAGTACAAGACCCTATCAAAATCAATTACAGGCATGGTGGCTCCTAAGGCATAATTCCTCTTTAGCTTTGGATCTGTGGACTTAGAACAAGTTATGTGCTTCCAATATACAAAGGAGGGACATTCATAGGATAAACATTCCCATTGCCATAAGGAGAAAGAGTAAGGAAAACAGGGTTAACAGGACCAAAACAGTTCCTAAAACCCGCAGGACAAACTCCATTAGATTTCAAAGTCTGAGAGTTATTTACAGAACTATATTGCATCCTTGGGGCTTGGGAGAGTGGGAGTCTAACCCTTCCCGTGGGCCTTTTCAGCAGCCTTTCCCTCTCCAAATGCTCGGGTGAGTGTTCTAACACACCCACACATTGGGGAGACCACCTTCTCATCCCCACCCTCCTCAAACATCGAGGCTGCACCTGGATTCCCTTCCATCTCTGAGGCACACGCTCAACCCCTTCAGAACAGTGGGGTGGCAGCCAGGCTCTCCCCAATTCCCTGGGAATGTACTCCATCTTTTTTGGGGATTGGGGTTGCAGAATATTTCCTGAGCATCAAGGTGGAAGGTCCACCCTCGACCTCCAGGGCAAACTCACCCTTTCCATGCATGTGGGCTGCTCTGCTCTCCCAGCCTGAGAACTCTTGACTCCAGACCTCATCCTCCATGGCTCTGTCTTTGAAGAAATTTTTCCTTCAATTTGTTCCTTGTCTGTCTTCTCCAGTCCAGACTGGCAATGGCTCTGTCTATAAAGATCTTGCAGAAATTCTGTTGGCTTCACATGAAGCACACAGGGGTCAAAGCCATCAGACAATAGGACTTTCCACAAATCCTTTCTGGATAATTCCATCTCCAATCTTGGCTTGTACTGAAATGGCAGCTGGATTCCATGTTTGGTTACATCCTCATGTTGGGCTGTAGCTTCTGGGGATCCACCCCCTGGAAGCCCAGAGTTTTTCAGGCCATCAATTTCTGGTTTCTTTGAAGCCAAGAGTTCATTTCTCAGCTTATCTCTGTCCTCTCGCATTTTACTGTAAGCTGCAAGGAGAAGCCAGGGTACGTTCACCACACGAAGTCTGGAGATCTCCTCAGCTAAGTATTCCAGGTTGTCGCTTTCAAATTCTTCCTTCCATCTGACACCAGGACACAATTTTGCCAAATTCTCTGCCACTTTAAAACAAGGATCACCTTTCTTCCAGTTCACAACAACACATTCATTATTTCTGCTTAAGGCCTCGTCAGAAGTATCTTTGGAGTTCATATTTCCACAGTCTCTTCAAAGCAGTTTAGGCCTCTTCTATCAAGCTCTTCACAATTCTTCCAGAATCTTCCCCTTATCCATTTAAAAAGCTGCTCCAACATGTTTGATATTTGCAAACACAGCAGCAAAAGCACCCTACTTCTCTGGTACCAAAACCTGTTCTAGTTTGCTAATGCTGTGGAATGCAAAACACCAGAGACGGATTGGCTTTTATAAAAAGGGGGTTTATTTGGCTACACAGTTACAGTCTTAAGGCCATAAAGTGTCCATGGTAACACATCAGTAATCGGGTACCTTCACTGGAGGATGTCCAATGGTGTCCAGAAAACCTCTTTTAGCTGGGAAGGCATGTGGCTGGTGTCTGCTCCAAAGTTCTGGTTTCAAAATGGCTTTCTCCCAGGACATTCCTCTCTAGCAAGCTTGTTCCTCTTCAGAGTGTCACTCACAGCTGCACTCTGTTCCTTCTCTTTGAGTCAGCTAATTTATATGGCTCCACTGATCAAGGCCCACCCTGAATGGGTGGGGCCATGCCTCCATGGGAATATCTCGTCAGAGTCATCACCCACAGCTGGGTGTGGCACATTCCAAGCAAATCTAATCAGCACCAAAACGTCTGCCCCACAAGACTATATCAAAGATAATGGCATTTGGGGGACACAGCACATTCAAACTGTCACACAAGGGTATGGCACAGATTGAGCCAGCAGGCAGAATTTATTGAATACACACTCGAGAGGGGTGTGAGGGGTGCACTTGCAAGGAGAGAGGTTTGTACCACTGTTGGGAGGTTTGCTTTCATTGTTTTTCTGTTCCTTCTATAATTTTCTACTGTTTTATTGTACTTCCCCTCGTCTTCCTCTGTGGACACCTGATGGTAGTTAACTCGTTCAGCTGCCAGGTGATCTTTACTGCTGATTTCCTCAGAAATATTTTTCTTCTTGAGCCTGATCCCTCCTGGAATTTGCCCCTTGCTCATTAGCAGGTCCATGCCCTAATTCTAAGCCTGCCTTGCTCTGATCTGCTTTACACTATAAGACCTGGAGGGGATCCTACAGTTGTCCTGATGAAGCCCTGTTACAAGTATACATAGGTTTTTCTCCTGTGCAAGTTTGTCTCCACATGGGAATTCTCCAAGCCCCTGCCCAGGAGATATCAACTCAACTGGGAGTGTTCTGCAAGTGGAATAGAGAATGAAGTAGGTGTGTGGCCGGGAAAGAGTCACAGGCAAGGAGAATCTCTCTTTACCATGCATAGATAATCCTAATTCCCCTGATAACAGCAGTCTTTAAAGATATGTTAGATGGCCCAAAATCCATAGTCTCTAGCTCCATTTCCCAGAGAATAAACTTCCAGTCTTCCCCAGATTGAGAAAGAGGTGTGGGGGTGCAGGTTGCCTGTGTGCTGGAGGAGGGGAAGAGCTGGCCTAGAACCTGCGCCTGGGGATCTAGCTATTTCTCAAATAGACTGTCAACCAAGCCTCCCTGTTAAGTCTAATGCAGCCTGTGTAGGTACCTAGTGTCTTCAATTTCTTGATCCTTCTGGAGTCATGCCATGGAAATTGACTTCCTTCTCCCTAGCCTAAGCCTTTCCTCCATTTTCCACCCCATTGAAAACTATAGCTTTGTGTTTTCAAAGTATGATTTAGTTACCCCTCATACATCTGATTTTTAGTTCCAACATTTGTTTTCTTCTCTCCTCTCCATTCTCCAAACCTTGATGATATAATACCTTTTAAAAAATCATTATTGTCATTTTGGGTAGGTTTCAGGAGGGAATACATGCAAATAGACAAAATTCATGGATTCAATCCATTGTTTATAAACAAATATCACAATTATAATTTTTAACTTTTTAAGCAATTTTATACTGTCATTAAAAATAATTGTCTCACTGAACATTATTCCCCCTAACATTTATATAATGCAATTTTAATTATTTTAACATTTGCTTTTATTTATAGTTCATTAGGTATAAAAACTGTTTAAATTTTATTTTATTACAATTGAAATGGACTTTGTGTTTGTATATTTATATTCTTTGACTCACACTAATTTGCATACTAATTTTTTAATCCCACCTCTGCTTATAAAGTATTAGCTTACATATTTATTTTGCTAATTTCTGAAGACTAGTGATTAGATAAAAATGCATTTTTTAATGACTGTGTAGTAAAATTCTGTGTATGTGTGTGCATGAGCACTTGAAAAGAGAAAATCATATTTTCCTTTCATTCCAAAACTATAATTAGATCTTAGTTTTAAAACTTAAATTTCAGTATGTAAGGATCAAATAAAAAACTGAGAAATTCTGTATCCCCAAATCTTGAAACTAAAATAGATAATTTGACTTACACATATCAATGGACTGGAAAAACATGTCTTACATACACAATTTTAATTAAATACATTGTAAAAGGAAAATTTCTTTTTTAAAAAATGAAAATATGCTGTTATAATGTAAGAGAGCCTAAAAATTTAATAGACATGATAACTGTATGTCCCTTTGAAGAATCCAGTTAAGAACTTACATGCCTCATGATTCACTTTTGTTCTAGATTGCTCAAGTTCCCAGAATGCAAAACACCAGAAATGGATTGGCTTTTATAAAAGGGGTTTTATCTGGCTACACAGTTACAGTCTTAGGGCCATAAAGTATCCATTAACAAAGGGTACCTTCACTGGAGAAAGGCCATTGGCATCCAGAAAACCTCTGTTAGCTGGGAAGGCACGTGGCTGGCTTTTGCTTATTCCCATGTGGCATTTCAAAATGGCGTTCTCCTAAGTGTCTGTGCCAGTTTCCAATGCTGTCTTCAAAATGTCTGCCTCAGCTCCAGCTTGATATGAGCTCCTGCTGTCTGAGCTTATATAGTGCTCCAGTAAACTAAACAAGGCCCACACTGAATGGGTGGGGCCACACCTCCATGGAAATTATCCAATCAGAGTTATCAACTACAGTTGGGTGGGTCACATTGCCATGAACACTGAACCAATAGGTTCCAACCCAATCCACACTAATACAACTGCCCCCACAAGAATATGGCTTTTCCTGGGGGACATAATATATACAAACTGGCACAACTTTAGATTTCAGAAATATTGCTGAATATATGTAACTTGATAATTTTTAACTAGAAAGAATCAAAACAATAAAATATGCACTAAAATGCATAATTAATTAATTCAACAATTATTGATTAAGTATATACTATGTGCCAGTCATTGTTCAGATGCTGGAATATTGAGGTTCCTGTTACTGTAAGTGACAGAAGCCAAGGTCACTTTGTGTGTGTGTTGTAAGATAATCCATTTCATTCTTTAGAACACGTAATTGATGGGTACATGGTGTTACGAACAGTTATTAAACAAAGGCTCCTCCTCATCCCACTTTGAACAAGCAAAGGACGCCTACAACAGGAAGGATCACCATTTGAGCATTGAGAAAGGATACTGTGAAACTCAGCTTTAAGTACAGTCACTGAATCCTAACAGGTAAAAAAAAAAGATAAGAAAGCATAATGGTGAATTAGCCAAATACTAATATTAAAATTAATTTGAATGGCTAAAGAGGGAAACCCATGAATGGTGTTCTGTTTGAAAACTACCAAGAATAGCATGTATGATGAAAAACATTTTCAGAGCCTTCAAAGATCAAAAAGTTGCACTGACTGAAAGTGTTTTGAAATGGAGAAGGAATACCTGATTTGCCTTCTGGCATCCAAAGTGTGGCTTCCAACTGATAATATGGAAAATACAGCACAGAAATTTGTAACAGAATACAGGAAGTGAGTAGAGGCAAGATTGGACTGGTCACAGTGCTGAACCCATCTCTTCTTGTTTAGGCTCATGGGACACCTCCCAGCTGTATCCCAGAGCCAGAGAGAGTCTCATTGCCAAATATATGCCAGGCTAAGTGTCTTGTTGAGGGTGAAATAACCCTTGGCAACAGCTTCCTTAGCATATGGTTGCTTGATAAATAACTATGAACTTCAGCATGTGTCTCCTCTGTGAACATCCCTCCTCTGACCATGTGGATCAATTTTGCTCTTAAAGAAGTTCTTAAGTTGAAAACAATCCAGTCTCATTTTGCATTAGAAAAATGTTTTATTGGAACACATAAGAATATATCATATAATATCACAGTGATAATATATTCATGCCAATTTTTCTATTAAGCCCAACATTTAATTCTGATGTGACATGGTGGTTCTATTTCAGAAGAACTTTATTCTAATGACATTCCTACTTGCTTTGGCAGTGAAGGGTTTAGAAATGCACATGAGGCCCAGTTCTGGCCACTAATATGCATATGGAATTCTGCTGGGTGGGGGGAGAGGAGAGAACAGTATTTGGAAAATGTTTCCTCCTTTTGTAGCAGTAACCTTTTAAATGTACTCATAAAACTATAAGCGAGCTCTGAATGTGAGTTCTTAGTTGAAAAAAGGCATAATATGTAAATGTAAAGTCTGGACCTAGATATGAATAAGTTTTCATCTATAGCCCCACCTGAAGGTACAATGCCGAAGTGTCACAGAGGATGTAAATCCTAAAGGAAGTAGTAAATAGCAAAGATGAGGATATAATGAATTTCTCCAGACCCCTGTTACCCAAGATGACTATCTTTCTTTGTCCCTAAAGTATATAAAAGCTAATTGAAAAATCACTATGAAGAAGCAGAATTTGGGAAATTTTGCCCTGCTCTCCCAGGTGTAAATAAACCTCTTTTTCCTCCTCAGCCATTTGGTGTGTCTGTACATTTGGCTACACTGAGCAATGAACCCCGATTTAGGGAGGGTCCCATCCACAGTTTTCGTGAGAGAACCACTGGTGCAGATGATCTCTCTTCTTCCTCTGCACATTGTCCTATCTGGATATAACTTGTAGAACAACTGCCATGAACCTGCTACCAGCCTGAGAATGAAGCCAACACCAGGATGCAGAATGAACACCTGAAGTGAACTGAACTTCTTGATGAGAGATGCACCAACAGAGAATTTAAAATACCAATTATTCTATGTGTGTTGAGACATTTTTCCATTATCTCTTGGGACAGTGGATATGGTCATTCATTCACAATGGCATTATGAAGTACTATTTTAATATGCTGGAGACCACTGCAATAATTTCTGGCATTTAAGAATATGCTTTTGATTTAGGAATGTGTTAGATGTGTTTGGATGCTTTTTCAGCATTTATTTTATTTATTTTAAATTTATCAATTGGTATAAGGTCAATTTATAATAATAAAACCACAGTCAGTTTCAAGGAATAAATCTTTCTTGCTTCTGAATGATTATTTCAACTTGCTGTAAAAACACACATTTGGGTATTTTAAATTTGATTTTAACTTTCACATTCAAAAGTGATGACATAAATTTCTATAATTTTTGTGGATAATAATTATAGTACTTGGTACAAGAATGATAATCTCTTTAAAATCAATAGAATGAATTTGATGAGCAGGAAGTCAGAATTTGTAAATTAAATCCAGGATTGATTTGGTTTAATTGGATTTAATCAGACTGGTGTTTCACTACTTCCCCAACCACTTTCTATCTTTTTCTGACGTAGAGAGAATAATCTTCTGGATAAAAGAAAGCCAATTTAAAATACACTGGTACCTTTTAAGCCCTTTCAATGTTCTAAAATATTTTTTTTTTCATGTTGGCAAGCGCTGTCCATAAAACCACCAAAGCCATTCAGGCCAATAGCCTTATACGCAGAAAATTATTTGATAACTTAAATGTTTATCTTCTGGTTATTGGTATACTTTTGTTTACTATTGTTGGGTCAATGTTATTAATGTTTTCCAGAAAATTATTACACATTTGTTCCATTTATTTTTAGGTATTTTCTTACCCTTGTGGATGCATTCTTATAATATTTAAAATCCCTCCTGTTGTTAGTCTTTTCTCCAAATTTGGATGTTCTCTAATTTCTTGCAAATATGCATTTAGTGTTTCCATTTTATCTATTTTCATAAAGATCCATCTGTCAAATATAGTTGCTATTTTTCCTTCTGTTTTCCTATATATCTGCATGTTATTTGTTCTTCCTATTTTCCTTATGGTTTGTATTCCCATTCTTTTTGCAATTTCTTCAATTGACAGCTTTATTTATTTCTTGTCAAAATAAGATTGCTATTGAATTTAGAATTGACTGAATTTTATAAGTATTGGTGTATTTCCTTCATACCATAGTTGACTATTAGGAGGTAATTTGGTACCTTATATGTTAAGAGAAAATTAAGAGGCTCTGATATCTGTGCTCCTTATTTCAAATCTTGATTCCATCATTTACTAACTAGTTAATTTGGGCAAGTTTCACATTTCTGAAATTGTTACAGGAATGAACTTAGCTTAATTTAAGCACTATAAATTGCTTTAAATATGGTAAGCACTCAATGAATTATAAAACAAAACATACATATAATGCTTATTATGTACCAGGGACTCTATTCTGGACGTTTGATAACATTAATTTGTTTAATCACCCTACACAGAACAAAAAGGTAGTTGTGAAATTACCCCTTTTATAGAGGAGGAAACTGAAGACTTAAAGGGCAGGTGTCTTGCCCAGAATCACAAAGCTAGTGAGTTGAGTTGAATTGAATTGAATTGAAATGGTCTGAATTGAAACCAGTCAGTATGGATCTGGAGAAAATTCTTAGTTGTTAATTTCAAACTGTATTAGTCAATTATCTTTGCATAGTCAAACCACACCAAAACTTAGTGCTTCAAGCAACAATGATTGCCACTCATGGGCCACATTGGAATATTATCTGCATCAAATTAAACCTCCTTTGTCCACTATTAATTTTATTAATTGCCATTCATGTGCATAATTCATGGCTTAAGTTGATCGATTCTTACCAGCCAAATCTGTCCTAAATATCAGGGTGTGTGACCTTGGCAGTGCTCTCTCTTCTTTTGCAACTTCTTCAAGGCATCTTTGATTTCCCTGTTCCTCAGACTGTAAATCAAGGGATTCAACATGGGAATCACCACAGTATACAACACTGAAGCAATTCTGTCAAAGCTGGGGGAAGAACCAGAGCTAGAACTCAAATAAACAAACATACTTGAGGTATAGAAGAGGGAAACTACTGTCATGTGAGAAGCACAGGTGTTGAAAGCCTTGGACCTTCCTTTAGCTGAAGTGATCTTCATGATGGCAATGACAATGTAGCCATAAGAGGTCATGATGATTATAGTACTTCCTATCCCGTAAGTCATTGATAACATAGCAAGTATGACTTGTACAAAAAATGTGTCAGTGCAGGACAAGATTAACAACTGAGGCATGTCACAGAAGAAGTGGTTGATGACATTAGGCCCACAGAAGTGGAGCTGAAGCAAGGCACACAATTGGCATAGAGAACCAGAGACCCCAGCCATATAGGCTCCCAGTGCCATCCGACCACAGAGGGTGGGAGACATGATGGATGAATAGAGCAGTGGCTTACAAATGGCAGCATATCGGTCATAAGCCATGGCTGTCAGGAGACAAGAATCACTCAGACCCATGGTTGAAAAGATGAAGTACTGCACAATGCAGCCCATGATGGTGACTGTTTGCTGCTCTTGGAAGAAGTTGAAGAGCATATTTGGGGCTGTGGAGGTAACATAGCAGATATCTATGAAGGACAAGTGACTAAGGAAGAAGTACATGGGTGTGTGGAGGTGGGAATCCATCCTTATTAAGATGATGAGGCACAGGTTCCAGGTCACAGTGGTAATGTAGATCAGCAGGAATATAACAAAGAGCACCACTAAGATCCTGGGAAAATCTGAGAATCCCAGGAGGATAAAGTGGGTTATCTCTGTGTTGTTTCCTTCCCCAATCATTGACTCAGTGATCCTAAAATCAGAAAGGAGACAAAAGAATACATTGCTGGGCTGGGCAAAGTGATATTATTATCATTTTCCTACATGGCAGTCTTTTCCCCTGTTGACCTCTTGAGCCAAAATGCTTTGCTGCCCATCTTTGTGCCTCAAAGCAGTCTTGAAGTAGCTACTCAGTAATTTGGGTTTCAGTTAATTCATGTGGTCTCATGGAATTAATAGAGATTTAAATATTGAGTGGAAATTTTAAAAATGTGCTATTAGAAATGCTGTGCTTACAATTTACAAGGTAGTGATCATTAGTTAATTAAAATTTTTTAAAGACATCTGTTACTTTATCATATAACTGCAGTTTTATCATAATAAAAATGTAAGTGGCATCTCCCTAGAATAAATTTGATAGACCTTCTGCTCTAGATTTTCATCAAGGTTTTAAAATTTCTTATTTTACTCTTAAGAATAATTATATTCTCTCTTTATGACAATTTTCCAAACTATTTTGCAAGTTTATTTAATACACCTTCAAGCAAGCCTGGAAAAGAACATAATTTTTAATACTTAATTATTTTGGTAGGGCAGAAGCTTGTGTATCCAATAAACTTAAGGAATCAGTCCTCTATGGAAGTCCTATGCAAAGCATTCCAAGGGACTGAGCAAAGTCCCATATTGGCCCAATATTGTCACAATGCAGGGTATTTTGCCTATTTGAAAACAGCATGGTCCTCTGGTTAAGAGTTTGCCGTTTGGAGTTTTACTTTCTGATTCCCTCTCTCTTTATGAACTTGTCTCAGTGGCTTAAACACACTAAACTCTGATTTACTCACAATAATATGAGGGCAATAAGAGTCCATGAAAACAAGTTTACCAGAGAAGTATAAAAGGAAATTATGGAAGTGCTCAGCACACATTTCAGCACATAGTAACTGTTCAGTCAACGTTGGGTATCTTTACCATCAGTTGCTTAGAGATGCCCAAGACCTTTTGTTCTACCTATGAATAGGAATGCTAGTGATGCCAGAATTTAATGGGTCAATTTGGGGAAATTACTGAAAAATCATCAGCTCTGTAAACAGTGTGGCATTCCTTCTAAACAGGTGTACATTTAGACCTAGTATTCATGCAAGACAAACCAACAAGTCTGAGAAGACACAAACCACATAAAGCATTTTCCATACATTTTAATTGAATTCAGGTAAACTGGGTCAATGGACAACCAGCATCAAATTGCAGTGGTCCTTGAAATACAGATAGGGTCACAGAAATATTTCAATTCCCAAATATTCCAAAACACTAGTATAATTGGACAATTAAGTGAAAATATGTGTAACTATTGACCAATCTGTTGTACTAAAATTCTGCATTTTTTCATACATTTCAGTGACAGAAGCAGCAATAATTAAATGTAATCTATGCAATCAACTATTCCCAGAAGAGTGAGGAGCTGTACATTGTTTTTCTCATTCCAGATGAAGTTTATCCTGAGAATTTCTGTTAAAATTTGGTAGACAAGAGGAAGAAGACAAAAGTCTGCATATGCTCACTCTCTTTGATTAGTTTTTTTGCATGTTTCAACAGAGGATTTGGAGAAGAAAAGGTGACAAACTAAAATAGTCTCTCTGGCTAATCAAAACCCCATGCAATCCTGATCTAATAGGGAGGGGGTCAGTTTCCTATGTTGTCCTGGGTACAAAATTATGCAAAGAAACAGAGGAAATGTTTCTAATTTAAGACAACAAGGCAAGTAAAGGAAGCTTAAAACACTACCTGTGCTTGGAGTGGGCATCTCTGATATCTGGGTTCCCCAGTGTATTGTCTCCAGACACCCAGAGCCTCCACAGATGACCATGGAGAGATATTTGAGGAATTTTAAAAGACATAATTGAAATATATTTGTGTACTTATTTATATCATTAAGTGAGCCAGTTTGTCTCTTGTTATTCAGAAATTATCAAGCTGTATGTTTAAATAAAAATCAAATTATTATTTCAAAAACAAAATCCTCAAGGGCAAAAATTAAATATCAGGCTTTACTGGCATTTTTTCATTTAATTCTTGAAGCTCCTATAAACTCATTTTGTGAGGTAAAAAAACAGAAGGTAACACACCAAAGTCATATTATTAAAAAATTGCAGATTACATTTCACCCCCCCCCATAATCCAACCGATAATATTACCTGAGATTTTACATTTGAGGCTAAACTTTTCATTGAAGTGTAGAAAGCTAAAAAAAAATTTTTTAGAAAATTTGAGCAAGGAATATGAGACAACAAGAGGAAGAGTCCCAAGTGGAGAGTGTGGAAGTGAGGGTTCAACAAAAATATTTGAATGGAATATTGCATTCCATTAACTATAGTCCACTTAATTCCTACTTTACTGATTACACTGACATTGAGATAGTTCAGAATCCACTGGTCTCTCTAGGTCCTGCCTTTTGAATTTGACTCAGATCTCACAGCTAACAGAGTTCTTGCCAAGCTAAAATTGCTTATTTCTTTTCCAAAGGAATTTTCCAGGTGGGCCCTGTTGCACCACAAGATCTGCCTATTTGGCCTAACAAATGGCTATCAACCAACAAAAAGAGAGTTTCCCACAACTGGGAATCTTCTTAAATGCCTGCTTAAGGCAGAGGTGAAAGGAGAAAAGGCAAATAGGGGGGAGAATGCCCCAGGTAATTGTTTGCTGGTGTCATGGTTGTCATGGAGCTTTTGTCCCTGCTGAATTCTTTCATCACTTCTCCTGGTCCTATCATGATCTCATAATTTAGACATTTCATTGTTGACCTTGGAGACATTTGAGCTGGAAAAACCTAGAGTTCTTCTAGTCTAATATTCTCTACTTTCTGGTGAGGAACCTGATGACAGAAAAGCTAAGGGATTTACCCAAGACTGCACTCCTAGCTGGTCATTTAGCTTGATACTAATGAATTGTGTCTCCATACACTTCCAAGCTTACAAAACAGTTTCATTTTAGATAGATACATACAAATATTTTCTTAAATACCTTACTTAATTCAGTCATCACAGCAGGCTGTATAGTAGATATGGCATTATTTCCTTTGCCTAAGTGAGGAATTTGAGGAATACAATAAATGAATTCATGACAGAGACACAACAACACAGTTTCAATCATGGACTTTGGAATCAGCCAATCTGGGTTGAACTCTGGCTCTGCTACTTGCTAATTGTGTGACTTTCAGCAATGCAACATCTCCATAGGACATGCAGCTAAAGTTAGTAGGTAATACATAGGGTACCGTACATAGAATTAAATTGGATAATGCTTATAAAGCACTTATGGGTAGAAGAAAGAACTTTGGAGAGTTTTCTAGTGAGGCTGGGACATAATTGCAATAAAACATCTGTATGAACTGCAAATATTTGTCAACATTAACCAGCCACAATCATTTCCTTCTCTCCATCCATTTTCCAGTCACCTGGTTCCAAAATGGAAGAAAAATGGGAAATCATCAGAAAGGCATAAAATTATATCTACAGAATTAAGGTCAAAGACTTTATTTCCCTAGAAAGATCAGTCATTGCTTCCTTGTGCAGTTTTGAGGATTCTGAAGGAAAAAGTAGACTAATTGGAAAAGAAAATCAAGATGTCTGTATTAATATAGGAAGAGGAGAATGTTAATCAGACAATGAATTTACCATATCAGTCTTGGAACAAGATCTGTCCCAAGTGATACTAGAAGGAGGGAGAATGTTGTGGGAAGAAAGCAGAAGATTATATCAATTATCATTATGATCTTCATCATCATCATCATGAACAATGCACAACAAAATGACTTATTGAGCAGCTATATAATATACTGCAATTCTCCTTATGATCATTAAGATCAGCAAAGTTATGCCTAATGGTCATTTATTCAGTATGATAGCAATAGACCTGGTGTGCTGTCTACTAAATACAAACAGTATTCTGAAACTTTCCTCCCCCTCATTTTTTCTATTACATGTCCTTGAATCATTAGTTGTACATTGGATCATCTCACTCTATATTCCACAACTCTGAAACATCCATTTTTGTGTGTGTTTCTCTAAGGCATTTTTTAATTTTTAAAGTTCTCTCTTCTGGTTAATTCATTCTATAGTAATCTGTATTACTGGATGTTTAAACCATCCACTGAATTTTAAATTTCATTCATAATTTTTTATTTTCAATTCTATAGGTTACATTTTGTTATTTTCCAAATAAACCTCGTCTATTTTGATAGTCTCTTTTTCCATCTTTATAATTTCAGCCTCATATTTTACTTGACCATATTATTTTTATTTTAATTCTCATGATGCCTTCTTTATTTGTCTGTTAAGTGATTCTTTACCATAAGTTCATATTTCTTCAAACTTTATCTGTGGGAAACATTGAGGCCAAATCTTATGATATGTTCCTTCAGAAATGATTTATCTTACTTTTTTCAGGTATTTTAGAGGTAATACCACCCAGAAATCCTTTAACCAAAATTTTCACTTGCAGGTTGGAGAGCCATACTAGTAATAAGGTTTAGGCAACATACTTACATGAGCACCAATGTGAGGGTAAAAATTATCAGGAGAGATTTTTTTTTTTTTTTCCCCTGCTTCTCCCAAACTAAGGCTAAGAGAGATGTGCACATCACTGTCTCATTGAAAGGGGTAGGTTTCAGGCTACTTTATCCCCATGAGTGTCACCCTTTGAGGGACCCTGATTTCTGTAGGGTAAGAGGTTGTCTCTACTCCAACCTCACACAGTCTTTTTTCTATTCACATTCACATGCATGTTCATAGGAATAGAGGCCTTATGCCACCAGGGATTAGCAGATCCCTCAAGGGCCAATGCTGGCCATAGTCTCATAACCTTTAAGTATCATGCTTTCTTGTCATCAGTGTTTTTTTGAAGAATTTCTTTCCTTTTTCAATGGCTTAAAGCAGAGCACAAAAAGAGATGTGATTTAGGTTTTATCTTCATTCTTAGTGATTCCTCTGAACATTGTGGTAATTATGCCCACCTGGCCTGTGATTATTGAAAGCACTATCCAGAGTTGGCCATTCTCAGTCCCATCATCCTAATGATATCTGTAAGCTCAATTCCAAGGCAGAATTCCACTGCCAACACCTTTCCACATAAGAGAATCACCAGCAAAGATTCTCAGTTATACCTGAATATCCCTCACCAGTGCATCTTTATTGCCTCTGCCCTCTCAGTTCTTGCATGATAAATCCAAGCTAACATTCCAACTTCCCAACCCTTGTGACTTCTTACTCAACACTACGTTTTGAAAGTTCTGGCATCTCTACCTCATACTACAGGCCTTCAGTGTGTCCAAGTTTTATGGAGATCTGTCTAAAAGACTCAGGATCAGCTCCAGTTGTATCTGCTCTGGAGACCTGTGAACTACAAGACAAGTTATCTCTTTTCCACACACTCAAAAATATTGAGTGGTATAGCATGGATAGGATAACAGCAATGAACACTCTTCTTCAGAAAGAGAAAGATGAGAGGATATATAGTACTCATTGCTCTAAAGCAATTCAAGAATTCTACTAGGAAGATCTCATGAAGAACCCAGTTCTACGATTGTTGCCTGTATTGTGACTAGGTGCTCATTCCTTTCTCCAGGTCCATTTTTTCCATGGACTCAGCTTCTCCTTTTGGAAAGCCTTTCCTTTACCACTAATCTTCCTTCATCACATCTTAAGAGGAAATTTAGGAATATGTCCTCCTTTGGGACTGGACAGCTTTCTCTGTCTAATTCCTGGCCATTGAATATCAATCTAATGACTCTTTTAAGCCTCAAATAGACTAATCTTTGTTATTCCAGACTGTTGACTTCTTATCTGCTTATTTGAATAAGTTCCACAGACCAACAGCTGTACCTACACTTCTTTTCCAGAATTCTGTTCTTTTATCTTTTCTTCTTCTTCTCCTCCTACTACTACTATTCTTCTTCTTCTTCTTCTTCCTCTTCTTCTTCCTCTTCTTCTTCCTCTTCCACTTCCCCTTCCCCTTCCCCTTCTTTTTCTTCTCCTTCTCCTTCTCCTTCTCCTTCTCCTTCTCCTTCTCATTCTTATTCTTCTTATTCTTCTTATTCTTCTTATTCTTCTTATTCTTCTTATTCTTCTTATTCTTCTTCTTATTCTCTTCCCATACCCTTCTGCCTTTCAATTATAGATACCTTGGGCTGTTCAAACTTCACTGAGGGAATTACACCTTAACCCTTTAACTTTATTTTCCATGAAATATTATGTCCAATTACAAAAATTTACAGAGCAAAACCTTCAAACATTTAGAAGTTTTATAACCAGATTTTATGGCTGAATCCTTGATTTGGTCTTGCTGTAAAGCTGAGCTTAGTTGATCTTTCTTACTCAAAGTCTTTCTGATTTTTAACTTTAATGGGTGCACATGAGTGTAAGTTTTATCTTATAACTCCAAGTCTCAAATTTCTTGATTCTTTATATTTTCTTTCATTTTTGCTTGCAAATTGTCCAGTTGTTTTGTGGGCTTCTTTTTCTTATAAAGCATGTGTATGCATCCAACTGCAAAAAAATACACTACAAGCATTTTGTTTTTCTGTGTTTTCACCTAAATCTATATATTAATTTTTTAATTTCCCTTCCAAGTTATCACAGTTGATAGTGATACCAAATGTTTTATTATGCCAAACATGAACTGTTATCCTTCCAGCTTAGGATAATGGATTTCAATCACCTACTGTATGACCTTAAATAAGTTGCAAATGTTAATGTTTTATTGTCTTTAAAATAGCATATTTTACATAAGCATAATACTTATGATAGATGAGCTATGTTACAGTAACAAACAATTTAAAACAAAAGTTTATCTCTTGCTAACACATATGTCATCATAACACACCACCAACACCATCATCTTCATCTTTCTCAATCAGCCACAGGTGGGAAAATTATAAAAACAGCAGGTGAGCAAAGTACCTATATATTAATCCTCCACCTAGAAGAAACATATGTCACATATGCTCACTGTTTATGCCTGAAAAGGACATGTGTCACATATGTTTCATTTCCCAGAAAAAGTCACATGGCTGAAAAAACCCAAACAGTTAAACCTGGGCTACTCCAAAAGTCTATAATAAATAGACCAAGTATCAAAGAAGAACTTTAACACAAAGCCAATCAATAATTAAACCCTAGGCAAGAGGAAGATAAGGATTCATAAAGATATTCAGATGCCTAGATATCAGCAAGAAATTACAAGGCATACTAAGAGACAGGAAGATTTGGCTTAGATAAGGGAACAAATTAAAACTTCATAGGAGACTTAGAAATTAAAACAACTAATCAAAGATGTTCAAAAAATTCTCCTAAATCATTTCAAGGAGATGAATTAAAATATTTACAAAGGGATAAAAAATACTAAGAGGACAACATGTGAGCCTAAAGAAGAATTTGAAAAATGAAAACTATGGGCATGAAAGGCACAATAGTAGAGATTACAAATACATTACAGGGATGAGGGGCAAGATAGTGGCAAAAAGAGGTGTGGAATTTCGTTAGTCCCATGGAGAAACTAATAAACAGGAACAACCAGTAAATAATCTGGAACATCTGCTGGGGAAAAACTGTGACTGACCGCACATCATACACCAACCAGGGTTGGCTGGGATGGCTGAGAGTGAAGCATAAAATCTGTAAGTAAAAACTGTGGAGCCATGCCAGGAGCCTCGTTCCCCCATGGCAGGCTGAGCTGCAAAACCTCAGTGTGGGAGAAAGCATCATTCCCAGAGTGACCAAATATAGTGCAAAGTAGCTGCAACTGGGGTTTTAATTAAGAAGTATAGACTGCTGAATACAAGATACAAACATAGACAAATGCCCAACAAGCAGCAAAGTACCCTGAAGTCATTCGCAGTGGAGAGGAGGTGGGACTGACAGAAAAAAATAATTTAAAAAAAGAAGGAAAAATACAGAGGCTTTTAGAGATGACTTAACTTATATATAAAGTGCTCCTGCTCTGAGAAAGGGAGCCCAGAAGACTGGGTACTTTCTCTGACTGATGGGAAAAACTGGGGAACCATGGACTAGCTCTGAAAGGAGGCTTTCTTTCCATTTTTCTCTCTCTCAACCTGAGTGGCTCAATGGAAAGACTCAGCCATTTTCAGTTTTTAGTGCTCTGAGATGGGGTGGAGTTAACAGAATCAGAGAGATGAAGGAGTAATTCAAATGCAGAAGATAGCTCCCTAGGGGATGTATCTTCCCTAAATTGAAGGAGGCAGGGCCCAGGTCTAGTGCCAGCCCACTCTTTTGAGCTCAGACCCCAGAGCCTGGGGGAAAACAGCCAAAACAGAAAAAAACCTAAGATGAGATGTAAAGGGCCACACCTTCTTACATCAGTCAGAAGTGACAGGCTAACAGGCACCACCTGCTGGGCAGGTGAGGAAAATCACAGTGGCTAGAGACCTCACAGAAGAGTCTTGTCAATCTTTGATGACACTCGCCCAGGGAAACTTGGCACTGAATATAGCCCCATTCTGAGACCTGAATACATTCTGGTCTGGGAAAATCCAATTGGGCTAACCAAGTGTGATGGTTAGGTTCATGTGTCAACTTGGCCAGGTGACCCTGCTGTCTGGTAAAGCAAACACTGGCCTAACAATTGCTGTGAGGACATTTGAGGCTGGTTGATAAACCAACAGGCTGGTTTATTGGCTCATCAGTCAATTGACTGCAGCTGTGACTGATGACTCATCAAAGGGCATGCCTTCCACAATGAGAGAATGCAATTGGCTGGATTTGATCCAATTAATCAGTTGAAGACTTATAAGCAAGACAGATAGAGGACCTTCACTTCTTCTTCAGCTTCCCAGTGAAGCATTTCCTGAGGAATTAGTAGAAGTTGCTGGTTCATTTCCTGAGGAGTTCATCAGCCATCTTCCTTGGAGTTGACAGTTTGTTGACGGCTCTACAGAATTTGGACTCGTGCATACCCACAGTTGCATGAGTCACTTTTACAATTTGATAATCAGAGACACCTCTCATTGATTCTGTTTCCCTAGAGAACTCTAACTAATACAACTTGGTACCAGGAGTGGTTCTTAAGAAACAGAATCTTAAAATGGGCTTTTACAATTTGTTTTCTACTCTGATTAGATTCAGAGGCACTAATGACTCTATTTCCAATAATCAAGAGGGCACTGACAGTCCATGGAAGGAGTTGGCAAAGGAAATATGCAAAATAGCACCATTTGATTCTCCGAATCATACTCTAGTACAAAGCAGGGCTCTGGGTGACAGTGTTTTTGACACTTTCATGGAGTTTTGCAGTATTAAGAGGTATAATGATGTTGGCTGGCTGCTCTTAGATACTTTGGATACAGTTGTAAGAGAAAGGGATGAGATAAAGGCTTCAAATTCAAAACTTAAATGCCATATGACAGATGTAAAGGTTTCCATGTGTGCCCTGAAAGAAAATCTTATTTCCTGTGCCCACAAACTGGAAGTTTCTGAAAACCAGACTCAGTCTCTCATTGTGCGAGTAGCACATTTACAATGTAAACTAAAATCTCAACCTCTCAGGGTGTCTGCTGTTAAAGTAAAGGCATTGATTGGAAAAGAATGGGATCCAGAAACTTGGGATGGGGACATATGGCTTGATACTAATGGCAGTGAGGACATTGGAACCCTGGATTCTGCTGGGTCATTGTTAGATTTACCTGTAGAGGGCTGTCCTGGGGAAACAGCTTCCCTGCCTCCAGTCTGCCCTAAGGAGCTTGCCACCCAACCCCCACCTAAGGAGATTAACCCTTCAGTGCTTGCTAATCCTGTAATCACCCCCCCTGAGGAAGCAGCCCTCACTCCTTTGTCTGGAGAGATTAATCCTGTTTTAAGAGATGAAAATGCAACAGAATGTCCTCAGGTGAATGGCTTGAGAGATAATTCTAACTCTTTTCATGACCCACCGCCACCACCAGTTTTTGCTTCAAGACCTATAACTAGGCTCAAGTACCAACAAGCCACAAAGGGTGAGGTACAAAGTGTGACCCATGAGGAAGTATGCTATACTCCAAAAGAACTGTATGAGTTTTCCAACTTATACAGACAGAAACCAGGGGAATATGTGTGGGAACAGATATTAAGAGTGTGGGATAATGGTGGAAGGAATATAAGGTTGGATCAGGCTGAATTTACTGATATAGGCCCACTAAGCAGAGATTCTGCATTCAATGTTGTAGCTTGAGGGGTTAGAAAGGGTGTTAACAATTTGTTTGGGTGGCTGGCTGAAACATGGATCAAAAGGTGGCCGGCATTACCAGAGGTTGAAATGCCAGAACTGCCCTGGTACAATGTGGAGGAGGGGATTCAAAGGGTTAGAGAGATTGGAATGTTAGAGTGGATTTATCATGGAAGATCTACTCACACAGCCCTGGAATGTCCAGAGGACACACCTTTTACCAGGACTGTAAGGAATAAATTTGTGAGACTAGCTCCATCAGCCCTGAAGAGCTCTGTAGTCGCCCTTCTCTGTAGGTCAGATATTACTGTAGGAAATGCTGTCACTGAGTTGGAATCCTTAAACACAATGGGGATAATCAGGTCCTGAGTCAGTAGAAGCCAAGTGGTTGCAGTTAATCGCCACAGACAAGGTGGGCATGGCTACCATAATGGAAAACAGGCTCAAAGCAGCAATCAGGATAATATGACTTGCAGAGACTTATGGCGTTAGCTAGTGGATCATGGAGTACCAAGTAGTAAAATAGATGGGCAATCAACTAAATTCTTATTTGAAATATATAGGCAGAAGAATTCTAGGTCACATGAACAAAAGTCTCCCTTGAATTACAAACATAGAGAGTCACGGCCCCTTAATCAATTCCCAGACTTGAGACAGTTTACAGATCCAGAGCACCTTGAATGAAGGGAAGGCTGGGTACCCTTGGGGAAGGACCCTGTTGCACTGCCAAAAATTTGTACTGTTAATCTTCCTCCCAGCCTTCCCCAGGGGGACCTATGGCCTTTTACCAGGGTGACTGTGCATTGGGGAAAAGGAAATGATCAGATATTTTGTGGATTATTAGACACTGGTTCAGAAGTGACATTAATTCCCAGAGACCCAAAATGTCACTCTGGTCCACCAGTTAGAGCTGGGGCTTATGGAGATCAGGTGATTGATGGAGTTTTAGCTCAGGTCCATCTCACAGTGGGTCCAGTGGGTCCCTGGACCCATTCTGTGGTTATTTCCCTAGTGCTGGAATGCATAATTGGGATAGACATACTCAGTGACTGGCAGAATCCTTACATTGGTTCCCTGACTCCTGGAGTGAGGGCCATTATGGTGGGAAAGGCCAAGTGGAAGCCACTAGAATTGCCCCTGCCTAGCAAAACAGTGAACCAGAAGCAATACCGGATTCCTGGAGGGATTTCAGAGATTAATGCTACTCTTAAGGACTTGAAGGATGCAGGGGTAGTGATTCCCACCACATCCCCACTCAACTCTCCTATTTGGCCTGTGCAGAAAACAGATGGGTCTTGGAGGATGACTGTGGATTATTGTAGGCTTAACCAGGTGGTGACTCCAATTGCAGCTGCTGTTCCAGATGTGGTATCATTGCTTGAGCAAATCAACACATCCCCTTGTACCTGGTATGCAGCTATTGATCTGGCAAATGCTTTTTTCTCAATTGCTGTCAGCAAGGATCACCAGAAACAGTTTGCAGTCAGCTGGCAAGGCCAGCAGTTTACATTCACTGTGCTACCTCAGGGTTATATCAACTCTCCAGCCCTATGTCATCATATTGTCCGCAGGGATCTTGATCATTTCTCCTTCCCACAAGACATCACACTGGTTCATTATATTGATGATATCATGTTGATTGGACTTAGTGAACAAGAAGTAGCAACTACTCTAGATTTATTGGTAAGGTATTTGTGTGGCAGAGGATGGGAGATAAATCCAACAAAAATACAGGGGCCTTCCACCTCAGTAAAATTTCTAGGTGTCCAGTGGTTTGGGACCCGTTGAGATATTCCTTCTAAGGTGAAGGATAAGCTGCTGCATCTGGCCCCTCCTACAACCAAAAAAGAGGCACAACACTTAGTTGGCCTCTGTGGGTTTTGGAGACAACATATTCCTCATTTAGGTGTGCTACTCTGGCTTATTTACTGAGTGAGTAGAAAAGCTTCTAGTTTTGAGTGGGGACCGGAACAAGATGAGGCTCTGTGACAGCTCCAGGCTTCTGTGCAAGCTGCTCTGCCGCTTAGACCATATGATCCAGCTGACCCAATGGTGCTGGAAGTATCAGTGGCAAATAGAGATGCTGTTTGGAGCCTTTGGCAGGCTCCTATAGGAGAATCACAATGCAGGCCCTTAGGATTTTGGAATAAAGCTTTACCATCTTCTGTAGATAAATACTCTCCATTTGAGAAACAGCTGTTGGCCTGCTACTGGGCCTTAGTAGAGACAGAACACTTAACCATGGGCCACCAAGTTACCATGAGACCTGAGTTACCTATCATGAGCTGGGTGTTGTCTGGCCCACCAACCCAAAATGTTGGGCATGCACAGCAGCACTCCATCATAAAATGGAAATGGTATATACGAGGTAGAGCTCGAGCAGGGCCTGAAGGTACATGTAAGTTACATGAGGAAGTGGCCCAAATGCCCATGGCCCCCAATCCTTCCACCTTACCTTCTCTTTCCCAGCCCACAGCTATGGCATCTTGGGGAGATCCTTACAGTCAGTTGACTGAGGAAGAGAAGACTCAGGCCTGGTTTACACATGGTTCTGCACGATATGTGGGCACCACCTGAAAGTGGACAGCTGCAGCACTGCAGCCCCTTTCTGGGATGTCCCTGAAGGACAGTGGTGAGGGGAAATCCTCCCAGTGGACAGAACTTCGAGCAGTGCACCTGGTTGTTCACTTTGCTTGGAAGGAGAACTGGTCAGAGGTGCATCTGTATACTGATTCCTGGGCTGTTGCTAATGGTTTGGCTGGATGGTCAGGGACTTGGAAGGAACATGATTGGAAGACTGGTGATAAAGAAGTCTGGGGAAGGGGTATGTGGATAGACCTTTCTGAGTGGGCAAACAACATGAGGATACTTGTGTCCCATGTGAATGCTCAACAGAGGGCGAATTCAGCAGAAGAAGCTTTTAATAACCTAGTGGATAAAATGACCTGTTTGGTGGATACAAATCAGCCTCTTTCCCCAGCAACTCCTGTCATTGCCCAATGGGCTCATGAACAAAGTGGTCATGGTGGTAGGGATGGAGGTTATGCATGGGCTCAGCAACATGGACTTCCACTCACCAAGGCTGACCTGGCCACAGCCACTGCTGAGTGTCCAATCTGCCAGCAGCAGAGGCCCTCACTCAGTCCCTGATCTGGCACCATTCCCCGAGGTGACCAGCCTGTTACCTGGTGGCAGGTTTATTACATTGGACCACTTCCATCATGGAAGGGGCAGTGATTCGTTCTTACAGGAATAGACACATACTCCAGATATGGGTTTGCCTTCCCTGCATGACATGCTTCTGCCAAAACTATGATCCGTGGACTTACAGAATGCCTTATCCACTGTCACAGTATTCCACAGAGCATTGCTTCTGACCAAAGAACCCACTTCACAGCAAATGAAGTGAGGGAATGGGCACATGCTCATGGAATTCTGTGGTCTTACCATGTTCCCCATCATCCAGAGGCAGCTGGGTTGATAGAATGGTGGAATGGCCTGCTGAAGACTCAATTATGGCACCAACTAGGTGGTAATACCTTGCAGGGTTGTGGCAGTGTTTTCCAGGAGGCTGTATATGCTCTGAATCAGCGTCCACTCTATGGTACTGTTTCTCCCATAGCCAGGATTCATGGGTCCAGGAATCAAGGGGTGGAAACAGGAGTGGCACCACTCACTATCACTCCTAGTGATCCACTAGGTAAATTTTTGCTTCCTGTCCCTGCAAGCTTAAGCTCTCCTGGTCTACAGGTCTTAGTTCCAAAAGGAGGAGTGCTTCCACCATGAAACACAACAATAATCCCATTGAACTGGAAGTTAAGACTGCCACCTGGCCACTTTGGGCTTCTTGTGCCTCTGAATCAACAGGCAAGGAAGGGGATTACTGTACTGGCTGGGGTGATTGATCCTGACTATCAAGGGGAAATAGCACTGCAACTACACAATGGAAGTAAAGAAGAGTTTTCCTGGAATACAGGAGATCCCCTAGGGCATCTCTTAGTACTACCATGCCCTGTGATTCAAGTCAATGGAAATCTGCAGCAACCCAATCCAGGCAGGACTACCAATGGCCAAGAAACTTCAGAAATGAAAGTTTGGGTCACCCCGCCAGGCAAACAACCATGGCCAGCTGAAGTGCTTGCTGAGGGTAAAGAGAACATGCAATGGGTAGTGGAAGAAGTTCATGATAAATATGAACTACGGCCACGTGACCAGTTACAGAAACGAGGACTATGATGACATGAATATTTCCTCCTCATTTTGTTATGATTATGTTTGTATTTGTCTGTAAAGCAAATACCTTTGCTTTCTTCACTGTCTTATCCCCTTATCATATGGCATAAGCTGTAACATTCATTTTGAAGGTATGGTTTTAGGTGATGTGTATAACTGCCAAGTTGACTAGGGGTGGACTGTGATGGTTGGGTTCATGTGTCAACTTGGCCAGGTGACCCAGCTGTCTGGTAAAGCAAACACTGGCCTAACAATTGCTGTGAGGATGTTTGAGGCTGGTTGATAAGCCAACAGGCTGGTTTATTGGATCATCAGTCAATTGACTGCAGCTGTGACTGATGACTCATCAAAGGGCGTGCATTCCACAAAGAGAGAATGCAATTGGCTGGATTTGATCCAATTAATCAGTTGAAGACTTATAAGCAAGACAGACAGAGAACCTTCACTTCTTCTTCGGCTGCCCAGTGAAGCATTTCCTGAGGAGTTCATTGAAGTTGCCAGTTCATTTCCTGAGGAGTTCATCGGACATCTTCCTTGGAGTTGACTGTTTGTTGATGGCTCTACAGAATTTGGACTTGTGCATACCCACAGTTGTGTGAGTCACTTTTACAATTTGATAATCAGAGACACCTCTCATTGATTCAGTTTCCCTAGACAACCCTAACTAATACACCAAGGAAACTAGATGCCTAGACAACAGAAAACTACAAATTTCACCAGAAAAAATAAACATATGGCCCAGTCAAAGAAAAAAAATTTACACCTCAATCAGGATACAATTGAGATATTTTTTCACTTTAATGAAACAAACAATTAAAGATTTTCAAAGAAATATGCTAAATCAATTTAAAAACCAAGTCAGCAAGTTCAGGGAGGATATGGCAAAAGAGATGAAGCATATAAAGAAAATACTGGGTGAATATAAGATAGGAATTGAAAGAATAAAAAAAAACAACTGGCAGAATCTAAGAAATGAAAGGCACTACACAAGATGAAAAACACAATGGAGACGTAAAACAGCAGATTTCAAGAGGCAGAAGAAAACACTCAGGAACTGGAGAACAAGACACCTGAAATACTAACCACAAAAGACCAGATAGGGAAAAGAATGGAAAAATATGAGCAATACCTCAGGGAATTAAATGACAACATGAAGTGCATGAATGTATATGTCATGGGTGACCCAGAAGGAGAAGAGAAGGGAAAAGTGGCAGAAGCAATAATAGAGGAATTAATCACTGAAAACTTATCATGTCTTATGAAAGGCATAGCATTACAGATCCAAGAAGCACAGCATACCCCAAACAAAATAAATCTAAATAGGCCTACACCAAGAAATTTTATAATCAGATTATCAAACATCCAAGACAAAGAGAGAATCCTGAAAGCAGCAAGAGAAAAGCAATCCATCACATACAAAGGAGGCTTGATAAGACTATGTGTGGATTTCTCAGTAGAAACCATGGAGGCAAGAAGGAAGTTGTAATATATTTAAAATACTGAAAGAGAAAAACCATCAACAGAGAATCCTATATCCAGCAAAACTTTCCTTCAAATATGAGGGAGAGTTTAAAATATTCTCTGACAGACAATGACAGAGTTTATGAACAAGATACCTACCTGATCTACACAAAATACTAAAGAGAACACTACAGACAGATAGAAAAAGACATGAGTGAGAGAGTTGGAATACAATTTTGGGTGATGGGAGCACAGCAATGTAAGCACACTGAACAAAGGTGACTGTAAATATGGATGAAAGAGGAAGGTTAGGATCATGTGGGACACCAGAAGGAAAGAGGAAAGATAAAGACTGGGACTGTATAACTCAGTGAAACCAAGAATACTCAACAATTGTGATAAAATGTACAAATATGTTTATACATGGGAGAGAACAAATGAATGTCAACATTGAAAGTTGTTAAAAATGGGGTGGTATTGGAAAAAAAAATCAATCAATGCAAACTACAGACTATAGTTAACAGAAACATTTTATTATGTTTCCTTTAATGTAACAAAGGCAATATACCAAAGCTAAATGCCTATAAGAGGGAGACATAAGGGAGGGATATGGGACTTCTGGCATTGGTGACGATGTCTGACTCTTTTATTGTACTTTAGTTTAATTCTATCTTTCCTTTTGTTGCTTTTTAGCTGTCATTTTTTTCTTTCTTTTTCTTTTATCCCTCTACCTTCTTTGACTCTTCCTCCTTCTTTGTGGGAGACATGGAGATGTCCTTATATAGATAGTGGTGATGGTGGTGAATGCATAAATATGTGATTACACAGGGAAACATCAATAGTTTATTTAGGATAGAATTTATGGTGTTTGAATAAAACTCTCTTAAAAAAACAGGTTGATGAAGAAACATTGAGGGCAATATATTGAGTGAAATCGGTCAGACACATGAGGAAAATATTGTATCATCTCACTGATATGAACTAATTATAATATGTAAACTCATAGACATGAAATATAAGTTACTAGGACATAAAATGAGGCTAAAGAATTGGGACTAGTTGCTTATTATGAGCAGAATGCTTAACTAGGTTGAACTTAAGTATTTTGAAATGGACAGAGGTGATGGTAGCATGTGATCATGAGAATAACTAACAGTGCTGAATGGTGTGTGAATGTGCTGGAAAGGGTCAGCTTAAGGTCACATATGTCACCAGAAGGAAAGTTGGAAGCTAAAATATGGGAATGTGTAATACAGTGAACCTTGTGGTTGACAATGTCCATGATTAACTGCACAAATATTAGAAATCTCCTTCATGAACTAGAACAAACATATGACACTATAACTAGAAGCTAATAATGGAGGGGTATATAGGGAAAATATACCTATTGCAAACTATGTACTTCAGTTAGTAGTAATTTAACATGCCTTCATCAATAGTAACAAATGTACTATACCAATTCTATGAGTCAGTAATGGAGGAGGGGTGGTTAGGGGTATGGGAGGATTTGAGCTTTCTTTTTTATTTCTTTTCTGAGGTAACTAAAATATTCTAAATTTGGAAAAAAATATTAATTTTGGTGATGATGCACAGCTGTATGATGGTAGTGTGGGCAACTGATTTTGCACTTTGGACGACTGTATATTATGAGATCAATCTCAAAAAAATTGAATTAAAAAAATAGTCAACTACATTTTGATAACACCTTGAAGCATAAAAAAATACATTAGAGGCATACAACAGCAGATTTGTGCAGGAAGAATCAGCAAACTCAAAGGCAACAATTGAAACCATAATGTTAGAAGAACAGATAGAGAAAAGAATAGAAAAATTTAAGAAATATCTCAGTGATCTGAGTGACAGCATGAAACACACAAAAAATGAATGTCATGGGTGGCCCAAAAGAAGAGAAGGGAAAAGGGCAGAAAGAATATTTGAGGAAATAATGGTCCAAAATTTCACAAATCTTATGAAAGACATAAGTATACATGTCCAAGAAGTACAAAGTACTTAACACAGAATGAATCCTCACAGACACATACTAACCAGAATGTCAAATAAACAAAGATAAACAGAGAATTCTGAAAACTGTAATGGAAAAGTGATTCATCAAATACAAGGGATCCTCAATAAGGACTAAGTACTGATTTCTCATTAGAGACCATGGAGGAGAGAAGAAGGTGGTATGATATACTTAAAGTACTGAAAGAGAAAAACTGGAGACCAAGCTTCTTTATCTGGCAAAACTGTCCTGCAAAAATGATGGACATCGTGAGATATGTACCTAGGTGAATGGACCTTGAGGACAATATGCTGAGTAAAATAAGCCAGAAAGGAAATGACAAACATTATAAGGCCCCACTAATATGGGCTAACTATAATGTGCAAACTCTGAGAATTGAATCTGAGAGCATAGGTTATCAGGGAAAGTCTCATGGTAAAGGTTCCTAGATTGTAAACTCTTACAGCAGTCACATCAAACATGAGTTGTAATGGTTATCTCGAAATTCTGAGAGGATGAGGTGGTCAGTCCCTGTAACTTTGGGTATCTGTGTGACACCTGAGACTCAGGGCCAGAGTTTGGCAGCTATGTTTAAAAAGCTGAAAAAGAGACTAGACTTCAATTAGACATATGAATGAAATGGACTCAATTAGAACCAAGGTAAACCAGACTAAAGAAAAAGGATGACACTGAGTGTGTTTTAAAACCTCAACTTCTGCGTGTGATTGAAGGAAGAGATGCTTATTTGGTTTCAAATCTATATTTCTGTAGCACACTATACAATTTAACTTGTATAGTCAGTTTATTCAAACACCATAATTGCATGGAACCTTGAATAGGGGGTGAGATCTCATTGGTTTTTACAGGGTTAACATGAAGCCCTGATAGATACCAGAGTAATTTGGGCAGAAAATAACAAGTATTTGCAAAGCTCCTTTGAGGGCCTGGTGAAAAATATAGAAACATTTAACTTCCCCACCTGGGGACTTCTTGATATTCTCACAGGCACTGGAGACTACCATTATAACAGGCCAATTTCTTGATCTTAAGGATTGACCTTATGAAACTTGTTACTGCAAAGGAGAAGCTGTCTATTTATAATGGTGCCTAAGAGTCACCCCCAGAGAACCTCTTTTGTTGTGCAGATGTGGTCTCTCTCTATGCCCACTTGGCTGGTAAATTCACTACCATACCCCCGATATGGGATATGACTGCTAGGGGTGTAAATCTCCCTGACAACATAGGACATGACTTCCAGGGATGAGACTGGACATGGCATCATGGGATTGAGAAAACCTTCCCAAAGGGGGAAGAAAAATAAAACAGAATATAGTTTCAGTGGCTGAAAGATCTCAAATGAGGTCAAGAGGTCATTCTGGAGGTTATTCTTATGCATTATATAGATATCTCTTTTTAGTTTTTAGTGTAGTAGAATAGCTAGAAGGAAATACCTGAAATTGTTGAACTGCAATCCAGTATTCTTGATTCTTGAAGATGATCATATAACTATGTAGCTTATATGGTGTGACTGTATGATTGTCAAAATCTTGTGGCTCACACTCTCTTTAGTGAATGAACAAATAAGTAGAAAAAGAAAGTGACAAAAAGTAAATAAATAATAGGGGGAGGAGTATGGAGATGTTTTGGTGTTCTATTTTACTTTTATTTTTATTTTTATTCCTTTTTTTGAGTAATGAAAATGTTCAAAAAATTGTGATGAACACAGAATTATGTGATGATACTGTGAACAACTGATTATACACTTTGGATGACTGTATGGTATGTGAATATATCCCAATAAAATTGCAAACAAAAAATAGAAAACAAAGAAAAAGAAAAGATGAGGGGAAACATAAAATATTCACAGATAAACAGAAACTGAGAGAAGTCATAAACAAGAAACCTGCCCTGCAAGAATTATTAAAAGGGGTTCTACAGATTGAAAGGAAAAGACAGGAAAGAGTGGCTTGGAGTAGTGTGAAGAAATGAAGATCATCAGTAAGAGTAACAAAAAGGGTAAATTCAAAATCCAATAGTACTGTATTCTTAATATACAACTCTTTAATTCATGTAAGAATCAGAATACAATTGAATAAGAAAAAGGCATATGATAATGGGCATGCAAAATATAAAGTTGTAAAGTGGGATAAAAGCAACATAAAGAGCAGAATCGGAGGGTTATGGGAACAGATATCTTGTATGCTATTGAAGCTAACTTGGTATCTTTTTAAATTTTAGGTTATAGATATACATTGCATAATCACAACAAAAGTATTTAAAATATATGAACACAGATATAAGATAGGGATCAGTCAGACACATCACAAAATATCATCTGTACAGAAAAGGAGGTTGCAATAAAGTAAAAGAGAGTGAAAAAACAAAGATGTGACATATCAAAACCAAAGAACAAATGGCTGAAATAAATAATGTCTTTGCAGTAATAACATGAAATGTTAATGGATTAAACTCCCCAGTCAAAAGACACAGGTTGGCAGAATGGATAAAAAAGCATGATCAAACTGTGTTTTTTACAACAGAGTCACATTAGATTCAAAGACACAAATAGGTTGAAAATGAAAAGATAAAAAAGATATTCTGTGTATGCTGTTTTGAAGCTGTTATGTACTGCAGAAAAGGCAATGCTGAGATGGAATTTTATAGCCCTAAACACTTAGATTAGAAAAGAAGAAAGAGCTAGATAGAAAGCTGCAACTGCATACCTAGAGGAACTAGAAAAACTAGTAAAAAACAGCAAACTAACTCCAAAGACAGCAGAAGGAAAGAAATAACAAAGCTTAGAACAGAAATAAATGAAATTGAGAACAAAATAATAATAATAAAGAGAATTTGCAAAATGAAAAGTTGGTTCTTTGAAAAGATCAATAAAATGTACAAACCCTTAGCTAGATGGAAAAAGAAAAAGAAAGAAGATGCAAATAAAAAAATTCAGAAATGAGAGGAGGGATTGTAAGTACTGATCCCACAGAAATAAAAGGAATCATAAGAGGAGAGTATGAACAATTGCATGGCATCAAATTAAAGAATGTAGATGAAATGGACACATCCCTAAAAACACATGAGCAAGTACACTGATGATACAAGAAATAGAAGACCTCAAAAGACAAATTAAAATTAGAGACTGAATCAGTAATCAAAAACTTCCCAACAAAGATAGCCCAGGACCAGATGGCGTAACAAATAAATTCTACCATTATTCTAAGAAGAATTCATACCAGCTCTGCTCAAACTCTTCCTAATAATTGGAGAGAAGAGAACACTACCTGACTAATTCTATGAGGCCAACAGTATCCTAATAGCAAAGCCATATAGCAATACTACAAGAAAAGAAAATTACACACCAAATCCTCTAATGTATATAGACGGAAAAATCCCCAACAAAATGCTTGCAAATCAAACCCAACAGCACAGGAAAATAATCATACACTATGATCAAGTGGCTTTTATTGCAGGTATGCTACTATGGTTCAAAATAAGAAAATCAATTTATAAATATATCACACCAACAAAACAAAAGTGGAAATACACATGATCATCACAATTAATGCAGAAAAGGCATCTGACAAAATTCAGCATCCTTTCTTGAGAAAAATACTTATAAAAATAGGAATAGAAAGCATCTTCTTCTTCATGATGAAGTGCGTATATGAAAAACCCACAGCTAACATCAAACTCAATGGTGAAAGACTGGTACAAGACATGGATGCCCACTGTCACCACTGTTATTCACCATTGTACTGGAAGTTCTAGCCAGAGCAATTATGCAAGAAAGAGAAATAAAAGGCATGTTAATTGGAAAGGAATAAATAAAACTTTCACTATTTGCAGGTGACATGATCTTACAAGTAGAAAGTCCTGAAAAAATTGACAAGAAAGATACTAGAGCTAATAAATGAATTCAGCAGTGTGGCAGGATACAAGACCAACATGAAAAGCATTAGTGTTTCTACACACTAGTAACGAGCAAGCTGAGGAAGAATGAAGGAAAAATTCCATTTACAATAGAAACTAAAATAATCAAATATCTAAGAATAAATATAAACAAAGGCAAAGGACTTGTACATAGTAAACTAAAAAATATTGCTAAAAGAATTCAAAGAAGACCTAAATAAATGAAAGGACTTCCATGCTCATGGATTGAAAGACTAAATATCATTAAGATGACAATTCTATCCAAATTGATTTACACATTCAACACAATTCCAATCAAAAGTACAACAGCCTGCATTGCAGAAATGGAAAAGCCAATTATCAAATATAATTGGAAGTGTAAGGGTCCCCAAATAGCCAAAAGCATTTTGAAAAGTAAGAATGAGGTTGGAGGACTCACACTTCCAGACTTGAAAGCATATTACAAAGCTACAGTGGCTAAAACAGCATGGTATTGACACAAGGATAGAGAGATCAACCAGTGGAATTGAAATGAGGGATCCAGAAATAGACCCTCACACCTATGTCCAATTGATTTTTGAAAAGGATGCAAAGTCCACTCCATTGGGAAAGAATAGATATAAATAGATATAAATGGTGCTGAGAGAACTGAATGTCCATATATGAAAGAAAAAAATAAGTCCCCTGACACCATATGCAAAAGTTAACTCAAATGGATAAAAAACCTAAATATAAGGGCTAGGATTATAAAACTCCTAGAAGAAAGTATAGGGAAGCATCCTCATGATCTTGTGTTAACAATGGTTTCTTAGACTTTACAACCAGAGTGCAAGCAATGAAAGAAAAAATAAAGAGGACTTCTTCTAAATTAAAAAAAAAAAAAAAAATGCATTAAAGGGCTTTGTCATGGAAGTGAAAAGGCCACCTCCTATAAGTGTTTAATGCCCAGAATATGTAAAGAACTCCTACAACTTAACAATATAAAGACAAACAACCCAATTTTAAAAATGGACAAAAGACTTGAATAGACATTTTTCCAAAGAGGCAATATAAATGGCTAAAAAGCACATTAAAAGATGCTCGACATCACTTGATAGTAGGGAAATGCAAATCAAAACCATGAGATATCATTTCACACACATTAGAGTGGCCACTATTTAAAAACAAAACAAAATTACAAGTATTGGAGAGGATGTGGAGAAATAGGAAGATTCATTCTTTGCTGGTGGGGATGTAAAATGGTGCAGCCTCTATGGAAGACAATTTGGCCATTCCTCAGGAAGCTAAATATAGATTTACTACATGACCCAGCAATCCTGCTTCTAGGTACACACCCAGAAGAATTGAAATGAAGGACTCAAACTGATATTTGCATAACGAAGTTCATAGTGGCATTGTTCACAATTGCCAAAAGATGGAAACAATCCAAGTGTCCAACTGATGAATATGTAAGCAAAATACAGTACATACATACAATGGAATATTATTTAGCAGTAAGAAGGACTGAAGTCTTGAAGCATGTGACAACATGGATGAACCTTTAGGACAATATGCTGAATGAAATGCCAGACACAAAAGGACAAATATTTTATGATCTCACTAATAGGAACTAATTATACTCTGTAAACTCATAGGCATAGAATTTAAAACATAAGTTACCAGGAGATAGAATGAGGCTAGAGAATGGAGAACAGTTGCTTAAGATGTTCATAATTTTTAACTAGGTTGAATTTTAATGACTGGAAATGGACAGAGATGATGGTAGCACATTATTATGATTATAACTAACGGTGCTGAATTTTGTGTGAGTGTCATAGAGTGGAAGTTTAGAGTCATATATATCAACTGAAGGAAAAACAGAGGTTAACCCATGGAAATTTACAACTCAGTAAATCTTGTGGTGGATGATGACTGTGATTAAAAATATGAATACGAAAAATTTCCTCCATGAACTAGGACAAATGTACAAAATTAATACAAGGAGTTAATAATATAGTGGTATATGGGAATAAATGCACCTATTGCAAACTATGGACTACAGTTAACAGTAATATCTTAGTAAACTTTCATCAATAGTAACAAATGTACCTCACCAATGGGTTTTCTCTTTATTCTTTTCTTTTCTTTCTTTTTTTGCTTCCTGGAGTAATGAAAATGTTTGAAAATTGATTTAGTGATGAACACACAACTATGTGGTGACACTGTGAACCACTTTTGGTATAATTTGGATGGACTGTATGCTGTGTGAATATATCTCAATAAAATTGCATTAGAGAGAAAAAAGTATATATAAAGGTATAACTATGTTTTATATTCAGGGTCCATAAAATCCAGGGGTCTATAAGTGAAGATTCTAAACCCAAATTTTGGATCAGAGTTGGAAATCCTAAAGATGTGGTAATAAATTAAGAGACAGAAAGGGAATAGACAGAAAAAATTCAGAGAGGAGTTAAGAGCATCCAGAGCTTAATATGCAGCAGACTCATATATACATATATATATATATATATATATATATATATATATATATGTATACATACATACATATATACACCATTGTGTGAAATTTTTCTCTAAAAAATTTTATTAAATGTGGCATTAACCTGTAAAAAAAAAATGAAACTATTTGAGTGTTGCAGTTGAGTACACATCCTCTGAACTTAAAAAAAAAACCCATAAGATATTTTTGCACACCCATTAGAATGGCTACTATTTAAAAAAAACACAAAATTACAAGTGTTGGAGAGGATGTGGAGAAATAGGAAGACTCATTCATTGCCAGTGGCAGTGTAAAATGATGCAGCTGCTGTGGAAGAGTTTGGAAGTTCCTCAGGAAGGTAAATACAGAATTACCATATGACTGGGCAATACCTCTACCAGATATATACCCTGTGGAATTGAAAACAGGGACTTGAACAGATATTTGCACACTGATGTTCATAGAGGCATTGTTCAAAATTGCCAAAAGATGGAAGCAACACAATTCTCCATCGACTGATGAATGGATAAACAAAATGTAGCATTTATATATGATGTATCATTTATGTATGCATCATATATATGATATTAATAATATGTATGATAATAATATATGATAATATATGACAATAATGTTAATAATTGTATTATATATGATAATAGTATAGTATACTATATTATATAATTATAATAATATAAATAATAATATATTATTATATATTATGATAGTATTATATGTGATAATATATGATAGTAAATATATTTAATATATATATATCAGCTGTAAAAAGAAATGAAGTCTTCATGCATGCAATAATATAGGTGAACCTTGATGACATTATGCTGAGTGAAATAAGCCAGGCACAGGAGTACAAATATTGTGCAATCTCACTGATATGAACTGGTAATAATTAGCAAACTCATAGAGTTAGAATCTAGAATATAGTTAACTACTGGATAGATTGGGGTAGAGAATGGGGAGCTGATGCTTAATTTGTACAGAATATCTACTTAGAAATTATAACATTTTGGAACTGGTGGTGGTGATAGCAACACGTTATCATGAGTGTAATTAACAGTGTTGAATTCTATATGTGAATGTGGTTGAAAGGGGAAGTTTTGGGTCATGTATGTTACTAGCATCAAAGTTAGAAAGTAAAACATGGGACTGTATAACACTGTGAACCCTGTTATGGAGGACAGACTGGGGCTAATAGTACCAGTATAACAATATTTTTTCATGAATTACAACAAATATACCACACCAATGCAAAATGTTAATAATAGTGTGGTATATGGGAAAAAGTATACACAATATAAAGCATGGTAAATAGTTTTTAGTACTGTTTCAATATTCTTTCATCCCAGTTGTGACAATGGTACAATGCAATTGAAAAATATCAGCAAAGGGAGATATATAGAAACGCAGTATTTTTTAACACAAATTTTCTGTGAACCTACAAATTCTCTAACTAAAAAATAAAAATTGTAAAACTTTATGCTAAGTAAAAGACACCAGGCATAAGTACTACTTATTGTATGATCCTATTTATATAAAATGTAAATATAAATAGATCTCCAGAGACAGAAATAGATTAATGGTGATGTTGTGCTGGGGAAGGACAGAGGGATTGAAAGGTGACTGCTGAGGAGTTGGGGTTTTGGTTTTGGAGTAATGAAAAGTTTCTAAAAATTGATTGTGGTGATGAATGCATAACTCTGTGAATAAACTAAAAGCCATTGACTACACACTTTGAATGGAATGTGTGGTATGTGAATATACCTCAATAAAACTGTTTTAACAAAAATCCTTTGTTTTGTATGAGAAGAACAGCAATTCATTTAGATTTCTGTATTTCAGACTAAGAAGTTTTGGTTTTCTTTGACTTATAAAAATACGGAAATTGATAGGTTAACTTCCACAACTTGTACACTGTGTGACTTTGTCTCAATTACTTAATCCCTTGGAGCCTAATTTCATCTATATAAAGTGGTGATAATATCTATCTCATTGAGTTTTGGTGAGGCTTAGATGATTTAGGAATTATTGCCAAATACAATGCCTGCCACATAGCAGACTCTTCACTAATAGTTGGTATTACAGTAAGAGAAATTTTACTTATTATTATTTTGATTATGATGATTCTTATTTAAAGGCAGTTGGTAGGTAAATCTTTCAATGCTGCTATTAATAAAAGCAAAAAGAGGGATCAATAGGTAGTGAGACACTTGGAACTAAAGTTCCCACATGGTATGTTCTCAGGAAATCCCCAACACTCCATCCCCACTTCACAACCTGGCTAATCTTTAGCATTCATACAAGAGATTTAATTTTAGCAGACAGATCTCCTTTTCTTCTGGGAGTAGTCTCTTGAGAGAGGGTAATATGAGGAAGGGAAAAATAGTAGGTATTTGGAAAGGGAATGGAATTATATGATGGCAGGTAGGGGGTGAAAAGCATTATTTCTGAAAGCCCATTGATGAGTTAGAAGAGCAGGAAATAAGAAAGTGGAAAACTACAGAACGTGGTGGTAAGGATGAGGGTGATGGTGAATTGGAAACACTGAACAAATTGTCCTAGGGTGCCCTGTCAATGTGACCTACCCAGACATTCCTGATGATTCTGTGCCTGGTTCAATCTGGGAGGGCTGCCTTCTCCTGGTCCCGTATCACAGACTTGCCTTTGGTCTTCAGTAGAGCATACAAGTCTTGCAAGAGAGATGCTTCCAAGTAGTGATTTTCTTAAATGTTTTCTGAGATAGAAGAAACAATAATAGAAGACATTTTTCCATTAGTTATTCTCCAGCGTGTTGGGGAAAGAAAATGAGTGAGAAATTTTCTCAGGTGGTCCTGTCTCTCTGTCCTATCCTGGGCCCCTCAAGATCCATTCAAGAGTTATTTGTATAATGCTTGCCCTATGCACACACTGGTCTGAGCACTCAACATATCTTCACTTAATTCTAAAGTACTGTTATGCTCATTTTGCATATGTGAGAACTGAGACATGCAGGGGTTAATTACCTTTTTCCAAGACCACTCACTAGTCACTGGTAGAGCCAAGGTTCAAAGTCAAGTAATATGGCTCTTAAAAAGTATAGTCTCCTGTCTTAAGATCTAACTGAAACACATTTCAAGCTTTTTTTTTTTTTTTTTCAGACTTTAGAACAAGAAGGGATTTTTAGGGTTTTATGGGATAATGCCTTCAATTTGGCTTTTGGGGTTAAGGTTGAGTCAATAACCGTAAAGCACTTGGGACACAGTAAGTGCCCCTGCCACACTGTTGGTGTTCAGAAACTACCTGAATGATTACTACTTTTCTGCAGTTTTTACTAGGGCATATATTTACAAATTTGAAATCATATTGTTCCAGTTTGCTAATGCTGCCTTTTTGCAAAGCACCAGAAATGGATTGGCTTTTATAAAGGGGGTTTATTTGGTTACAAAGTTAAAGTCTTAATGCCATAAAGTGTCCAAGGTAAGGGGGTACCTTCACTGAAGGATGGCCATTGGTGTACAGAAAACCACTGTTAGCTCAGAAGGCTTATAGCTGGCATCTGCTTGCTCCCAGTTTATGTTTCAAAATGGCATTCTCCAAAATGTTGCTCTTGGGCATTTTGTCCTCTTAGCTGCAGCTCCTCTTCAAAATGTCACTCAGTTGCTCTCAGCTCTCTGTGTTCTTCCAATTGTCCCTCTTGGCTATAGCAAGCTCACTCCTTCTGTCTGAGCTTATATACTGCTTTAGTAAACTAATCAAGGCCTTTGCCAAATGGGCAGGGCCACACCTCCATAGAAATTATCCAGAGTTATCACCTACAGTTGGGTGGGTCGCATCTCCATGGAAACACTCAAAGAATTACAATCTAATCAACACTAATACAGCTGCCCACACAAGATTGTATCAAAGATAATGGTGTTTGGGGGGACATAATACATTCAAACTGGCACACATACCATCTAAACTCTTTTCTCACATAATATACCATGATCATTTTCAAGTTGCTTACAAATACTTCAATAACATCATTTTAGTGACTGCAAAATATGAATTTTATGGTCATATGATAGTTTGCTTAAGAGGGTCATTCTTTTATTTATTAGACATTTATTTTGTATTCAAATTTGAAACATTTTAAATAGAGCCCAAAAGTCCTTCATCTTGCCAGCCTGTGACTATAATACTAGGCTACCATTTTTTAATATCCCAGTTTAATAGCACAAGTCCCCATTTGCAAGACTATATATCTAATATTTTCCTATGTTCAAGTCTCCAAGTACCACTGGGAATTCTTAAGAAATATTCACATGTTCTTCAAGTCCTTCCTAGTTGTCACAGGCATCACAGTCAGACATCAGGTACTAAGTGCTTTCCTGCATTTTTGTCAAATCTTCTCTCACCTTTTCCTCTTTTTTTCTAATATGCTCCCTTAATTACCAGCAGGGTAATTACTAGGCTGTAATGTAGTCACCAAGAATTTACTGAAAGCTTGATAAGAACAGAAATAAGTTTCCATATGCAAAGTAGCCAAAAACTGAAGATGAAATATGAGTGGTCTCTTTTCTATAGGCTAGGTCAATTTACAGGGTCTGCTACCAGCCAATCTATCCTTGGTCTTGAGGCCACTGCCAGGTGGGACATGCCAGCTTACTTCTCTTCAATGGCACTGCCTGGAATGTATCTTTCCTGCCAAGGGTATAGATCCCAAAACCCTAAGGCCCAGATAAAAGAACCCATTTCACCACCACCCTGCAACCCCTGAAATTATCAACTGAGTCCTTAATTTCTGCTCCAGGATTTGGGGACAACACTAAAGTGAGGCAACTGAGGCACACAGTGAGCAAAATTTAAAGGGGAACTCACTCTTGGAACCATACAAGTGCAAGATGCCTGCTTCTCTTCTTACTAGGATTTTCTTTCCCTGATAAGTGAAAATGGAAGTGAGATGGATACTCCCCAATTGCCCATTCACATTTGTTCTCCACCCTTTTCTACCCTGCTCTGAACCCTGGGAGACTGAAATAACCACAGCTCAATGAGCTCCCTGACTCTTTCCTTCAAGCTGAGAGGCTCTGACAGAACAAATGAGGGGAGGAAAGTGAAGGCAGGATGTTCATTTCTGTGGCTCCATCTTGCTTTGAACCTGTGGATGACAACAGGGTTCCTCCAAGAAAACCACCCTTTCTATCAGCTTTCTCTCCAGGTTTCAGGAAATTCCCCTCCCCTTGACCATTCAGAGCTAAATGTAATAAATGCTCCTGATTGTCACTATATTCACTCCTGCCCAAGCTAATTACATAGTCCTTTATTTAAAATATCCTCAATCTCACTATTTGAATTTGCTACCTTTTTACTTCTAGGGCTGCACATGATTCAAGGAGCATTTATTCCCTTGAGAGGATACCTCACTTCCTATCCAGAGGGGTAGTTCTTACCCAGGCTAAATGTGATAATCACAATTCCCTCTTCTGTCTTGAAAAAATGAAGTAGGAGATAACATGTTAGTTAAGATTAGGTTCTGCTACAACTGACAGGAAATCAAAAACAAAAAAGAAGGAAATGTGTATTTTTCAAACTAAACATAGGCAGTGGGAGACTGATAATGCAGTGCCATGTTCATTAGTGACACACATTTCTTCTGTCTTGTTTTTATGCCATGATTAACATATGGTCCCTGGGTTCTAATTTTTGTCTCGCCTCCCCAGTGAGAGTGCTGAAAACTCTTATCACCTCAGCATCTTAACTGAAGCCTGTGAATAAGCACATAAATACTCCAAGGGAGAAAGCAGCACTTCTGCCAAGCAGATTCCCTTCTGTCTGGGATCATGGCCCAGTTTTGTCTGCTTTCAAAGTTGTCCAATGCCTTTAAACATGTTTTCAAAGCATTTTATCTAGGAGTTTTTCTATTTGGTCTTTGCAGGGTTGCTGGCTTCATTCTAGGTAGTCTGCCATAGCATGAATACACAAAAGTTTCAGCATGAAAAGCCTTTCATCACTTTAAGGAGAGGACTTCACATTATCCTGATGTCTAGATTTGTTGCTGAATGTGACAGCTTGATGACACTAACTGTTACCCCTTTTGGTGGGAAAGTGATAGCATTTGGGATATATAGGGGCATTTTTTTTTAAATGCCTGTGTACTGGTTATGTTTTGCAGTAAAAAAAATGCACAGAAGTTAATGGATTAAAACATTTAACTCATGATTGGAGTGGATCAGACTGAAGGGGACTGAAGGGGCTTCGGCTTCTGTGTGGGACCAAAGGAAGAAATGATTTTATGGTAAAAGATATGAGTTTTCTGTATGACACTATATGATTAAACCTGTCTGGTCAGTTTACTCAAATGCCTTAATTACTTGGAACCTTGACTAGGGAACCTTTGTTAATTTGTACAGGTTAGCATGAAGCCCCAGTACAATCCAGAGTAATGTGGGCAGAGAATAAAAAGTGTTTGCAAAGCTCCCTTGAGTGACTATGGAAAAATATGGAAATTTCAAACTTCCCCAGTTGGGGAATTCCTGATGTTCTCACAAGCACTGGGGATTACCAGCTTAGTGGGTTGGGTCCTTGATCTTGGGGCTTGCCTCTATGAAGCTTGTTACCACAAAGGAGAGGCTAAGCCTACTTAAAATGGTGCCTAAAATTCACCCCCATAAGGCCTCTTTTGTTGCTCATATGTGGCTCTCTCTCTAAGCCAACTTGGCAGGTAAACTCTTTGTCCTACCCCCTATGTGGGACATGACCCCCAGGGGTTTAAATCTCTCTGGCAATGTGAAACATGACTTCCAGGGATGATCCTGGGCCCTGCATTGTGTCACTGAGGAAGACTTCTGGACAAAAAGAGGGAAGAGAATTGAAGCAAAATTAAGTTTCAGAGGCTGAGAAATTTCAAAGGGAGTCAAGAGGTCATTCTGGCAATGACTCTTATGTGTTATGTAGATATCCCATTTTGGTATTTAGTTTCCTAGAATAGTTCAAAAGAAATATCTGAAACTGTTGAACTGGAATCCAGTGTCCTTGATTGTTGAAGACAATCATATAACTATATAGCTTATATGGTGTGACTGTGTGAATGTGAAAACCTTATGGCTCATACTTGCTTTACCCAGTGTATGGACAAAGGAGCAGAAAAATGGAGACAAAAAGTAAATGAGCAATATGTAGAGGGGAGGGTATGGGATGTTTTGGGTGTCTTTTTACATTTATTTTTATACTCATTTCTGTTTTTAGAGTAATGAAAGTGTTAAAAAATTGACTGGTGATGAATGCACAACTATATGAAAAAAAGTCCAGAATAAGGGGAACTGGATGCCAATGGAAAGAGAACAATGCCAACCAACAAGAAAACATAAGGTAAAAGAGAAAAAACAAGCTTAAGAATAAACAAGAAAATCAGATGCCTAGACAGCTAAAAATAATGAGACATACAAGGAAACATAAAAATATGGACAGCCAAAGGAATAAACTAACATTTCAACTGAGATACATGAATTGAAACAACTAATTAATAATCAAACACATCTCCTAAATCAATTCAAAAATAAAATCAGTGAGTTGAGGGAAGATATGGCAAAAGAGATGAAGGATATAAAGAAAATACTGGGCAAACATAAGGAGGAACATGAAAGTAAGAAGAACCAATGGCAGAAGTTATGGGAATGAAAGGCAAAACAGAAGAGATGAAAAACACAATGGAGATGTACAAAATGAGTTTGAAGAAGTAGAAGAAAGGATAAGTGAACCAGGAGACAGGACATCTGAAATCAGACGCACAAAGGGACAGATAGGGAAAAGAATGGAAAAATATGAGCAAGGTCTTAGGGTATTAAATGACAACATGAAGTGAAAGAATATACATGTTATTGGTGTCCCAGAAGGAGAAGAGAAGGGAAAAGGACCAGAAAGAATAATGGAAGAAATAATCACTGAGAATTTCCCAACTCTTATAAAAGACAGAAAATTACAGACTCTAGAAGTGCAGTGTACTCCAAACAGAGTAGATCCCAATAAATCTACTCCAAGACAGTTAATGATAAGATTGTCCAATGTCAAAGACAAAGAGAGAATTCTGAAAGCAGCAAGAGAAAAGTGATCCATCACATAAAAGGAAGCTCAATAAGTCTATGTACAGATTTCTCCACAGAAACCATGAAAGCAAGAAGGCAGTGCTATGATACATTTAATATCAATATTTTTAAATTTGTTGAGACTTGCTTTGTGACCCAACATGTGGTCTATCCTAGAGAATGTTCCATGAGCACTTGAGAAAAAAAGTGTATCCTGCTGTTGTTGGATGTAGTGTTTTATAAATGTCTGTCAAGTCTAATTCATTTATCATACAATTCAACATCTCTGTTTCTTTAGTGATCCTCTGTCTAGATGTTCTATCCATTGATGAGAGTGGTGTATTGAAGTCTCCAACTATTATTGTAGAGGTATCTATTTCTCCTTTCAGTGATCACAGTGTTTGTCTCATGAATTTTGGGGCATTCTGGCTTGGTGCATAAATATTTATGATTGCTATGTTTTCTTCATGAATTGACCCTTTTATTAATATATAGTGTCCTTCCTTGTCTCTTTTAATTGTTTCACTTTTGAAGTCTAACTTGTCTGATATTAATATAGCTACTCCCGCTTTTTTCTGGTTGTTGTTTGCATGAAATATCTTTTTCCAACCTTTCACTTTCAGTCTATGTTTGTCCTTGTGTCTAAAGGGAGTTTCTTGTAGACAGCATATAGATGGGTCCTGTTTTTTTAATCCATTCTGCCAGTCTGTGTCTTTTTATTGAGGAGTTTAATCCATTTACATTTAGTGTTATTACTGTAAGGGCTGTACTTTCTACTACCATTTTGTTTTTTGGAATTTATATGTTATATCCTATTTTTTCCTCTCCTTTTACCTTTCCTGACAATCTTCATTTCTGTACTCTTCTCCAACTCTCTCTCTCCTGTCTTTTCCTATCAGCCTGTAGCACTCCCTTTAGTATTTCTTGTAGTGCCGGTCTCTTATTCACAAACTCTCTCAGTGTCTGTTTGTCTGAAAATGTTTTAATCTCTCCCTCATTTTTGAAGGAAAGTTTTGCTGGATATAGAATTCTTGGTTGGCAGTTTTTCTCTTTCAGTATCTTAAATATATCATGCCACTGTCTTCTTGCCTCCATGGTTTCTGCAGAGAAATCTGTACATAGTCTTATTGACCTTCCCTTGTACATGATGGATTGCTTTTCTCTTGCTGCTTTCAGAATCCTCTCTTTGTCTTTGACATTGGACAATCTGACCAGTAAGTGTCTTGGAGTAGGTCTATTGGGATCTATTCTATTTGGGGTACGTTGTACTTCTTGAATCTCTAATTTTCTGTCTTTTATAAGAGTTGGGAAATTTTCAGTGAATATGTCTTCTATTACTCTTTCTGCCCCTTTTCCCCTCTCTTCTCCTTCTGGGATACCCATAACACGTATATTTGTGCATTTCATGTTGTCACTCAGCTCCCTAAGACCTTGCTCATATTTTTCCATTTTTTTCACCATCTGTTCTTCTGTGTGTATGAATTCGAATGACCTGTCTTCCAGTTCACTGATCCTTTCTTCTGTCTGTTCAAATCTACTGTTGTGTCCCTCCATTGTGTTTTTCATCTCCTCCATTGTGGCCTTCATTCCCATGAGTTCTGCCATTTGTTTTTTTAAGTTTATGAATTCTTCTTTATGGTCAGCCAGTGTCTTCTTTATATCCTTCAGCTCTTTTGCTATATCTTCCTTTATTTCATCAAATTTATTTAGCATTAGTTGCCTCCACTCCTGTGTCTCAGCTGAGCTATCAGTTTGTTCCTTTGGCTGGTCCATGTTTTCATGTTTCCTGGTATGGCTTGTTATCTTAAGTTGTCTAGGCATCTGGTTCTCTTGATTAGTTTATTTTGGAGCTTGTTTTCTGTCTTTTACCTAGTGGTTTTCTTGTTGGTTGGCTTTGTTTTCTGGCCTCTGTTATTCAGTTCAACTTATTCTAGACCTCTAACTTAGGTTCTATTTAGTTGATCAGAATTTTTCCCCTCTTGTTTTTTCTGTTTCTTGCTCTGCCTCTATGTAACCTTTTTGTGAGTGGGTCTCCTCAGATATGGTTGACCCTAGTCAGATTTTCCCAGTCTAGTGAGGCCCAGGTCTCATTGGGAGGGTATGGAGTTTTCCTGAGAATGAGACCCTCCTATGAGGCCTTTAGAATTGGTGCTTTTCCTCTCCTGTCCAGCAGGTGGCGCTGGCCAGCCCACAGCTCCCCTACCAGTGTAAGGAGGTATGGAGCCTTTAGTTCTCCTGGTGACTCTGATCCTGTCAGGGGCATGGCTGACTGAAGCTGGAATCTGAATTCCAGCCCCTGGGGTCTGAATTCCCAGAAGGAGTACTGCCAGTTGAGCTGGGCCTCCCTCCACTCTCCCAATCCTCAGAACTCCAGTTGTCTGTCAAGGGGCACTGTTCCCTTCTCCTCTCTCCTCTTTGGGGCCTCTCCAGGTAGACTCCTTGGTCAGCCTGAGTTGCCAATTAAAGACGGGGCTGGAGGCCTTCAGTAGTGAATACAGAATTCAAAGACACTGTGGGTACTCTGTCTCCCCTCAAGCCCAGCCTAGTCCCTCAACCTGGGCTTTCCGATAGAAAATAACCACATATATTACTTTTAGATTAAAAAAAAATAAAAAAGTAGAAAAGAAATCAAGAAAAAGAAAAAAAGGAAAAAAGAAAAAAAAAAAGAGTCTCTTTTAAACCTGTTTCCCCAGCCTGGAAGTTTTGTCAGTGTCAGAATAGAGCATTTAAAGATATGCTTTGGGCTATTGTCTGATAATTACTCTCCAACTGCTTCAGTTCCACCCCTGCTGGGGGTTATTGAAATGCAAAAAGATAAGGGATCAGTGAGAAGCCAGAAGGGACAAAATGTAAGGGGAAAAAAATGGTTTTTTGGAGTCTGGGAATGGGTGCCCGCTTTTACATGCCCCCACTTCTTGGAGCCTAGCCCTTCTTTAGCACCCCAGCTCCCAAAGTTAGTTAATTAATTTGTTAATTAATTCTGCAGTTGAGGCTGGGTTGAGCCTCCCTTCTTGCCCTCAGCAGATTGCTGTTTTTTTGGTTGTTTTTTTTCCCCCCTTTCAGGGAGCTGGCAGCAAGACAGTCTGTGAGGTCTGGGTGGGGAGGGGCGCCAGATCCCTGGTCCGGGGAACTTACAATGTTCGCTGTGATCTCAGCTTTTCCTCCAATTCCAAGCTTGTGTCCAATGTGTGACTGGTTACTGGAGACCCTGAAAACACTGTTGCATATAGTTCTTGGGTAATTGCCAGCTGCTCTAGGGGAGAGACGAAATTCTGCTCCTCACCACTCTGCCCTAAAGTTTTATTTATATATGATACATTTAAGATACTGAAAGAGAAAGACTGCCAACCAAGAATTCTATATTCAGCAAACCTGTATTTCACTAATGAGGGAGAGATTAAAATATTTTCAGACAGACACACATTGAGAGGGTTTGTGAATAAGAGACCTGTACTTCAAGAAATACTAAAGGGAGTGCTATATAGGCTGATAGGAAAAGACAGGAGAGAAAGTTTGGAGAAGAGTGTAGAAATGAAGACTATCAGGAAGGATGAAATGAGAGAGAGAGAAAAAAATAAGATGTGACATATGAGATCCAAAAGACAAAATGTAGAAAAAAGTACTGCCTTAGAATATTAACACTAAATATTAATGCAATAAACTCCCCAATAAAAAGATATATACTGGCAGAATGGATTAAAAACTAAGACCCATCTATATGCTGTCTAAAAGAAACTCACTTTAGACACAAGAACGAAAGTAGGCTGAAAGTGAAAGGTTGGAAAAAGATATTTCATGCAAACATCAATCAGAAAAAAGTGAGAATAGCTGCAGCAATATCAGACAAATTAGACTTCAAACGTAAAATAATTAACACAGGCAAAAAAGGACTCTATATATTAATAAAAGGGGCAATTCATCAAGAAAGCATAATAATCATAAATGTTTACACATCAAGCCAGAGTTCCCCAAAATACATGAGACAAACGATGACAGCACTAAATGGAGAAGTAGATTCCTCTGCAATAATAATTGGTGACTTCAATACAGCACTCTCATCAGTGGATACAACATCCAGACAGAAGACCATTAAGGAAACAGAGGTGTCAAAATGTATGATAAATGAATTAGATTTGATGGACACTTATAGAACAGTACACCCCACAACAGCAGGGTACACATTTTTCTCAACTGCCCATGGATCATTCTCTAGGATAGACCATATGCTGGGTCACAAAACAAGGCTAAATTTTTTTTAATTGATACTATACAAAGCACCCTCTCAGATCATAATGTAATGAAGTTGGAAATCGATACATGCAGAAGGTCAGAAAATTCACAAGTATATAGAGTCTAAATAACACACTATTAGGCAACCAGTGGGTAAAGGAAGAAATTACAAGAGAAATTAGTAAAAACCTCTAGGCAAATGAAAATGAAACACAATATATCATAAATTATGTGATGCAGAAAAGGTGGTTCTGAGAGGGAAATTTATTGCCCTAAATGCTTATATAAAAGAGAAGGATCAAAAATTGAGGAATTAACTGTTCACCTGGAGGAATTAGAGAAAGAACAGCAAACTAATGCCAAAGCAAACAGAAGGAAAGAAATAACAAAGGTTAGAGCAGAAATAAATGAAATTGAGAACAGGAAAATAATAGAGAGAACCAACAAAACCATAAGTAGATTCTTTGAAAAAATCAATAAAATTGATTTACCCTTAGCTGGGCTAACAAAAAAAGAGCAGATGCAAATAAACACACTCAGAAATGGGAAAGCAGACATAACTACTGACTCCACAGAAAAAAAAGGAGATAATGAGAGGATACTATGAGTAACTATATGCTAATAAACTAGACAACTTAGATAAAATGGACAACTTCCTAGAAAAGCAAAAACAAGAAATATTGACTCAAGAAGAAACAGACAACCTCAAAAAACCAATCACAAGTAAAGAGATTGAGTCAGTCATCCAAAAGCTCCCAAGAAATAAAAGCTCAGGGCCAGATGGCTTCATATGTGAATTCTATGAAGCATCCAAAAAAGAATCAGAATGAATCCTGCTCAAACTCTTCAGGAAAATTGAAGAGGAAGGGAAGGTACCTAATCCATTACATGAAGCCAATATCACCCTAATACCAAAGTCAAAGACAATAAAAAAAAGAAAATTATAGACCCATCTCTTTAATGAATATAGAAGCAAAAATCCTCAACAAAATACTCACAAATTGAATCCAGCAGCACTTCAAAAGAATTAGACACCAACACCAAGTGGTATTTATTCCAGGTATGCAAGGCTGGTTCAACAAAAGAAAATCAATTAATGTAATACACCACATCAATAAATTAAAGTGGAAGAACTACATGATCATCTTGATCAATGCAGAAAAGGCATTTAAAAAAATTCAACATCCTTTCTTGATGAAAACATTTCAATGGATGGGAATAGAAGAGAACTTTCTCAATATATGAAAACCCACAGCTAACATCATACTTGATGGGGAGAGACTGAAAGCTTTCCCTCTAAGATCAGGAACAAGACAGGGATGCTCACTGTCACCATTGTTATTCAACATTGTGCTGGAAGTTCTAGCTAGAGCAATTAGCCAAGAAAAAGAAATAAAAGGCATCCAAATTGGAGAGGAAGAAGTAAAACTTTTACTGTTTGCAGATACATGTTCTTTTATGTAGGAAATCCAGAAAAATCTACAGCAAAGCCACTAGAGCTAATCAGTGAATATAGCAAAGTGGCAAGCTACAAGATCAACACACAAAAATCAGTAGTTTTCCTATACACAAGTAATGAGCAACAGGAGGAGGAAAACAAGAAAAAAAAAACCATTTACAATAGCAACCAAAAGAATCAAATATTTAGGAATAAATTTAACCAAGACCACAAAAGACCCATACAAAAAGAACTACAAGAAACTGCTAGAAGAAATTGAACAGGATCTTAAAAAATGGAAGTGCATACTGTGCTCATGGACTGGAAGAATAAGTATAGCTAAGATGTCAGTTTTACCTAAACTGATTTTTAGATTCAATGAAATACCAACTTACTTGCAGAAATAGAAAAAAAAACAATAGCCAAATTTATTGGAAGGACAGGTTGCCCCAAATAGACAAAAAAATTCTTGAGAAAGAGGAATGAAGTGGGAGTTCACACAGAAACTGACTTTGAAGCATACTACCAAACTACAGTGGTCAAAACAGCATGGTACTGGCATAAAGATAGATACATCAACCAATGGAATTGAATTGAGTTCTCAGAAATAGACCCCTCTCATCTACAGACAATTGATCTTCGAGAAGGCAGTCAAGCCAAAGCAACTGGGATAGAACTGCCTTTTCAATAAATGGTGTTTGGAGAACTGGATATCCATATCCAAAAGAATGGAAGAGTTCTCCTATCTCACACCTTATAGAAAAACTAACTCAAAATGGATCAAAGACATAAACATTAGCACTAAGACCATAAGACTTTAGAAGGAAATTTAGGGAAATATCTTAGAGATCTTGTGATGGGGGTGATTTCCTAGACCTTACATCCAAAGTGCGAGCAATCAAAGAAGAAATAGATAAATGGGATCTCTTCAATATCAAACACTTTAGTACATCAAAGGATTTTGTCATAAAAATAAAAAGGCAGCCTATTCAATGGTAGACAATATTTGGAAACCACATGTCAAATAATGGTATAATATCCAGACTATATAAAGCAATCCTACAACTCAGCAACAGAAAGACCAAGAATCCAATTTAAAAATAGGCAAAAGACATGGACACTCTTATGAAGAGGAAATACAAATGGTTCAAAAACATGAAAATATGCTCAACTTCACTGGCTATTAGGGAAATGCAAATCAAAACCACAGTGAAATATCATCTCACATCTACTAGAATGTCCATTACACAAAAGCAAGAAAATCACAAGTGCTGGAGAGGATGTAGAGAAAGAGGCATATTATTCATTGTTGGTGGGAATGAAGAGTGGTGCAGTCACTCTGGAAGGCATTGTGGCCATTCATCAGAAATCTAAGTATAGAATTGCCATATGATCTAGTAATTCCATTTCTAGGTATATACTCAGAGGAACTGAAAGCTAAGACATGAATGGACATTTGCAAACCGATGTTCATAGCATCATTATTCACAATTGCCAAGAGATGGAAGCAGCCCAGATGTCCATCAATGGACATGTTGATAAACAATCTGTGGTATATACACACAACAGAATATTACACAGCTATAAGATAGAAGAAAGTCACAGAACATACAATAATGTGGATAAACCTTGAGGATGTTATGTTGAGGGAAGTTAGTCACAAACAAAAGGACAAATGCTGTATAGTCTCACTAATATGAACTAATATTAATGAGCAAAAGTTGAGTTAAAAGCTGAGAACACTGGTTTTCAGGAGATAGAAAGAGGGTAGAGATTGGACATTTGCTGCTAAAGGACTATAGAATGTTCAACAGGATTGATAGTATTGATCCTGAAATAGATAGCATAATGCTGTGTGATGGTAGCTCAATATTGTAAGTCCACTGAACAAAGATGTTTGTGAGTAAAGCTGAAAGAGGAGGGCTAGGGGAATGTATGACATGAGAGGTAAAGACAGATGATAAAGACTGGGACTGTATAACTTAGTGAATAGTCAAGGATTGTAACTAAATGTACAAATATAAAAAATGTTTTTACATGTGATAGAACAAATGAATGTCAACTTTGCAAGGTGTTGAAAAAGGGATGGCAATGGGGTAAAAATATAATCAAAGCAAACTGGAGTCTATGGTTAACAGCAACAGTGTAATATGCTTCCAGTAAATGTAAAAAAGGCAATATACCAAAGCTAAATGTCTATGAGAGGGGGATATAAGGGAGGGATATGGGATTCTTGGTAGTAGTGTTATTGTCTGATCTTATTATTGTATTGTTTTTTATGGTATTTTAATTTTTTTACTCTTTTATTATTCTTTAAAAACTTTTTTGAAGTAATGATTATGTTCAAGTGCTGATTGCGATGAATGCACAACTGCATAATACTGTAAACAACTGATAGTACACTGTGGATAACTGTATGGTATGTGAATATATATCTATAAAATTGCAGGGATACAAGTGCTGGAAAAAATTTGGAGAGAGGGATATACCAATTTGCTTCTGGTGGGGAAGTAGAATGGTGTAGCCTATCTGGAGGACAGGGTGTTGGTTCCACAAGAAACTAAGTATATAGCTGCCATAAGGTCTGCGACCTCATTATGAGGTATATATTTGGAAGATCTGAAAGCAGGAGCATGAATGGACATTGTCACACTGGTGTTTATGGCAAGAGTATTCATGATTTTCAATGGATGGAGGTAGACTAAGGGTACACCAGCTGATGAACAGAATGGTGAACTGCAGTGTATGCATATGATAGAATATTGAGCATCTGCAAGAAAGAATGGAAGCTGTGAGACATGCAACTAGGTGAATGGATCTTGAGGACAGCATTTTGAGTGAAGTATTCCAGAAACAAAAAGATAAACATTATAAGGCCTTTGACTAACTACAATATTAAACTCTGAGAATTGAATCTTAGAGCACTATCAGGGGAATGCTTATTGTAACAGTCCCTAGACGGTAAGCTCTTACAGCAATCACATCTATTCCTGAGTTGTAATGCTTATCTCCAAATTCTGAGATGGTGAGTTCTTTGTGTATAATCTAATCTGTCTCTGGAACTTTGGGTATCTGTGTGACACCTGAAACTCAGAGCTAGAGCTCAGCAGCTATGAACGTCAGTATTGACTTATATAGCAACTGTTAAAAAAAAAGAGCTGAGAAAGAGTTCAGACTTCAATTAGAGTTATGAATGAAGAGGATCTTGTTAGGACTAAGGCAAATCAGGCTAAAAGGTCAAGGATGATGCTGACTATATTTTCATACTTCAAATTCTGTTGAGCCCAAGGGAGGAGATATTTATTCAGTGCAGGATCTATATTTTCTACAGCACACTAGATAATTTAACTTGTATGGTGAGTTTACTCAAACACATTAATTACATGAAACTTTGAATAGGAAGTCAGATCTGGTAGGTTTGTAGAGGTTAGTGTGAAATCCCAATATACCCCAAAGTAATTTTGGCAGAGAATAAAAATAAATTTGCAAAGCCCTCCTGAAGAACAGGGAAAAAATGGAGAAAAGTTGGACTTCCCCACCTGAATTATTACTGATATTCTCACAAACTTTGAGGATGAACAATTTAGTAGGATGAGCCCTCAAACTTGGGGCTTCCACTGATTAAGCTTATTAATGCAAAGGAGAGACTAAGCCTACTTATAATTGTGCCTAAGAGTTTCCCCCATAGAACCTCTTTCTTGCTCAGATGTGGCTCTCTCTAAGCCCAATAAGCAGGTGCACTCATTTCCTTCCCCCCTACATGGGACATGACTCCCAGCATGGAAATCTCCCTGGCAACATGGAACATGATTCTGAGGATGAGCCTGGGCCCAGTATCATGAGATTGAGAAAGTCTTCTTGACCAAAAGGTGGAAGCAAAATGAAACAAAATGAAATTTCAGTGGCTGAGAGATTTCAAATGAAGTTGAGAGGTCACTTTGCAGGGCATTCTTGTTTGCTATTTAGTTTTTAGTGTATTGGAATAGCTGGAAGGAAATACCTGAAACTATCAAACTGCAACCCAGTAGCCTTGATTCTTGAAGGTGAATCAAGTGCTGGGAAAAAAAAAAAAAAAAACATGGAGAGAGGGATGTACCGTATAACTGTGATTGTATAATTACATGCTGTGACTGTGTAATTGTGAAAACCTGGTGGCTTATACTCCCTTTGTCCAGTGTATGGGCAGATGAGTAGAAAAATGATGACAAAAACTATATGAAAAATAGGGTGGGATAGGGGAATGAAATGATCTGAGTGTTCTATTTTTTTTCTTTTTATTTCTCTTGGAATAAGGAAAATGTTCAAAAATTGATTCTGGTAGGCAGGGGTGGAATTAACAGAGTCACAGAGACAAAGGAATAATTCACATGCAGAAGATAACTCCCTAGGGGGCGTGTCTTTGCTAAGAGGAGGGAGGTGGGGCCCTGCTCAAGTGCCTGCCCTCCCTTTGGAACTCAGACCCTATGGCCTGGGGGGAAACAATCAAACCAGAAACAACTTTAGCTGAGAAGTAAAGGGATGCCACCTCTTTATAACAGTGGGGAGTGACAGGCTGAAAGGCACCACCTGCTGGGCAGGTTAGGAAAAGCAGAGCAGCTAGAAGCTTCACAGTAAAGTCTGTCAATCTTCTAAGACATACCTTCATGGGTACCTGACTCTGAATAGAGCCCCCTACTGACACCTGAACTCATTCTCATCTGGGAAAATCTGATTGGGGTTATCAAGGAAATCAGATGCCTAGACAACAGAAAACTACAAATAACTCTAGGAAAAATGAAGATATGGCCCAGTCAAAGGAACAAACACACTTCAACTTAGATACAGGAATTGAAACAACTAATTAAAGATCTTCAAATAAATATACTGAATCAATTCAGTGAGTTGAGGAAAGATATGGCAAAGGAGATGAAGAATATAAAGAAACATAAGAAAGAACTTGGTGAGCATAAGAAAGAACTTGAAAGTTTGAAAAAAACTGCTGGCAGAACCCATGGAAATGAAAGGCACAACACCAGAGATGAAAAACACAATGCAGACATACAATAGCAGATTTCAAGAGGCAGAAGAAAACATTCAGGAAATGGAGAACAAGGCACCTGAAATCCTACACACAAAACATCAGATAGGAAAAAGAATGGAAAAATATGAGCAACATCTCAGGGAATTGAATGACAACATAAAATGCATGAATATATGTGTCATGGGTGTCCCAGAAGGAGGAGAGAAGGGAAAAGGGGCAGAAGCAATAATGAGGGAAATGATCACTGAAAATTCCCCATCTCTTATGAAAGACATAAAATTACACATCCAAGAAGTGCAGCATACCCCAAACAGAACAGATCTGAATAGACCTATGCCAAGACCCTTAATAATCACATTAAAAAATGTCAAAGACAAAGAGAGAATCCTGAAAACAGCAAGAGAAAAATGATCCATCACATACAAGGGATGCTGGATAAGAGTATATGAGGCTTTCTCAGTAGAAACCATGAAAGCAAGAAGGCAGTGATATATTTAAGATACTGATAGAGAAAAACCATCAACCAAGAACATTATCTGGCAAAACTGTCCTTCATATATGAGGGAGAGTTTAAAATAGTCTCTGATGAACAATGAGAGAGTTTGCAAACAAGATACAAGCTCTACAAGAAATACTAAACACTAATACTAATATTAAATACTAAAAGGAGCACTACAGACAGATAGGAAAAGACAGGAGTGAGAGGTTTGGAGCACAATTTTGGGTGATGACAGCACAATAGTGTAAGTACACTGAACAAAGATGACTGTGAGTATGATTAAAAGAGGAAGGTTAAGGTCATATGGGACACCAGAAGGAAATGAGGAATACGTCATCTCCAAAATCCAAAGAGGCCAACTAAGCATTGTTCCTCTTTTTTGGGCATAGGAGGGGCCAGATACAATAGCTTATCCTTCACCTAAAAGGGCTATCTTGACATGCCCAAATTGCTGGACACCTAGACATTTTATGAGATGGAAGGCCACTGTATTTTTTTGGATTTATCTCCCACCCGCTGACATGCAAATACCTTACCAACAAATATAGAGTAGTTTCTACTTCTTGCTCACTAGGTCCAATCAACATGATATCATCAATATAATGGACCAATGTGGTGTCTTGTGGGAGGGAGAAATGATCAAGATCCCTGCAGACAATATTATGACACAGGGCTGGAGAGTTAATATACCCTTGAGGCAGCACAGTGAATGTATACTGCTGGTCTTGCCAGCTGAATAAAACTGTATCTGGTAGTCCTTACTAACAGCTATTGAGAAAAAAGAATTTGCCAGATAAATAGCTGCATACCATGTACCAGAGGCTGTGTTGGTTTGCTCAAGCAATGATACCACATCTGGAACAGCAGCTGCAATTGGAGTTGCAACCTGATTAAGCTTACAATAATCCACTGTCATCCTCCAAGGCCCATCTGTTTTCTGCACAGGCCAAATTGAAGAGTTGAATGGGGATGTAGTGGGAATCACCATACCTGCATCCTTCAAGTCCTTAAAAGTGGCATTAATCTCTACAATCCCTCCAGGAATATGATATTGTTTCTGGTTTACTATTTTGTTAGGCAGGGGCAGTTCCAACAGCTTCCACTTGGACTTTTCCATCACAATAGCCCTCACTCCATGAGTGAGGGAACAAATGTGAGGATTCTGCCAGTTGCTGAGTATGTCTATCCCAATTATGCATTCCAGAAATGGGAAAATAACCACAGAATGGGTCTGGGGACCCACTGGACTCACTGCGAGATGGACCTGAGCTAAACCTCCATCAATCACCTGACTTCCATAAGCCCCAACTCCGGTGGACCAGAGTGATGTTTTGGGTCTTATAGAATTAGTGTCATTTCTGAACCAGTGTCTAGTGATCCCAAAATATCTGATCATTTCCTTGTTCCTAACACACAGTTACTCTGGTAAAAGGCCATAGGTGCCCCTGGGGAAGGCAGGAAGATTAACAGTATAAATTTTTGGCACTGTAACAGGGTCTTTCCCCAAGGGTACCCAGACTTCCCCTCATTCAAGGGGCTCTAGATCTGTAAACTGTCTCAAGTCTGGGAATTGATTAAGGGGCCATGACTCTGTTTATGTAATTTAAGGTAGATTTCAGTTCACTTGACCTAGAATTCTATTGTTTATAAAGCTAAAACAAGAATTTTGTAGACTGCCCATCTATTTTACTACTATGTACTCCAAGAGCTACTAGCCAATGCCATAACTCTCTGCAAGTCAGATTATTTTTATTGCTGTTTTGAGCCTGTTTCCCATTATGGTAGCCATGCCTACCTTGTCTTGGGCTACTAACTGCTGCCATGTGGCTTCTGCTGACTCAGGATCTGAATATCCCCATTGTGTTTAAGGATTCCAGCTCAGTGACAGCAGTTCCCACAGTAACATCTGACCTACAGAGAAGGGCGACTATGGCGCCCTTCAGGGGATGATGGAGCTAGACTCATGAATATATTCCTCACAGTCCCGGTAAAAGGTGTGTCCTCTGGACATTCCAGGGGTGTGTGAGCAGGTCTTACATGATTAATTCACTCTAACATTCCAACCTCTTTAAGCCTTTGGATCCCCACCTTTACATTATACCAGGGAAGTTCTGTGAGAAACTGGGCCACCTCCAGCATGGGCTGTGGCATACATAAAGCCAGCCGGGGGGCCAGAGTGGGGGCTCTTCTGGGTGCCCTGCCCCTTGCTTCTCCCCACTACCTGGGTCTGTGGTTCCCCCAGACTGAATGCACTCATGACGCTCCCAAGTTCCCAGTGGGCCTGGAGGACAAAGTTTGCCACAGACTCCCCCTGCATTGGAGTTGGGCACAGAGAGAAGTGAAGTCCCCAACAACAACTGAAGCCAACTCTCCTGCTCAAGAATGGGTCCACAACACTGATTTTGTCCTTAAATGAGAGTGGGAGTTCTCCTGCCCGTCACTCTCCATCAAGCCTTGTGAATTTCTCTAGTCCCCTCTGCACACCCTCTCCCCAGTCTCTCTTCAAATTGACATCCCACCCTGACAGCTGCACTGCACCACTATGACAGGTCCAGAGATGCAGTGAAGAGAAGAGATTGGACCTAGAAAGGAAATTTTATGAATATAACCAGTCTGATATGTACAGAGTTAAACTGAAGTATGTAAAACTAAGTATAGATAGTGGTGGTGGTGACTGCATAATTATGTGATTATACAGGGAACCATCAATTGTTTACTTAGGATGGAATGTATGGTGTCTGAACAAAACAGTCTTAAAATAAAAACAGGTTGATGGATGAGCCTTGAGGACATGTTGAGTGACATTGTGATATGTGAATCAGAAAAGAGGGCTGGTACTGGAAACTAGGAATATTTAAAGCAACTTGAGCATGTCCAGGCTCATATTGAACAGTTTCCCACAAACATAGAGAAGCTTCACAAACTGAAGATTGAATACAAGACTCAAATTAAGAAGATGCAGCTACTCTCAAAAGATAGCCTGGGTATAAAAGGTGAACCAAAAGATGAAGACAGAGGAAAGATTGCCATGCAGGCAGGAATTAACTTGGGGACAGCCATGTCAAGAGGATTGTATCAACCAGCAACAATCTTTATGGGCCACCAAATGTCAGCCATCTCAAGCCTTGGAGATTTCAGTACAGAGCAGAAATCTCCCCAACCCACAAAGAACTTTTCATTTCCTGACCCACATGCATGCCGACAGCCCAGAGAAGTGATGTGACAGACATCTATGTAGTACAAACTAATAGTGACACACAGTGCATAACTAATTCTGACAGAATAGATGGAAAGACATCTCTTCAGATTGGTGAGAAGACACCAGTCACAGCCAGTGCATTGTCTGAGGAAGAACAGACTCATGGCTGGGAGAGAGGAAGCAGCACACATCATGGCAAGAGTAATTTATCTGAGAGCAGAAAGTCTGCTGAACTTCATTTCCCACCATGGGAGAGATTAAGTCCAGAGAAACCAGCCAGTTTGAAAATGGAGAAAGTTATACATTTTTTTAATTTCAAAGTGTATTGGTTAACTATTACCATGTAACAAACCATCCTGAAACTCAGCACTTGCAGCAACATTATTTGTCACTAACAAATTTTCAGGGAAGCAACAGATGGGCTAGGATTCAGCTGATCTAGACTGGGCTCAAATGGATGAATACTCTGAACTTGGCTTTGTTGGCTGTGGTTGGCTGGTGCAGACTGCTTGGTTGGGACAAATCTGACTCATGTGCCTCTCATCCTATTCCTGGAACAAAAGCTACCCAGGACTTCTTCTTTTCAGGGCAATGGCAGAAACAGAAGGAGGCAAGGGGAAATACTCAAGGCCTCTAAGGTCTGAGATCAGTATGACGTGCTGATTGTTCCACCAACATTACATTCATCAAAGCAGTCACATGGTAAGTACTGTGTCAAGTGTTGGGAAGTTCACCACACCCATCATGGGGTTGTAGCAAGAGTATGGATTCAAGGAGGCTTGAAAATTGGGGCTAACAATTCAATCTGTCATGCAAAGTGAACTGACTTGTTCTTTTTTTAATTTTATTTTTTATTATTTAATTTAATCATACGGCCTTGTGTTCAGATGCAGTTATCTATAAGATTCTGCTATCAAATATTGATTGAGATTTTCTTCTGTTACTGGGTTCATTTAATAAAGTTCTAGAAAAACAATACATAATTTAAATGTATCATTAATGTTTAATTTCAATTTTCATCAGTTTTATGGTCATAAACTTTTTGGTTTAAAATATGTACAATTTTTTCTTTTTTTTCTCTTTGTTTTCTTTATTTTTTAATTTTTTTGTGTTTTATTTATTATTGCAAAATATGTACAATTTTAAATTCATAAATTTCTTCCTGTATTTTTAAACTTTCACTTCACTTTTTGGTTGTTGTTATTCTTTGAAAAGTGTGTAACTCACTATTGCATCAACATTATGAATAGGTTCTTCAGTCAATAATTGAGAAGAGTCACTCTTTCCCTTAAATGCTGTATGCTTGCATTAATATCACTGCCCATTATGTTTTTGTTTCAGTATGTCATATGTATTTCACTCATAATTTTGTATTTAATTATTTTGGGTCATTGGTGTTGTGAACATCTTAATCTAATAAACAGAATATCAATGGAGTTGGATTTTCTCTCCCAGTGAGACAAGCTTTCTTGATCATTTACTTCATAGTTAAAAAAATTTTCCTCATAAGAAGTGCATTTAACATGCACACACACACACATACACACAATGACACATAACCTTAAATGTTTGATATGTTATATTTAATTTTGCTTCTGCAGCTTTTCAAATTCCCTTTTTCTGTTTGGACGGTATTTGCTAAATTACTTTTTTTGTTTTATTGCTTAATTGTTTTCACTGTTGAAGTTCTCCCGATTACTCTTCTGCTCACTTTCACTTAGCACATTTGCATCTCTGAGTAATGATCAGTGGAAAACCAGTAAGACCTCCCTCCACTTACTTCAACTCAAGTACTTTCACTCATTGGCACCTTCCTTTAAACAATGTCATCAGTACAATGACACTGGACTTTTTTCACATTTCCTGGAAAGTGGGTTTTCCTTATCCCTCATTTCCATGGGTAACAAAAAATGTTCCTTATTTGGAAATTTTGTCAAGAATTTTAGTGGGAATTTAAATGTGAATGAGCAAGACAACTGAATAAAACCTGCCATCTTACCCACACATCTCGAAAAGATACTTTTAAAAAAATAAAAGACATACTCAATTTTACAAAATTGCAAAATGATGTTAATGTAACATATTTTATTAACTCAAATACTGCCAAAACTGTCATTCAAAAATCTTTGTAATTTGTTCCCTTTGATTGTAAAACAGGTAGCACAATTTTTATCATCCATCACCACAAGACTAAAATCAAAAGGTTAATCTTGGTGTTCACAAACCCAGTTGTGTATTTCAGGGAGATCCAATTGATGGAGAACTAGGATCTATTAAGTGAAGAACATGCATGTCTCTGAAGAGTTCTGCCCTCTTCTAAGGCTCTATTTCTCCTTGTCTATTAATTAGAACTTGTCAGTGTCTATAAGGAAGTGAAATCTCAAAATCAGAGATTAACAACATTCTTTGGGGTTCAACATCTCTATTCATCTTAAAACCTTCCTAAAACAATGCTACTGACTAATGAATTTGATCTTTACTTTTTAAATCCTAGAGAACACCGATGAAAATATTTGAAAAAGCAAAAGCAGTCAATACCTTAGAAATTTTTAATTATATTTGTTTTAGGATGATTATTTGGACCAAAGGTCAATTATGAAAATGTGTACAAATTCTGAGCACCTAGGTTCTCAGTGACTTCAGCTTTTTGACTCTCAACTAAATACAAGGAAAAATCTGTGACTTAGGAGAAAAATTCAATGTTATCTTATGGTCTGACCCAATTAACTTTTCATCATAATTTCCATGTCTCCTGATGCTACCCCACTATGCACTAATCCCACCCCATTTCCTACTTACTCTACCAACTTGGAATGCTCTTCTCCTTTCTCAAATTAATCTGAAAACATCAGCTCAAGGTTCTCCTCTTGGGTGAACCAACTATTGACCTCTTTCCAGTCTCTGTGACCTCTTACTCTTTTTGCCTCCCTTAGCTTATAGCTCTATTTCAATCATCCTCCATTTGACCTATTCTTAAAATCCAGAATTTGTAATTTTATGTATATGGCCTGGCTCTTAACTAGATATGAGTATACAAAATCTTTCTTATTTTTCCCTTCATCTTTACCACCCACTTTCATACATTTATCTACAAAGCCCTCAGTGACAGCTAGAAGATTGACTGTGTCCCATTATTTATTATATAGCCATATCTTTGTGAAATTACTGTGATTAAACTAAACTATCCTTTTAGTCCCATAGGCTAATCTTAGTTAAAATATATGGTTCCACTAAGAGTAATTATAGAATTTAGCATTGGTCTAAATGTTCTCCACAGGCAAGTGTGTCTGTATAATTATGTTTTGATTGTCCTCAGTTTTGTCTTCTAAAATAATACCTTAATGGCAGCTCCCTTCAGTACTTCAAGTAGTGGTTCTCAACAGTAGCCTATGGAGACATATTTGGAAAGCAGCAGCTCCCAGAGACCACAGTTATCCCCAGCAGGTCTCAGAATGTTAACTTCCAATGTTCATCAGCACTTGTGTTCTTCACCTTCCTGAGCCCATATGTGCCCATTAGATGCAGATCTGTGCAATATTATGGAAATTTCCACCACTAACACCTAAAAGTTGTCTGCCTACTGCTGAAGCCCTAAGGGCTCTCTAGGAACAGACTTCTCATATGTTCTTACACATTTTTAATGAACAATGGTTCAAACTACATAACAATAACTGGATTGGACATCCCACATCCTATACTCCTAGTTAGCATAAGATGGACCCACAGGTTCTCCTATTCTCACCAGTCCTCCTTGTCTCATTTTTGGCCAAATGCAAATTCATAGAAGATTTGGCAAATGCTTCTAATACCTCTTCCCTTGTAAGCCTAATTAAGCAGAATAATCCATATGACTTTTATCCAAATTGATGTACCAAGACAACATTAAGAGTCCAATGAATTCCAAATACAATATGTAAATATGGTGGCCACTGTTTATTTTAGTATGCTCAAGTCTTAGAAATCTGGCAAATCAATAGTCAGTTTTGTAAGACATCATCTTCCTCTTTTTAAACAGAAAGCTGGAATCACAAGCTTTAGTTTATTTCTTCAGATTTCAAATAAGGATGGGTAACTGGTAAATGTTGAAAACCCCACTTATCCCACTACCTATGCATCCCTTCCTTAAGCTTCATGTAAAAAATATCATCATTAAAGTAACAGTCATTGTGTACAATTCAAGGTATAACCCCATACAACCATAAATTTCCAGGACACAGAACATTGAACACATACATAAGAAAGAATTATTTCATTTTCCCAGAGTTGTCTTGGTCTCTGCATCACTGAACATTCAGTAAATCTATTCAGTGACTTACAATGACCTTTAACAAATGAAAATAGCAAACCATGAAGATAAATTTCAAATATCATAAATGATTTGATAGTATGATGCTATCAACTGTATTAACTAAGATTGTTTTCAGGATTTATTGAAAGCAAAAAAGACAGGCTAGAATCCCAAAATATGAGATATTACAATCGTATGTGGCACGGACTTTGAATATCATCTCCCAACAGAAATCCCCACCAAACCACAGATGTGAGGATTAAATCATCAGACTCATATGTAAATGACAATAAGGGATATACACACCCCCCTTCCATCCTTCAGGATTCAAATTACATCCTCCTCCCTTAAGCTACAACTGATTGAGAAGAGGACATGACCAACAACTTCTTAGATGGGTTAGCACTGAGAAGTGTCTTAGACAAACCTTAAGTATTTCAGATTGGTCTTTCCATGAAGCACAGCCAGGCCAATGGAACAGTTTTGTTCTGTCCAAAGGCATATCCGCTTTCACTGTTCATTCTCATCTGGTTAGAAAAACAGAATGATCAATGCTCACCCCCATGTTTGGATTAAGCTACATCAGAGTATTTAGGAGACAAAGTTTATGGTCCCCTGGGGGACTCTGTCAACACCAATCCTTAGGAGAAGAGGATTGAGATTTAGAAGACTCATATCTCTGAAACAAAAGAAGCAAAATGGCTTCTAAACCTTGTGTTTCACAAATACTTGTGGTTAGATTGGTAAATGAAGTGGCCACCCCTGGTGTATGGTGAACCAAATGAACCTCCAGGACTTAAAGATATGATGTTTCTGTGACATCAACTCAGCTGTTGGTCCATAATGGCATGTTGTCTGTATTAAATTAAGTGTACTTCATCCATACACAGTATGAATTTTGTTAATCCCATTCATGTACATATTAATGTGGGTTAAGGTGATTGGTTCTGGCTTGCCAAATCAGTCACACGTCTCCTAATCTGTGATCTTAGCAGTGCCTTCCCTTCTTTTGCAACCTCTTCAAGGCATCTTTGATGTCCCTGTTCCTCAGGCTGTAAATCAGGGGATTCATCATGGGAATTACCACAGTGTACAAGACTGATGCAAATCTGTCAAAGCTGGAGGAACCACTAGAGCTAGAACTCAAATAAACAAACATACCTGATGTATAGAAGAGGGAAACAGCAGTTAGATGAGAAGCACAGGTGTTGAAAGCCTTGGACCTGCCTTTAGCTGAAGTGATCTTCATGATGGAGATGACAATATAACCATAGGATATCAAGATAATTAGAACATTTGTTATCCCAAATACCAGTGATAATATAGCGAGCATGACTTGTATGAAGAAAGTGTCAGTGCAGGACAATTTTAACAACTGAGGCATGTCACAGAAGAAGTGGTTGATAACATTAGGCCCACAGAAGTGTAGCTGAAGCAAGGCACACAATTGGGATATAGAACCAGAGAGTCCAGTCATATAGGCTCCCAGTGCCATCCGACCACAGAGGCTGGGAGACATGATGGATGAATACAGCAGAGGGTTACAAATGGCAGCATATCGGTCATAAGCCATGGCTGTCAGGAGCCAAGATTCACTCAGCCCCGTGGTTGAAAAGATAAAGTACTGAACAGTGCAGCCCAAAAAGGTGATTGTTTGCTGTTTCTGAAAGAAGTTGAAGAGCATCTTTGGAACTGTGGAGGTAACATAGCACATATCTATGAAAGACAAGTTACTGAGGAAGAAGTACATGGGTGTGTGGAGGAGGGAATCCATCCTTATTAAGAAGATAAGAGACAAGTTCCAGGTCAGACCCGTAATGTAGATCACCAGGAATATGAGAAAGAGCACCGGTAAGATTCTAGGAAAATCTGAGAATCCCAATAGGAGGAAATAGGTGACCTCTGTAATATTTCCTCCCCGATTCATTGATGCACTCCTCTTAAAATCTGAAAGGAGAGAAGGGAACCCATTGCTGATCCAGGTAAAATGATATTATTATCATTTTCATATGTGACAGTCTTTTCCTCTATTGACCTGTTGAATCAAAACACTGCTGTCCTTCTGGTAAAAAGAACCCATCTTTTTTCCTCAGACTAGTCATGAAGTAGCTACTCAGTGCTTTGGGTTTCAACTAATTCATGTAGTCTCATGGAATTAAAATAGATATATAAAAGTTGAATGGCAGCCCTTTAAAAAGTACTATTAGAAATACTTTGTTATATTTAAAGTAGAAATCATTGAATAAAACAAAAATTGTTCAAAGACCTCTGTGAATTAATTACATAAGTGCTGTTGTATAACTGTAAAAGCGTTAATGGCATCTTTGTAGAATAAATTTGAAAGACCTGTTATAGATCATCAAGATTTTAAAATTTTTTTCTTTTATGCTTAAGAAATATTTTCCCTCTTATACAATTTTTCATACTTTCCTACAAACTATTTAAAATAACATCTCCAAACTGGTCTGAAAAATAGCATCATAATTTTTAACTCTGATTTTTTTTTTTGGTGGGGCAAAATTATAAGTACCCAATACAGTTACAGAATCAGTCCTCTATGGAAGCCTTCACACTGAGCATTCCAGACAGAGGTGAGCAAAGTTCACTACTGGCCCCAAATATTGTCAGTATTAGGGTATTTTGACTATTGGAAAATAGCATAGTATCGTGGCTAAGGGTTTGGGCTTTGGAGTTTGAGTTCTGATACCCACTTGCTTTATGAACTTGCCCCAGTGGCTTAAACACACTAAACTTAGTTTTACTCTTAATAAAATGAGAATAATAAGAACCCCTGAACTACAAGGTTTTGGAACAGTTATAGAGGAAATGGTGCAAGTTCTCAGAACACAATTCACTACATAGTAACTCTCCAATTGGCTATCATTACCATTGATTGCTCAGAGAAGCCCTGGACTGCAGCATTTAACAGGTAATTTGGGGAAATTCCTGAGACATCATCAGCCCTGCAGACAGTCTAGCATGGCTTCCAAGACAAACCACGTAGGGTCTGAAGATACAAATAAAGCATTTTCCATTTGGTTTGATGAAATTCAGGTAAACTGGGTTAATGGAAAACCAGCATCAATCTACAATGGTCCTTGAAATACAGAAAAGGTTATAGTAAATATTTCATTTCCCAAATACTAAGAGGTATAATTCTTAACTTTTTGTAGATAGTCATGTTGATTGAGCTCACTAACAGATTCATAGCAGATAACACCTGTTGGGACTGAGCCATTCTATATAATCCTTTCTTGAGATGAAAGAGAAAATCAGGATACAAGTCAATAAGATTTTGAAAATGATACATAATTAGGGAGGAGTTGAACTTTCAAAAATTAAAAGGATGATTTTTCTGTAACCAATAACTGCTATAATAAAAATGAATTTTAAAAAGTTATTATAAAACTAAATAATTCATTATGATTTTAAGAAGAGATGTGTTTCAAAAGAACACATAGAGAATTCAGGAATAATTCCAAATATTGGCAAAAATTTAATATATGATAAAGTAAGTAACTTACATTGGTAGGGAATCATAAACTCATTTTCATAAAAGCCTGGATCACAATGGAGAAGAGAAAAAGTAGATACACATTTATATATAATCTTTGGGAGGGAAATCTATTATTATATATAATACCTAAAAGAGAAAGTAAAATAGAAAAAAAAAGTAGTATAACAATTTACAACTTGATTACAGCAGAAAAATCACTTAAATAAAACACATTTGAAATATTATTAATGACCAGGAAATAAAAGATGCAAAAGTTTAAAAAGACAAAATAAAATTTCCTTTAATATACAAAATATCTTAGAATAAAAAAATAATCACCACTCACATATACTGCTGATAGGAGCAAAAAATAGCTCTCTACAAATCCACACATACCATATGAGCAATTTAGAATGACAAATATTAAAAGTGTTGGGTGATATGATTTATATTTCTTCTTTTTATTTACCTGTATTTTGTCAACTGTCTAGAACTCCCATGTCAATAATAAGAAAAAGATCCCCATAGCATATGTAGAGATCAAAAAAGAGAAAGAATAGATTTTTCTGACTTCTATTTACTAGCTGTGATACTTTGAGCAAGTTATAAAACTCTCTGTTCCTCAGTTGCCTCATCTATAAAAAGGGACTAATAATAGTTATCACCTACAGCCGGGATAAAAGGACAAAAAGACCTTAAAACAAAAAGGACAAAATAAAAGCTGACAACTATCTCGCCCATTGTCATTTTCCCTGAAAAAGAAAAAAAGGGAAGAACTACTCCTGAAACATCAAGGAGCACTTCATAGAGACATTTCCTAAAGTAGATGAAGAAAATTGTTAATGAATTGTATTTATTTGTATTTTTTATTTTTCCATCATATACCATCCAGTAGTGTTGCACATTTGTGAAATCAGATTTTATTCATCCACATTAAGTACCCTCAAGCTGTTGAAACAAATTATATACAGTTCATGGACTAGTTGAGATGTTTCATTGTTTAATAGTAAGAATATGAAAACCTAATTTGTAAGAAATTGAGTAAATATATTTTTATGCATTAATAAATGCTTCCGTTACACAGCTTTGGATGTGAAATTAAGAATAGCTCATTTCTTTATCATTTCAATTCCTCAGCTTTAGGTCCTTGGAAAACTTTCTGTTTACACTTAAATACAGTACTGCCAATACAAATCCCCAAATATGTAAATAAAGAGAATTATATTCAAGGAAAACATTTTGAAAACATAAGCTCTCAAGAAATATTCCCAAAACAAAATAATTGATCAGTTCTGTGAATGTAAGTCAAATTATTGACCAATCAATTACATGAAATTCTTCATTTTTAATGCAATTCAGTGTTGTAATAAATGTAGAATATATGTAATCAACCATTCCCAAGAAGAAATTGTGCATTGTTTTTCTCATTCATGATGAAATTTATCCCAAAAATAGCTTTTAAAATCTAGTAAACTAGACTATTTTTGAAAAAAGACAAAAAATTCTGAATACACTCATTAGAATCTGATTAATTTATTTGCATGTTTCACCCAACAATTTGGAGAAGATTAAACCTCTTGCAAAACTGATCTAATGAGGACCTTGTCAGTTTGCTAGGTTGTGTCGGGTTCCAAATGCATTAAAGAAACCCAGGGACTGTTTCTGAATGAATGAGAACAATGTAAGCAAAGCAAAGTTGAAAGGGGCAGTTAGACCAACACTGCCTGTGCTTGGAGTGGGCATCTCTGACATCTGTGTTCCCCAGTCTATTGTCTCCAGACTCCCAGAGTCTTCAAACATGACAATGGAGAGATATTTGAAGAATCTGAAAAGAGCTAATGAAATCATATATGAGTACTTTGTCAAATTTTATGCAATGACTGAGTTTATCTCTGGCAGCAGAGAAAGTATGAATCAAAGCTGGATATTTAAATAGAAATCAAATTACTATTGCAAAAATAATATCCCTCAAAGGCAAAATTAAGTTAAAAGAGTCCTTGGAGTAGAGAAAGTTAGGAAATAGACATACACTTTTTGATCTTAGGAAATTGCCCTGAACACTAGTAAATTCTTCTATTTGATTTAGCTCAACTTTTATTATGTATTGTTCTTTACAAGCATTCTCTCATTTAATTCTAGAAGCTCCCATTATCCTCAATTTACAGGTTAAAAACAGAAAGTAACAGCATTCAAGGTCATGTCCTTAAGAAACTGAAGAACTAAAATGCAAACCCCCATCCTACCCCAGAATATTACCTGGAATTTTATATTTGCAGTTATTCTTTTCATTGAAGTTTAGAAAGCTAATAAAAATTCTTAGAGAATTTGGTTAAGGAGCATAAGAGAATGTGAGGAAGAGTCCTAAGTAGAGGGTGTGGAAGTGAGGGTTCCACAGAAACAGATGAAGAAGGAGATCCTGGGGTCCATAAACCTTGCTCCATGCAGCTCCTACTAGAAAAACTGTACAGCTATTGAGAAAGCCCAGAACCCACTGGCCTCACTAGGTCCAGTCCTCTGAAGTTGACCCACATTCCCCAAGAACACAGAGTTCTTGTCAGAGGTGTAATTCCTTATTTCTTCTCCAAAGGAATTTTCCAGGTAGGCCCTATCATACCACAGGATCTGCCCTTTTGGACCCTGAAAATGGCTGTCCACTAAGAGCAAGAGAGATTTTCAGAACTAGGGATCCTCTTAAGTACCTAGTATGGGCAGAGGTGAAGGGAGAAAAGGCAATTAGAGGGAGAAAACTCTGCCAGTAATTGCTTTCTGGTGTCACAGTTGTCATGGAGTTTTTGTCCCTACAGATTTTGTGCCCCATTTTGCCTTGTCTGTGCTGGATTCTTTCCTCCCTTCCCCCTGGACTTATCATTATCTATGATTTTAGACTTTTCTTTGTTGACCTTGTAGTCATTTGAGCTGGGAAGAGAGAATGCTTAGTCTAACACCAGATTAGAGATCATCTAGTCCAATACCCCGAAGCCAGGAAAGCTAAGGGATTTGCCCAAGATGACAAAAAGTTGATAATACACCTTTATAATAATATATCATATATGTGTACACTTGACTGTTTACAAAACACTTTCATTTTAGATAGATGCATACAAATATTTTCTCAAATATCTTACTTGATTCAGTCATCACAGCTGCCTGTACAGCAGATATGGTGTTATTCTTATCCATGATTGAGGAAATCGAGGCACTAAGGAATACAATAAACTAATTCATGACAGAGGCACAAGAATGCGGTTTCTATTACAGGCTTTGGAATCAGCCAGTCTGAGTTGAATTCTGTCACTTGCTGGTTGTGAGATAACATATCCAAGATTCACGGGACTAGTAGTAGTAGGTTCATCAAAGAGTAGCACTCATAGAGAGAATTAAATTGGCTAATGCATATAAGGCACTTAGATTATGTAGTATATGGTACGTCCTCTATTGGTAGATTTAATTTCTATTTTCTCATCTGGATTTCTTGCCAACATACTATGCTGCATGTGGCAACCCGTGGCCTGAGCAAAATAGACCTGCAGACCTTTGGTGCACGGCAGTCTGCATGACCCAGGCAACTAAATGTTTAACCTATCATCTTTCTAAGCCAGTAAAAAGAAAAAGGTTAAATTGACCTTAAAATGTAACTTTATGCAAGCAGACTGGAAGTGAGAGGCTCTTAGTCTCACAAAAAGAGCAAAATGCAATTGTTCAAGTATTATTCTAGTCCTTCCTGCACCATCACCCAGGTCAGAGTAACCTGTTCCTGCATCTATACTCCCCCCACCCCTAGGAAGGCCTTTGTCTTAAACCCACATAAAAGGCTTTCTGCCCTTTTTGCATCGCTTGGTCATCTTCCCTGCGAATGTGATGCCTGCCCGGCCTGAGAGAGCCATCATGATCTCTCCATGACTTCTCACTCTGTAAATAAGCCCTGAATAAAAGTTCATGTATCAGAAAATGCTTGTTGCCTTCTTTGGCCTCTGGACTGGTATGGCCTCTGGACTGGTATGGTCTTTGGACTGGTATGGCCCTCTTTCATTTAAAATATCTACTTAAGATTAGAAACATTTATTTTTGGAAGGAGCTCACCTATGTTGCTAATTACTAGGAAACAAATATTTAAAATAAGATCTCATACCTGTTCTAATCCGTTTTAGACAAACTTATCTAGAAAGAAAGGAGTAGAGTGGGGTCAATCAATTAATTATTTGATTAGCCCTTGCTAATAGGTTTTGCATATAATTTCCCCCAATAGGGACTGCAATGATTTTATCTTTTCAAATGAACAGCTTTTTAAGACACTTTTGAGGAAATAACACCAAAAGTATGGCATTTAGGCACAGTGGCAAAACAAAAGTAGAAATATATTTGATCAGTAAGAACCATTCATGCTCCACATATCACACTTCATGAGATTCAAGATAGATCACTGCTTGCACTGGAAGGCATGGCAGGCCTCAATATGCTATATATTCTATTTGCATATGGGACAATTTCTTACCTGTCAACATCATGTGGGAATAGGAAAAAAATCAAAACTCCGCAATAGAACTATATGATGTGTAAGGTATTGTACAGATTATAAGGAAATATGTATGCATCTTGGTATGCAAAATCCAGCTACATATTTCAAGGATAATTAAAGGTGGAAGAACCAGGATCTATTAGGTGAAACTCTTGCATATCTCAAATGAGTTCTGCCCTCTCTGAAGGCTTCTATTTCGCCTCTATTATTTAGACCTTGTCAGTGGCTGTGAGGAAGTGAGATTTCAAAATCGAATGATCCAGATCTCCTTGGGGTTCAAAGTTCCTACTCATAATATTTGTACAACAATCCTAATGAGTTATTAGTTTGATCTTATTTTGTATATATTAATAGTAGACCATCATTGAAAGGATTTGAAAAAGCAATAATACCTTAAATAAATTATTTGGATTGTTTTAGGAAAATTATTTGGGCCAAGAGGATAATTATGAAAATAAGTACAAACATCAACTCCTAGGATCTCAATCATTTAGGTTCTTTAACCTCTAACTAAATAAAAGTCAAAAGTTTGCATTTTTGCAGTAAAATCACAAGTTGACTTTTACAGTCTAACACTACCAACTTATATCCTTATCTCCCTTGATTCTGATGATATCCTTCTGCACATGCAGCTCACTACATTTTATTACATACTCCACTTACTTGGAATGTTTTCTCTTTTTTCACATTAATCCCACAAGAGCCACACAAACTTCTTCTCTTGATTGAATCTCCCATTGACCCCCTGCTAATACCTGTGAGCTCTTATTTTTCTCATCTCCCTAAGCTTGTAAGTGTGTTTCAGCCATCTTGATTTGAGCTGCCCTTAAAATGTAGAATTTGCAGAGTTCCAGCGAAGATGGCAACATAAGGGTGACAGGGCACATTTCTTCTACAAAAAACAAAGCTAGTGGACCAGCAGAAACTGTCTGAATCAACAGTTCTGGGGCTTTGGAGGCTGAGGAGCACAGTAAAGAACCCAGAAAAGACCAGGACAAAGAAACTATGAGAAGCTGCATTAGAAACCATGAGTGAGCTGCTCCTGAAGCAGTGACTGGGGCCCTTGCCTCACCTCAAGATTTACCTCTGTTTAGTCCACAGCTGAATCCAGGGATGGAGAGGGCATAAAAGCCTTCCCTCTTGGAAATCAGGTGGGAGGGGAGCATCGGAGTTGTCCTAGTTTGCTAATGCTGGAGAATGCAAAACACCAGAGATGGATAGGCTTTTATAAAACGGGGGTTTATTTCACTAAACAATTACAGTCTTAAGGCCACAAAGCATCCAAGGTAACACCTCAGCAATCAGGTACCTTCACCGGAGGACGGCCAGTGGTGTCCAGAAAACCTCTGTTAGCTAGGAAGGCAGCTGGCGTCTGCTCCAAAGCTCCGGCCTCAAAACGGCTTTCTCCCAGGACGTTCCTTTCTAGCAAGCTTGCTTCTCTTCAAAACATCACTCCCAGCTGCACTCTCTTTTCTCCCCCCAAGTTAGCTCATTTATATAGCTCCACCGATCAAGGCCCACCCCAAATGGGCGGGGCCACGCCTCCATGGGAACATCTCATCAGAATCATCTCCCACAGCTGGGTGGGGCACATTCCAAGCAAATCCAACCAGCACCAAAACTTCTGCCCCACACAAGACCACAAAGATAATGGCATTTGGGGGACACAATACACTCAAACCGGCACAGGAGTGTTTAGACTTCTAGGTCTGGCACTGAATGGACTTCTAGCCTGCCTGGAAAAGGGTTTCCGGTGGCCATTATTTCAACACCATGCAGAGGAGGTTGAACAAATACACTCCCTCCCCTGTGGGAGAGGATTTGCAAAAGAGCGCCATCTCCTGGGCAGACCAGGAAAGTGCAACTTTGGGGAGGCAAAATAAAAAAAAAACAGAGAATTCTTTTAATCTTTCCTCTTCCTCTTACCAGGGCCCTTTAGAACAGGACTGAACCCCATTCATGGATCTCTAGCCACATTTTGACCAGTTAAACACAGGCAATTTTTTTCCTCCCAATTTTATTAAGATACAGTCACATACTATACAATCATCCAAAGTGTACAATCAATTGTTCACAGTATCATCATGTAGTTGTGCATTCATCACCACAATCAATTTTTGACCATTTTCATTATTCCAGAAAAATAATAAGAATAAAAATAAAAATCAGAAGAAAAATAAAATTCAAAAAGAGCACCCAAAACAACCCTTCCTCCCCCCCCCCATTATTCATTCACTTTTTTTGTCCCAGTTTTTCTACTCACTTGTCCATTCACTGGATAAAGGGAGGGGGAGCCACAAGGTTTTCTTAATCCCAGGTCACACCATGTAAGCTATATAGTTAGACATTCATTTTCAAGAGTCAAGGCTACTGGGTTGCAGTTCAACAGTTTTAGGTATTTCCTTATGACTATTCTAATATGCTAAAAACTAAAAAGGGATGTCTACATAACCCATAAAAATAACCTCCGGAATGTCCTTTTGACTCCTTTTGAAATCTCTGAGCCACTGAAACTATTTTGTTTCAATTCTATTCCCCTTTTGATCAAGAAGTCTTTCTCAATCCCTCAATGCTGGGTCTAGGTTCATCCCTAGGAGTCATATCCAATGTTGTCAGGGAGATTTACACCCCTGGGTGTCATGTCACATGTAGTGGGGAGGGCAGTGAGTTCACCTGCCAAGTAGGCTTAGAGAGAGAGGCCACATCTGAGCAACAAAAGAGGTTCTCCATGGGTGACTCTCAGGCACAACTATAGGTAGCCTTATTCTCTCCTTGCAGTAACAGGCTTCATAAAGGTAAGTCCCAAGATTGAGGGCTCAGTCTACCAAATTAGTACCCAATGTTTGTGAAAATATAAGAAATTCCCCAGGTGGGTAAATTTAGTATTTCCACATTTTTCCCCAGTCCCTCAAGAGGGCATTTCAATACTTTTTGTCCTCTGCCCAAATTACTCTAAGATGTATTGGGGCTTCACACTAACCTGTACAAACAAACTATTTCCACTCCCTATTCAAGTTTCCATATAATTATGATGTTTGAATAAATTGATCATACAAGTTAAATTATATAGCATGCTACAGAAAATTAATATTTTAACATGGGCAATTTTAAAGATCTAGAATAAGTTGTATCAAGAGTCAAAAAAGGGCTATAACACAAAGCCAATCAACAATAAAATTCTAGGCAAGAGAGAGAAACTTAACATCAGCATAAGCACATCAAGATAATCAAATGCCTAGACATCAGCAAAAAATTACAAACCATAATAAGAAACAGGAAGTTGTGGCCCAGTTAAACAAACAAATTAAAACTTCGGATGGGAGATGGGATTTGAAACAACTAGTCAATGATGTTCAAACAAATCTCCTAAATCAATTCAAGGAGATGAAGGGAAATATGGATAAGAAAATAAAGGGTATTAAGAAGATATAGGTGTGATGCTTAGGTTCATGTGTCAACTTCACCAGGTGATGGTGTCCTGGTGTCTGGTCAAGCAAGTACTGGCCTAATCATTACTGTGAGGACATTTGTGTCTGGTTAATAAGACAGAAGGCTGGTTTACTAAATCATTTGTCAGTTGACTGCATCTGTGACTGATCACATTAAGGAAGGGCATGTCTTCTGCAATGACAGAATTCAATCAGCTGGATTTAATCCAATAGTTTGAAGACTTTTAAGGGAGAAGACAGAGAACTTTCATTTCTGCTTCAGCCAGCCAGCCTTTCCTGGGGAGTTCATCAAATACCTTCATTGAAGTTGCCAGCTTGCGGCCTGCCCAACAAAATTTGGACTCATGCATCCTGCCCTTTGGAATTTGGACTCATTTATCCTGCCCTATGGAACTTGGACTTGTGCATCCCCATAGTTGCATGAGACACTTTTCTAAAATCTCATATTTACAGATATCTCCTTTTGATCTGTTTCCTTTGAGAACTGTAACTAATATATGGGGTGAACATAAAGAAGAATTGAAAGCATCCAAGAAAAAATAACAAAACTTACAGTAATGGAAAATACAATAGATAAGATTAAAAATATATTAGAGGCATACAACAGCAGATTTGAATAGGCAAAAGAAAAAATCAGTGAGAAGACAGGGCATCCAAAATAGAACAACAAAAAACAGATAGAGAAGAGTAGTAAAAACTGAGCAGGACTACCCAGTCAGACACAGCCTCTCAGCTACAGGAGATAATTCAGCCCCACCTGGTCAGATGCAGCCGGGACTCCAGAAGATAATTCAGTCCTGCCCAGTCAGACAACCCCCAGGTCCAGAAGGTAAACACTTTCTGAGTATGATAAAGTCAAGAAAGAGCACCATCTGCTGGGCAGACCACAAAAGTGCAAGGGAATTGCAAGATTTCTCAAAACATCTCTGGCACTTATCCCAAGCACACCAGAGATGGTCTACAACCTCCTGAACCAGAATCCAGCCCTGTTTAAGCTGAGAAATACCAAAGATTTGATGATTAAATCAGTACTCTAAAACAAACCCAGGGCTTGCTTGCTGGCAAGAAATGGAGCACCACTGGGGGCCAGCAGACTTACTTTACTCACACACAGTGACATTGCTGTGGTGCCCAATGCCTACCCCCTAGAGGCAGGCTGCTGTGGGTGCCTGGTTTTGGTGGGAGACTGAGGGCAGAGCTAATGTGACAACTGGCCAGTGAGAGAGAAAAAGAACAGATAGAAATCAAGGCCAACCAACAAGAAAACCCTAGCCAAAAGAGAGAAAAGGACCTCAAGGGTAATTAATCAAGAAAATCAGAATCCTAGACAGCAAAAAAACACGAGTCATACTAGAAAACATGAAGATATGGAGTAGTCAAAGGAACAAACTAACATTTCAACTGAGATACAGGAGTTGAAGCAGCTACTTAAAGATGTTCAAACAAATCTAAATCAAATCATTGAGTTGAAGGAAAATGTGGCAGAAGACACGATGGACATGAAGACACAGGGTATCCATACAGAAGAACTTGAAAGGTTGAAAAAATAAATGCCAGAACTTATGGGAATGAAAGTCACAATAGCAGAAATGAAAAACACTATGGAGACATATGAGAGCAGATTTGAAGAGGCAGAAGAAAGTATCAGTGAACTAGAAGACAGGACATCTGAAATCCTACACACAATAGAACAGACAGGGAAAAGAGTGGAAAATTTTGAGCAGGGTCTCAGGAGCTGAATGACAACATGAGGCACATGAATATACATGTTATGGGTGTCCCAGAAGGAAGAGCAGGGGAAAGGGGTAGAAAGAATACTGAAGGAGATAATTACTGTAAATTTCCCAACTCTCATGAAAGTTGTAAAATTACAGCCCAAGAAGCACAGTGTACCCCAAACAGAATAGAAGCAAATAGGCCTACTCTAAGAAATTTACTAATCAGATTGGCAATTGTCAAAAGACAAAGAGAGAATTCTGAAAGCAGCAGGAGAAAAATGATCCATCACATACACAGGAAGCTTGATAAGAATAAGTGTAGATCTCTCAGCAGAAACCATGGAGGTGAGAAGGCAGTGGCATGATATGCTTAAGATAAGAGAAAAACAGCCAACCATGAATTCTATATCCAGCAAAACTGTCCTTCAAAAATGAGGCAGAACTTGGGTGTTCTTTTTTACTTTTATTTTTATTTTTTTTATGGAGAATGTTCAAAAAATAGATTGGGGTAATGAATGCACAGCTATATGATGATACTGTGAACTGTTGATTGTACACAATGGATGATTGTATGATATGTGGATATATCTCAATAAAACTGAATTAAAATAACTTTTAAACAATGAAGCAGAGTTTAAAGTATTTAAAGTATTTACAGACAGACACTGAGAGAGTTATGAACAAGAGATCTGCTCTACAAGAAATACTCAGGGGAGTGCTATAGGCAGATAGCAGTAGACAGGTAAGAGAGTGTTTCAGTTTGCTAAAACTTCTGGAAATGCAAAATACCAGAAATGGATTGGCTTTTACAATGGTGGTTTATTAGTTCACAAATTTACACTTTTTAGGCCATGAAAATGACCAAGTTAAGGCATCAAGAGGGAAAGGCTTCTTTGAGGGAATGGCTGATGGAATCTGGAACACCTCTATCAACTGGAAAGGCACATGACTGGTATCTTCTGTTCCTTTGCTCTAGGTTGCATTGTTTTAGCTTCCATTGCCAGTGGATTTCACCTTAAGCATCTGTGGGTTTTCACTTAGCTTCTCTGGGGTGAACTCTGGGCTTCAACTCTTACCTTAGCATCCTCAAATGTCTTTCTAGCTGCATCTCCAAGCATCTGGGTCTGTGTCAGCTATTAACTCTCTTAAAGACTCCAGTAAACTAATCAAGACCCACTCTGAATGGGCCATATCATACCTCCATGGAAATAATCTAATCAAAAGCTCCCACCCACAATAACTCTACCCCCATAAGAGTGGATTAAAAGAATATGGCTTTTCTGGAGTACATAATCAATTTAAACCAGCACAGAGAAGTTGTAGAAAAGTGTAGAACTGAAGAATATCAGTAAGGGTAATGTTCCAGTTTTCTAATGCTGCTGTTATGCAAAATACTGGAAATTGATTGGCTTTTATAAAGGGGATTCATTAGGTTACAAATTTACGGTTCTAAGGCCACAAAAGTGTCCAAATTAAGGCATCAACAAGAGGATATCTAAAATTCAGTGATGGAAGGCCAGTGGCATCTGGAACACCTCTGTCAGCTGGGAAGGCATGTGGCTGGGGTCTACTGGTCCTTTGCTCCCAGGTTGTGTTTCAAAATGGTTTTCTCCAAAATGTCCCTGGCCTTCTGTCCCTTAGTTTCTCTCAGCTTTCTGCTTGGTTCTCCTTTGTGCTCCTCTGTTAGCTTCTTGGTAGCAAACTCTTGGCTAGCATCTCCAAATTTCCTTCTGTCTGTATCTCCAAGTATCTCCAAGCATCAGCTTTCAATGACCATCTCCAAAATTTCTCTCTCAGCTTCTCTTGGGGTCTTTTTTCCTCTCTGCTTTCTGTATGAGCTCCCTTTTAAGGACTCCAGTGATACAATTAAGATCCATGCACAATGGGTGAGGTTCATATCTTCATGGAAATAATTTAATCAAAGGATTCCACCAAAAAGATTAGGTTAAAATATCATGGCTCTTCTGGTTTCAGATCAGCACAGTAACTAACAGGGTAAAAAGAGAAAAAAATAACATAAAATTCCAAAAGACAAAATCATTGAAGAAAGTACTGCCTTACAATAATAACATTAACTGTTAATTAAACTCCCCAATCAATAGACACAGATTGTTGGAATGGATCATTTTAAAATGTCCATTGTTATGTTGTCTACAAGAGACTCACTTTAAACCCAAGGACAAAAATAGGTTGAAAGTAAAAGGTTGGAAAAAGGTAATTCATGCAAACAATAAGAAATGAGTGGGTGTAGCTATACTAATATCAAACTGGACTTCAATGTAAAACTATTAAAAGAGACAAAGAAGAACACTATATATTAATAAATGGGACAATTCATCAAGAAAACATAATAATCATAAATATCTATGCACTGATCCAGAGTGTCACAAAATACATGAGGCAAACACTGAAGGGAGAAGGAGACACCGCTACAATAATTGTTGGAGACTTCAATACACCACTCTCATCAATAGATAGAACATTTAGACGGAGGATCAATAAGAAAACAGAGATTTTGAATAATTTAGCAAATGACTTAGACTTCACATTTACAGAATATTGCACCCCACAACAGCAGGATACACATTTTCCTCAAGTGCTCATGGATCATTGTCCAGGATAGACAACATGTTGGGTCACAAAGAAGGTCTCAATAAATTTATACAGACTGAACTTATACAAAACACTTTCCTGGATCATAATGAGCTGAAGTTGGAAATCAATAACAAGCAGAAGGCTGAAAAATTCAAAAATATATGGAGGTTAGACAACACACTTTAAAACAACCAGTGGGTAAAGGAAGAAATTACAAGAGAAATCAGTAATTATCTCAAGGCAAATGAAAATGAGAACACAATATATCAAAACTTATGGGTTGCAGAAAAGGCAGTACTGAGAGGGAATGTCTAAATTTTAAAAAATATCTATATTAAAGAAGAAGAAAGAGCAAAAATTGAGTAATTAACTGCATACCTGGAGAAATGAGGGAAAGAACAGCAAGCTAATCCCAAAGCAAACAGAAGGAAAGAAATAACAAAAATTAAAGCAGAAATAAATGAAATTGAGAACATGAAAACAATAGAGAGAATCAACAAAGCCAGAACTTGGTTCTTTGAAAAAATCAATAAAATTGATAGACTCTTAGCTAGGCTGACAAAAAAAAAAAAAAAAAGAGAGAGGATGTAAATCAATAACAGAAGAAATAGGAGGGGGTGTCATAACTACTGACCTTTAAAAATCAGAATACCTGCAAATCAGAATATTGAATGCCAAAGATAAAGAGAGAATTCTGAAAGCAACAAGAGAAAAGCAATTCATCACATACAAGGGGCACTCAATAAGACTAAGTGCTGATTTCCTATCAGAAACCAAGGAGGCAAGAAGACAGTGGTATGATATATTTAAGATACTGAAAGAGAAAATCCACAAGCTAATGAATTCTTTATTAAGAAAAACTGTTCATCAAAAATGGTGGTATACCATGCCAGTTTGCTGAATTTGTTTATTAGGTCTAGTAGCTTTGCTGTGGATTTGTTGGGATTTTGCATGTATGGGATCACATCATCTGCAGAGAGGAAGGATTTTGCTTCTTCTCCAATTTGGATGTCTTTTATTTTTTGTTCTCACCTAATTGGTTAGTCTAGAATTTCCAGAACAATGATTAATAGTGGTGAGAGTGTACATCCTTGTCTTGTTCCTGATCTTGGAGGGAAAATTTTCAGTTTTTCACCAGTGAATATGGTGTTAGCTGTAGGTTTTAATATATGCCCCTTATCATATTGAAGAGTTTTTCTTTCTATTCCTAGTTTTCTAAGTGTGTTTAGCAAAAAGAGTGCTGGATTTTGTTAAATGCCTTTTATGCATCATTTTAAATGATCATGTGTGTGTTTGTGTATGTGTGTGTGTTTTCCCCTTCTTTCAATTAATGTGGTGTATCAAATTAATCAAGCCAACCTTGCATAACTGGGACAGGTACCACTTGATCATGGTGCATAATTTTGTGTGTGTGCTGTTGGATTTGGTATGCTAGTATTTTATTACGGATTTTGCATCTATATTCACAAGGGGTATTGCTCTGCAATTTTCTTTTCTTGTGGCATCTATATAGGGCTTTGGTTTGAGGGTGATGTTGGCATCATGGAGTGAATTGGGAAGGCTTTTCTCCTCTCCAATTTTTTGGAAGAGTTTGAGCAGGATTGGTGCTAATTTGTCTTAGAATGTTTGGTAAAATTCACTACCAAAGCCATCATGTCCAGGGCTTTTTGTTGTTTGGTGTTTTTATTTGTTTGTTTTGATGACTGATTTACTTTCTTGTTATTGGTCTGTTGAGATATTCTGGTTCTTATTGAGCAGTGTTGGTAGTGTGTTTCTGGGAATATGTCCAACTCATCTAAGATATTGTTTGTTGGCATACAGTTGTCGATAGTATTCTCTTAGAATCTTTTTTTAATTTTACCAGACAGGTAGCATTCCCCCCCTTTCTTTTCTGATTTTAGTTACTTGTGAATTTGTAAGAAGCTAACAAAACCAAGCAGACCTAAGCATTTGCACTTGCATTTAAAGTCTATTTTGTCTGATACTAGCATAGCTACTGCAGTTCTTTTTCGGTTACTGTTTGCATGGAACATCTTTTTCCAACCTTTCAATTTCAGCCTATTTGTATCTTTGGGTCTAAGATGAGCCTCTTGTAGACAGCATATGGATGGCATATATATATATATATATATATATATATTCCTTCAGAGTTTAGCCCTCTGAGAAAAAGATAAGCCTGTGGGGAATATGAAGTCCAGATTCTTTCTGTATTTTCTGAGCCTATGACTTGTTCTGTATTTGGTGCTTACCTGTGACCTTAGATTTTTCCCATTTATAAGAATTTGAATATTCCCTATATTTTCTATGATATAGACTATCTTTCCCTCCTGGGTGCTCTATTATGTGGCTTAAAGAAGTAAATCCTTTGAACCAGGAAAGAAAATGAGGGTGAAGTTAAAATTTTCACAGGTAAACAAAACCGAGTGAGTTTGTTAATAAGAGACCTTCCCTACAAGAGATAATAAAGGGAGTACCACTGGGTGAAAGGAAAAGACAGGAGAGAAAGACATATAGGAAAGTGTAGAAATGAAGATTACCATTAAGGATAAGTAAAAGGGTAAAAAGAGAGAAATATATATGATATTACATATGAAAGCCAAAGGATAAACTGTTGAAATAAATGCTGCCTTTGCAGTAAAAACTGTGAATGTTAATGGATTAAACTACCCAATTGAAAGACAGAGACTGGTAGATTTTATATATATATATACCAACAGTATGCTGTCTACAAGAGGCTCACCTTAGACTCAAAGATACAAATAGGCTGAAATTGAAAGGTTGAAAAAAGATGTTCCATGCAAACAGTAACCGAAAAAGAACTGCAGTAGCTATGCTAATATCAGACAAAATAGACTTTAAATGCAAAACTTTCACAGGCTGCAAACAAGGACATTATATATTAACAAAAGGGGCAATCCATCAAGAAGAAATAACAATCATAAATACTTATTCACCTAATCAGAGTGCTCCAAAATGCATGAGGCAAACACTGGTAAAACTGAAGGGAGAGGGGGAGGAGTTAAGATGGCAGCACAGAGAGGAGTGGAATACTGTTAATCCCCCCTGGAACAATTCATAAATGACCAAAAACTAGTAAATAACCTGGAATAACTGTGGGGAGACAAACATGACTGTCCACTCATCATCCACCAATTGGAATTGGGAGGAATGCCTGAGACTGCAGCATAAAATCTTTACGTAAAAACTGCGGACCCATGCCGAGAGCCGAGAGCCCCTCCTTCACAGAAGCCTTATGGTGCTAGAGAGCAGCACTCTCCAAACAAGCTAGTGTACCCCAGCCCAGCTCCAACTAGGGTTTTAATGTTAACTGTTCAATATAGACAGCAAATCCCCAACAAGCAGACAGAGGCTTTTGGTGACAACTGACCTTGGGAGAGTCAGGGGACATATCTGTCTCAGGATGGGGCACCCAGAGGATTGGGTGCTATCTCTGGCTGACAGGTGAATCTGGAAGCTTTCTGTCCCTTTCTCTCTCTGTGGAGAAAGCCTCAGCCATTTTCAGCCTGCAGCACATTTTAGTAAAGAAAGCCACAGCCATTTTAAAATTGCAGCACTTTGACCAGCGGAGTCAGAGAAGCAAAGAACTTATTGATATGCAGCTGACTTCTCTGGAGGGGGCATAGCTTACCAAGAGGAAAGGGCAGGGCCCACCTCTACTGCCTGCCTTAGCAGAACCAGACCCCAAAGCCATGGGGAGGAGAGCCATGGGGTGCATCCCCTTACACCAGCCAGTGACAGGCTGACAGGTACACCTGCCAGGCAGAAAAACACAGGGTGTGTCAATCCTCTAAGAAGAACCATCAGGGAAACTGGATACTGAATATTTCCTCCTTCTGTGACCTGAGCCTGTTCTCATCTGGGAAAACCTGATTGAGGTGGTCTAAGAGGTCAGATGCCTAGACAACAGAAAACTACAATCTACACTAAGAAAAACAAAGTTATGGCCCAGTCAACGGAACAAATGTACACTTCAATTGAGATACAGGAATTTAAACAACTAATTCTAAATCAATTCAAAAAGTTTAGAGAAGATTTGGCAAAAGAGATAAAAGCTATAAAAAAAATCACTAAGGAGAACCTAAGAGGGTGGCTAGGTGAGATGGGACAAAAAAAAACACCTCTGTGAAAAATACTAGATAAAAGCCAGAAAGTGACTCAAAACACAAGTTCCAGTGATGCACCAGCTGGACAAGGTCCACTAAATCCACAGGGACCATGTATTTGGAGAAACCAGGAGTCTGCATTCTGAAATGAGTGAGTGAGCTAGCTGAAAGTCCAGCAACCATGCTGCGGTGTGGGAAAACTGGGTTGGCATTTGGAGAAAGACTAGTTCTTTAAAACAAACAAAAAAAAAAGCAGCTGCAGTTACGATGGTGAGAACCACACAGTGAAGCACAGTAGGAGTGGGCAGTGCCAATGTCTCAGTGTCTGGTGTGGAGGATAGCCCACTGCTGATTGCCTCAGGGCCAGGGGGCAGAGGGGAGCCAAAAGGAGAAAGAAACTATGCCCCTTGCAGCCATCTTCCCATTGAGCTGGGAATGCTCCTGCCTGTGTCTGGAGCTATAGCCCAGAGCTGTGCCAAGGATTACAGTGTGTAGGGGAGTGTTTCCTGCAGCACTGTACACATGCCACAATATTGGCCATGGACAGTGGTCTTTAGTGCACCCACAGCTAATTGTCCCAGAGCTGGGAAGGAGGAGCTGTGCAAGAAGGGGGTAATTAACATGCCCCATTCAACCATCTTTAAAGCAGGCTGGGAATGTCCTTGCATGGCCCAGCAGCCCAGGGCTTCCCTGGAGGCCAGCACACACTTGTGACATGGCACAGCCTTCCCTCAGCCAAGGTCCTGGAAGAGCATGGCTGGGAAGGGGGACCCACTCAGAAATGCCAGGCACCCTACACTAATACCAAGGTATTGTAGGTCAGTGGCAGAGACAATCTGTGGCAAGACTGAAATGAAGGCTTAGACTGTTGCAACAGCCTTAAATCTCCAGGAACACCTGGGAGGTTTGATTATTAAAGCTGCCCTGCCTCCCTAACCACCCAGACACACACCCCACATTCAGAGTGGAGAGCACCAACAACACACCCAACTTAGTGCACCAATTGGACACCACAAGAATCAGATCCCCACACACCACAAAGACAAAGTTGGGGAGAACTGACTTGAGGGGAATAGGTGATTCGCAGTTGCCATCTGCCAGCTAGTTGGAGAAAGTCTATGCCACCATGCTGTAGATCTGACAAATTAGAGACTGGTATTTTTTATATCCAGAAAGAATTCTATCAAGTAAAGCAAATGCCAATAGGCCACAAACAACAGAAAATCTTAAAGCATATGATAAAACCAGATGATATGGAGAATACAAACCCAAACACCCAAATCAAAAGATCAGAAGACACACAGTACTTGGCACACTTGATCAAAGAACTAAAGTCTAACAATGAGATCATGGCACAGGATATAAAGAACATGAAGAAGAGCATGGCACAGGATATAAAGGACATGAAGAAGACACTAGAAGAACATAAAGAAGAAATTGCAAGACTAAATAAAAAAATAGAAGATCTTATGAAATAAAAGAAGCTGTTGGCCAAATTAAAAAAAGACTCTGGATACTCATAATACAATATTAGAGGAAGTTGAACAAAGACTCAGCGTCCTCAATGACCACAGAATGGAAAATGAAAGAAAAAAGAGAATGGGGGAAAAATTGAAAAAATCAAAATGGATCTAAAGGATATGATAGGTAAAATAAAGTGTCCAAATTTAAGACATATTGGTGTCCAAGAAGGGGAAGAGAAGGGTCAAGATCTAGAAAGAGTATTCAAAGAAATTTTGGGGGAAAACTTCCCAACCTTCTGCACAATATAAATACACAAAGCATAAATGCCCAGTGAACTCCAAATAGTATAAATCCAAATAAAACCACTCTGAGACATATTCTGATCAGACTATCAAATACTGAAGAGAAGGAGCAACTTCTGAAAGCAGCAACAGAAAAGCAATTCACCACATACAACAGAAACAACATAAGACTAAGTAGTGAATACTCAGTGGCCACCATGGAGGCGAGAAGGCAGTGGCATGACATGTTTAAAATTCTGAGAGAGAAAAATTTCCAACCAAGAATACGTTATCCAGCAAAACTCTCCTTCAAATTTGAGGGAGAGCTTAAATTTTTCACGGACAAACAAATGCTGAGAGATTTTGCTAATAAAAGACCTGCCATACTTCAGATAGTAAAGGAGGCCTGCTGACAAAGAAGCAAAGAAAGGAGAGGGAGATATAGAGAAATTTAACAGACATATAGAGAACATTACATCCCAAATCACCAGGATACACATTCTTCTCTGGTGAGCACAGATCTTTCTCCAGAATAGACCACATGCTGGGACATAAAACAAGCCTCAAGAAATTAAAAAAAAAAAAACAACAAATATATTCAAAGCACATTCTCTGACCACAATGGAAAACAAATAGAAGTCAATAACCATCAGCGACTTAGAAAATTCACAGGCAACTGGAGGGCAAAAATGAGGGGGAGATGAAAACATTCCTGGATAATCAAAAGCTGAGGAACTTCATCACCAGTAGGTCAGTCCTATAAGAAATGCTAAAGGGAAATGAGCACAGACTGAAAGGAAGGTACACTAAACAATTGATTGAAACCACATGAAGAAATAAAGATTTCCAGTAAAGTCACATGGTAAATATAAATACCAATACTACTGTATTTTTTATTTGTAACTTTACTATTTAGTCCCTACAGGATCTAAAATACATAAACTGTAATGACAAATCAGTGGTTTTGGACTCAATGTAAAATATGTAATTTTTGACAAGAACTACATAAAGGTGGGAGAATGGAGGAGTAGAGGAGTATAGGAACATAGTTTATGTGTCCTATTGAAGTTAAGTTGGTACCAAATAAAAACAAGATTGTTATGGATTTAAGAGGTTAATTTTAAGCCCCACAGGAAACACAAAGAAAGTATCAGAGAATATGACCATAGAGATGAAAAGTAGAGTATGGGTTATGAGAAGTGGGAAAGGGGCAATGGGGAGTTAAGAAATGAGTGTAGGGCTTCTGTTTGGGGTGAAGGGAAATTTCTAGTAATGGATGGTGGGAAGGTGATAGCATTGCAGCATTCTAAATGTGATTAATACCACTAATGGAATGCTAGGGAGGGGTTGGAATGGGAAGATTTAGGCTGTATATATGTTTCCACAATTAAAAAAAAGAAGACAGTCTAAATAGATAATGAAAATTAAATGCCAAGGATGATTGTAGATGGGATCTGAGGATGGAGGAGAGGAGGCTCATAGGGACACAGTTGGGACATAAGAAAAGGAAAAGGAAATATTGAATGTAAGCTTTGTATCAATGTTGAGTTTCTTGAACTTCTTAGCTGTGCTTAATGGGATTGCATAAAAGAGGGTTCTTGTTCATGGGAAATGTATATGTGAATTATATTGTATATTCAAGGATGTACGCAGCTTGCTCTCATATGTTCAGAAGACAGAGAAAGAGATGAAGGATGATATATAGGGAGGGAGTGAGGGAAAGAAAGAAATGGTGGTGTGACAGGATGTTAAAGTTGGTGGATGGGGTATCAAGGAAGGGGAGTCAGGGTATGCTGGAGTTGTGTGTATGGGGTTTGTATTGTTTTTGCAACTGTTCGTGTAAGTTTGAATTTATTTCAAAATAAAATTTAAAAAATAATAAATTGGGTGATGTATACACAACTATATGATGGTACTGTGAACAGTTGTACACCATGATGACTGTATGGTATGTGAATATATCTCAATAAAACTGAATTTAAAAAAAAAGAAAAAGAAAAAAAACACTGGGCATACATAAGGCAGAAATTGAAAGTTCAAGAAAAAAACTAGCAGAATCTATAGAAATGAAAGGCACAACACAAGAGATGAAAGACACAATGGAAACGTACAACAGCAGATCCCAAGAGACAGAAGAAAACATTCAGGAATTGGAGAACAAAACACCTGAAAGCCTACATGCAAAGGAACAGATAGAGAAAAGAATGAAAAAATATGAGCAATGTCACCAGGAACTTAAGGATGAAACAAGTACAAGAATGTATGTATCATTGGTGTCCCAGAAGGAGAAGAGAAGGGAAAAGGGGCAGAAGCAATAATAGAGGAAATAACCAATAAAAATTTCCCATCTCTTATGAAAAACATAGAATTACAGATCCAAGAAGCACAGCATACTCCAAACAGAATAGATCTGAATAGGCCTATGCCAAGACACTTAATAATCAGATTATCAAATGTCAAAGACAAAGAGAGAATCCTAAAAGCAGCAAGAAAAAAAGCAATCCATCACATACAAAGGAAGCTTAATAAGACTATGTGTAGATCTCTTAGCAGAAACCATGGAGGCAAGAAGGATGTGGTGTGATATATTTAAGATACTGAAAGAGAGAAACCACCAACCAAGAATCCTATATCTTGCAAAGCTATCTTTCAAATATGAGGGAGAGCTCAAAATGTTTTCCAACAGACAATGAGAGATTTTGTGAACAAGACACCCGCCCTACAGGAAATACTATAGGGAACACTATAGAGTGATAGGAGAAGACAGGAGTGCGTGATTTGGAACACAATTTTGGGAGATGGTGGCACAGCAATGTAAGTACACTGAACAAAGATAATTATGAATATGGTTGATAGAGGAAGGTTGGGAGCATGCGAGACACTAGAAGAAAGGAAAGATAAATACTGGGACTGTGTAATTGGTGAAATCTAGAGTGTTCAACAATTGTGATAAAATGTACAAATATGTTCTTTTATGAGAGAGAACAAGCAAATGTCAACCTTGCAAGGTTAAAAATGGGGAGGCATTGGGGGAGGGATGCAATAAATGTAAACTAGAGACTGCAACTAAAAGAATCATTGTATTATGCTTCCTTTAGTGTAACAAAGGTGATATACCAAGGTGAATGCAGATAAGAGGGGAGGATATGGGAGGCATGTTACACACTTGACATTGGTGGTTGTCTGACTCTTTACTCTATTTTGATTTAAGGTTATTTTTTGTTTTGCTGCTTCGTAGCTGTCATATTTTTCTCTTGCTTTTTTCTTTTTCTTTTGTCTTTCTACCTTCTTTGACTCTCCCTCCTGCCTTGCGTTTTTCTTTTCTTTTGGCTTTCTACCTTCTTTGACTCTCCCTCCTGAATGTGGTGAACACATAAATATGTGACCATACAGAGAACCATCAATCATTTGCTTAGGGTGGAATGTATGACATGTGAACAAAACCATCTTAAAAAAATGGGTTGATGATGAAAGCTTGAGGGCAATATACTGAGTGAAATAAGCCAGACACAGAAGGACAAATATTGCAGGGTCTCACTGATAGGAACTAATTATAATATGTAAACTCATAGACATGAAATATAAGGTACCAAGATATAGGATGAGGTTAAAAATGGGGAGTGGTTGCTTATTATGAGCAGAATGTTCAACTAGGATGAACTTAAATGTTTGGAAATGAACAGAGTGTCAGTAGCAAGATGTGAAAATAACTAACAGTGCTGAATGGTGTGTGACTGAGGTGGAAAGGGGAAGCTCAGAGCCATATATGTCACCAGAAGAAAAGTTGGACGTCAAAAGATGGAAATGTATTAAACTGAATCCTATGGTGGGCAATGTCCATGATTAACTGTACAAATATTAGAAATCTCTTCCATGAACCAGAACAAATGTATGACAACACAATTAGAAGTTAATAATAGAGGAGTATATAGGGAAAAAGTATATACCTATTGCAAACTATAGACTACAGTTAGTAGTATTTCAGTGTTCTTTCATAAACAGTAACAAATGTACTACACCAATATTATGAGTCAACAATTGAGGGGGATTGGTTAGAGATATGAGAGGATTCAAATTTCATTTTTATTTTTCTTTTTTCATGTTTCACTTTATTTTTTGCCTGGAGTAATGAAAATTTCCAAAAAATTTAACAAAAATTAAGGGTGATGATGGATGCACAGCTGTATGAGGGTACCAGGGGCAACTGATTGTACACTTTGGATCTTTGGATAATTGTAAAATATGTGAACAATCTCAATAAAAATTAAAAAAAAAAAACTAAAAGGAGAAATAGACATCCCTACAATAATAGTTGGAAAATTCAAAACACTGCTTTCATCAATAGTTAGAACAACTAGACAGAGGATCAATAGGAAAATGAGAACTTGAATAATATAATAAATGAAGTAGACCTAAGTGACATATATAGAACATTGCACCCCAAACAGCAGGATATATATTCATTTAAAGTGTACATGGATCATTCTCCAGGATAGACCATATGTTGTGTCAACACATGCTTTTTTTTTTTTTTTGCTATAAGAAATAGGTTTGAACAACACACTGTTAGAGAAGCAGTGGGTCAAAGAAGAAAGTGCAAGAGAAATCCATAAATTTCTAGAGACAAAGGAAAATGAGAAGAAAACATATCAAAACTTATAGGATGCAGCAAAGGTAGTGCTGAAAGGGAAATTTTTAGCATTTAGAAGAAAGAGCTAAAATCAAAGGCATAACCACATACCTAGAGGAGCTTAAAAAAGAACAGCAAACCAATCCCAAATCAAGCAAAAGGAAAAAAAATGCAAAGATTAAAACAGAAATAAATGAAATCGAGAACAAGAAAAAAACAGAAGAGAGAATCAACAAAACCAAAAGTTGGTTCTGCAGGAAGATCAATAAAGTTGGCAAACTCTTAGCTAGAAAGACAATTAAAAAAGAGAGAAGATGCAAATAAGTAAAATCAGAAATGAAAGGGAGAACATTGCTTCTGAACCCACAGAAATAAAAAAGAACATAAGAGGACACCATGAACAACCATACACCAAGAAATTAGACAACTTAGATGAAATGAACAAATTCCTAGAAACACACAAACAACCTACACTGACACTAGAAGAAACAGAAGACCTCAACAAACCAATCACACGTAAAGAGATTGAATCAGTCATCAAATACCTCTGAACAAAGAAAATCCCAGGACCAGATGACTTCAGAGGTGAATTCCACCAATCATCCCAAGAAAAATTAGAACCAACCCTGCTCAAACTCCTTCAAAAATATAAAAGAGAGCTCATTCTCTGAAGCTATATCACCCAAATACCAAAGCCAGATAAAGACACTACAAGAAAATTACAGACCAATCTCTCTAATGAATACAGAAGGAAAAAAGCCTCAAAAAATATTTTCATGTTGAATCCAACAGCACATTGAAAGAATTATAAATAATGATCAATGAAGTTTTAACCCAGGTATGCAAGGGGTTCAACATAAGGCAATCAATGTAAGACACCATATTAACAAAACAAATAGGGTAAAATGACATGATCATCTTGATTGTCACAGAAGAAAAGGCATATGACAAAATTCAGAATACTTTCTTGACAAAAAAAAAGGCACTTTGAAAATTAAGAGTTGAAGGAAACTTCCTCAATGTGCTAAAGGGCATATATGAAAAACCAACAGCTAACATCTATCACATCAATAGATGTGAAACACCATCATGTCAGTGGTGAAAGACTGAAATCTTTCCCTCTAAGATATAGAGCAAGACAAGAATGCCCACCGTCACTGTTCTTATTCAACACTGTACTAGAAGTTCTAGCTAGAGCAATTAAGCAATAAAAAGAAATAAAAGGCATCCAATTGAAAAGGAAGTTGTAAAACTTTCACTTTTGAAGATAACATGATCCTACATTTAGAAAGCCCTGAAAAATCAACAACAAAGCTACTAGAGCTAATAAATGAATTCAGCGAAATGGCTGGAGCAAGATCAACATGCAAGAGTCATTAATATTTCTATACACTAATAATGAGGAGAAAATCAAGAAAAAAAATTCCATTTACAGTAGCAACTAGAAGAATCAAATATCCTGGAATAAATTTAACCATAAAGGACCTGTACACAGAAAACTACAAAATAATGATAAAAGAAACCAAAGACCTAAATAAATAGAAAGGCATTCCATTTTCATGGAATGGAAGTTAAATATTATTAAGATGTCAATTCTACCCAAACTTTGATTTACAGATTCAGTGCAGTCCTAATCAAAATTTCAACAACCTACTTTGCAGAAATGAAAAAGTCAACTATCAAATTTATTTGGAAGGATAAGGGGTCCTGAAGACCCAAAAACATTTTGAAAAAGAAGAAAGAAGTTGGAGGACTTATACTTCCTGACTTTAAAGCACATTACAAAGCTACGGTGCTCAAAACAGCATGGTTCTGGTATAATGATAGGTATATTGAGCAATAGAATCTAACTGAGAGTTCAGAAATAGGCCCTCACATCTATGGTCAATAGATCATAGCTGCCAAGTGCACTCATCTGGAACAGAATAGTTTCTTCAACAAATGGTGCTGGAAGAACCAGATATCCATATGCAAAAGAATGTCAGAGGACCCCTATCTAACACTTTATATAAAAATTAACTCAAAATGGATCAAAGACCTAAATATAAGAGCCATAAATACAAGGAACTTACCACTCCCAGAAGAAAATGTAGGGAAGCATCTTCAAGATCTTATGGTAGACAATGGTTTCTTAGCCTTTACACCAAAAGCAAAGGCAACAAAAGAAAAAATAGATAAATGGTACCTCCTCAAAATTAAATATTTTTGTGCTTCAAATGACTTTGTCAAGGAAGTAAAGAGGCAGGCTATTCAATGGAGAAAATATGTGGTAACCATATATCTGATAATTCTTCATTCAATGGAGAAAATATGTGGAAACCATATATCTGATAATTCTTCATTGTTAATTCATTTCAGTGACAGATGCAATCATAATTAACTGTAGTCTAAGTAATGAATCCTTCTCCAAAAAGAATGAGTAGTTTTGAATACTTTGTTATTATATATGGTGAAATTTTTCCTGAAAATTTCTCTTGTTAAAATTGGGTAAGCTAAGGAAAAAAGAAAAATATTCTACATGCACTCACTGTTTTTGATTAGTTTCTTTGCATGTTTCACCATTCCCCAAGATGATTTGGAAAAGAATACGTGACTGATGGAAACAGTGGCTAGAGATTTTATTATGTGGATCTAGCTAATAAAAATCACTTGCAACCTTGATCTAAAACAGACATGGTCAGTGTCCTAGGTGTGCTGGATACAAAGTCAAGTAGATAAACACTGGGATGTTTCTGAATAAAAGAACAGCTTAAGTGAAGGAAGGTTAAAAAGGACAGAAGATCAACAATATCTGTACTTACAGTGGACATTTCTGATATCTGTGTTCCTAATCTAGTGTTTCCAGAACTCCAGAGTCTCCAAAGTTGACAGTGGAGAGATTGAAGAATTGAAGGATTTTTAAAAGGCCTAATGAAATTGCACAGGAGTGTTCTGTTATGTCTTTAGGTTATGAATCAGTTCATCTCTTGACATTCAAAAATTATTATTCAAAGCTGTATATTTAAATGGGAATCAGATTGTATTTATTTCAAATATAGAATTAACTAGGGATAAACTAAACTTAAGATGCCCTTGTGGTGGAGAAAACTGGGGAACCTACACATGAATGTACTTAGGAAATATCCCTGAACCTGTTAAATTATTACTTTACATTGTACTCAAAACTATTGATTTTTATGATATGACAGGCATTACACACGTTGTCTCATTTATTTCCACATACTCTATTATCCCTGTTTACAGGTGAAAAAAAACAGAAGTCAACAGAGTTTCAAGTTGACATCCTTAAGAAATTGCAGAACTAGAATTCAAACCCAAACCCCACCCCAAAATATTACCCAAAATTTTACACTTCAGGTTAATGAATTCAGCAATGTTAGAAAGTTAACAAAAATTCATAGAGAATTTGGGTAAGTAGAATAACAGAACAGGAGGAAGAGCCCTGATTGGAGGGTATGGAAGTGAAGTTCCCACAAAAATAGATAAAGAAGGAAATACTGGGACCATAAATATTCCTCCAAATAGGTCCTGTTGGAAGAATCATATGGCCATTGAAATAGCATAGAATCTCCTAGTCTCTCTAGGTCCTACCCTCCACACATGACCCAGACCCCATAAGAACACAGTGCCACAGATATGTTTGCTTATAAAAAAGAATTTCCAGATGGTCCTACTGCACCACGAGATCTGCTCCTTTGGCCATGACAGTGACTGTCACTAACAGCAAAACAATTTCCCAAAACTGAGGATTCTCTAAAACGCCTCTTAAGGGTAGAAGTGAAAGGAGAAAAGGCAATTAGAGGGAGAAAGTCTCTGACTAATTGCTTTCTGGTGTCATGGTTGTCATGGAGTTTTTGTCCCTGCAGATTTCATGCCACATTTTGTCTTGCCCTGTCCCTGCTGGATTCTTTCCCATTGTCCTTGGTCCTGCCATCATCTCACAACCGTAGGCTTTTCTTTGTCTGCCTTGAAGTCATTTGAGTTGGAAAGTACCTACAGATCACCTAGTCCAATACCTTGAATTTTCAGGTGAGGAATTTGAAGCCATATAAGCCAAGGGTTGTGCCCAAGATGATACTGCTAGGTGGTAATATAGCTTAAAAGAATAAATCCTATACACACACACACTATTCATAAGTGAGGAAATGGAGGTACAGAGGAATACAGAAAGAATAACTCATGACAGAGGCATAACAATGCAATTTTGATTATGGGCTTTGGAATCAGCCAATCGGGGTTGAATTCTGACTCTACCACTTGTTGGTTGTATAACCATGAGCAATGTAATTTCTCCAAATTTGAGTTCTGTCACCTATAAAAATTGGTCTAATAGTAGTACTTACTTCACTGAGTAGCTCTTCATAGAATTAAATTGGATAATGTTTTAGAGGGCTTATCAGAATGAGTAGTGTATGTGTGGTATGTCCTCCATTAATAGTAGGTATAATTCCTGTCATCTTGTTTTAATTTCTTTGCAACATCTTATGCTGTATTTCTAACCTTAATTTAAAAATATCTCCTGAGGGAGGAAGATGGTGATTAGGAGAGACAGGGAAAAAAAAATCTCCGTGAAAAATACTAGATAAAAGACAGGAAATGCCTCAGAATACCAGTTCCATTGACACCAGCTCCACAAGGTCTACTAAATCCACAGGGACCATCCACTTGGTGAAACCAGGAGTCTGCATTCTGAAACAAGTGAATGAGACTGCTGGAGAACCAGCATCCATGCCATGGTCAGGAGAAACTTGGGGTGGCATTTGGAGATGGATTAGTTTAAAAACCCAAAGCAGCTGCAAATCTACCAGCAAGAGCCACACAACCCAGCACAGTGGGAAGTGCATCCCACAACCCATGCACATGCCTCAGTGTCTGTCATGGATGACAGCCTTTTGCACACTTGCACATAATTGTCCCAGAACTAGGAAGGTAGGGGTCCATGAAAAGGAGAAAATTACCATGCCCCATACAGCCATCTTCTCAGTGGGCTGGGAATGCCCCTGCAGGTGCTATGGCCCAGATATATCCTTAGGGACTGTGCTCACCTGTGATATAGCACATTCTTCCTTCAGCAGAGCCCTAGGAGGGCACAGCTTGGAAGAGGAACACATACAGAAGTCCCAGGGACCATACACCAATACCAGGGACTTGTGGGTCCATGGCAGAGACAAACTGATGAGACTGAACCAAAGGTTTGGACTCTTGCAACAGCTTTAAGTCTCCAGGAACACCTGGGATATTTGATTATTAATACTGCCCTCCCTTCCTAACCACTCAGACAAACCCCCCATATTCAGGGTGGGCAGCACCAACTACACAAGGAAATTTGGTGCACTAATTGGAACCCCACAAGATTTAGACCCCCCACTCACCACAAAGACATTGTTGAGGAGAAATTGCTTGAGGGAATAGGTAGCTCGCAGATGTAACCTGCTGGTTAGTCAGAGAAAGTGGACTCCACAAAGCTATAGCTCTGACAAATTAGAGATAATTGTTCAAATAAGTCTACATAGCCTAAAGGAACCCTATCAAGATAAGCAAATGCCAAGAGGCCAAAAACAAGTGAAAATTTTAAAACATAAGAAGAAACCAGAAGATATGGAGAACCCAAACCCAAACACCCCAATAAAAAGATCATAGGAGACACATTACTTGGAACAATTAATCAAAGAACTAATGACAAACAAGCTTATGGCACAGGATATAAATGATGTGAAGTAGCACCTATAAGAGCATAAAGCGGAATTTGCAAGAGTAAATAAACAGAAGATCTTATGGAAATTTAAAAAAAACTGTTGATCAAATTAAAAAGATTCTGGATACTCACAGTACTAGATTAGAGGAAGCTGAGCAGTGAATCAGCAAGCTCAAAGAGGAAAGAATAGAAAGTAAAAGAACAAAAGAAAGAATGGGGAAATAATTGAAAAAGTCAAAATGGATCCCAGGGATATGAGGGACAACATAAAGCATGCAAACATAAGAATCATTGGTGTTCCATAAAGGGAAGAGAAGGGTAAAGGTCTAGGAAGCATACACAAAGAAATTGTTGGAGAAAACTTCCCAAACCTTCTAAACAACATAAATACACAAATCACAGATGCCCAACAAAGTCCAAAAAGAATATATCCAAATAAACCCACTCTGAGACATATTCTGATCACACTTTCAAATGCTGAAGACAGGGAGCAAGTTCTGAAAGCAGCAAGAGAGAAACATTTCACCACTTACAAGGGAAATAGCATAAGACTAGGGAGTGACTACTCAGTGGCCACCATGGAAGCAGGAAAGCAGTGGCATGCCATATTTAAAATTCTGAAAGACAAAAAATGCCAACCAAGAATTCATTATCCAGCAAAGTTCTCCTTCAAATTTGAGGGAGAGCTTAAATTTTTCACAGACAAACAAATGTTGAGAGAATTTGCTAACAAGAGACCTGCCCTACTTAAAATACTAAAGGGAACCCTACCAACAGAGAAACAAAGAGAGGAGTGACAGGTATGCAGAAAAGTTCAGAACTAAAGAGATTCAGTATGGGTACATTCAAGGACATTGAGAGAGGGGAAAAATATATCTGACAAACAGAAACCAAAGAATATGGTGGCTGATTCAAGAAATGACTTCATGGTAATAACATTGAATGTAAATGGATTAAACACCCCTATTAAAAGATATAGATTGGCAGAATGGTTAAAAATTATGAACCATCATTATGTTGTATACAAGAAACTCATCTTAGACTCAGGGACACAAAGAAACTGAAAGTGAAAGGATGGAAAAAATATTTCATGCAAGCTACAGCCAAAAGAAAGCAGGAGGTGCAATATTAATCTCAGATAGAATAGATTTTAAATGCAAGGATATTATGAGAGATGAAGAAGGCCACTACATACTAATAAAAGGGACAATTCAACAAAAAGAAATAATAATCATAAATATTTATGCACCCAATCAAGGTGCCCCAAAATACATAAGACAAACATTGGCAAAACTAAAGGAAGCAATAGATGTTTCAACAATAATTGTGGGAGACTTCAATACATCACTCTCTCCTATGGGTAGATCAACCAGACAGAAGACCAATAAGAGATTGAAAACCTAAACAATCTGATAAATGAATCTAAATTAACAGACATATCTAGAACATTACATCCCAAATCACCAGGACACACATTCTTCTCTACTGATCATGGAACTTTCCCCAGAATAGATCATATGCTGGGCCATAAAACAAGCCTCAATACATTTTAAAAAATTGAAATTATTCAAAGCATGTTCTCTGACCACAATGGAATACAATTAGAAGTCAATAACCATCAGAAACTTTGAAAATTCAAAAATACCTGGAGTTTAAACAGCACACTCCTAAAAAGTCAGTGGGTTAAAGAAGAAATAGCAAGAGAAATTCCTAAATATATAGAGACAAATGAAAATGAGAACACAGCATATCAAAACCTGTGGAATGCAGCAAAAGCAGTACTGAGGGGAAAAGTTATAGCTCTAAATGCATTCCTTAAAAAAGGAAGAAAGAGCTAAAATCAAAGAACTAATAGAGCAACTGAAGAAACTAGAAAATGAACAGCAAACTAATTCTAAACCAAGTAGAAGAAAGGAAATAACAAGGATTAAAGCAGACATAAGTGACATAGAGAACAACAACAAAAAAACAATAAAGAGAATAAATAATACCAAAAGTTGGTTCTTTGAGAAGATCAACAAGATTGACAAGCCCCTAGCTAGACTGACAAAATTAAAAAGAGAGAAGACCCAAATAGACAAAATAATGAATGAGACAGGCAACATTACTGTGGATCCTGAAGAAATTAAAAATATATATAAGAGGATAATATGAACAACTGTATGCCAAAAAAATAGATAATGTAGAGGAAATGGACAATTTCCTGGAAACACATGAACAACACAGACTGACTATACAAGAAATAGAAGACTTCAACCAACCAATCACAAATAAACAGATCCAATCAGTCATCAAAAAGCTTCCCACAAATAAATGCCCAGGGCCAGATGGCTTCACAAGGGAATTCTACCAAAGTTTCCAAAAAGAACTGACACCAATCTTACTTAAACTCTTTCAAAACATTGAAGAAAATGGAACATTACCTAACACATTTTATTAAGCTAACATCACTCTAATACCAAAGCTGGGTAAAGATGCTACAAGAAAGGAAAACTACAGGCCAATCTCTGTAATGAATACAGATGCAAAATTCTCAACAAAATACCTGCAAACTGAATCCAAAGACCCAATTAAAAATTCATACACCATTAACAAGTGAGGTTCATTCTAGGCATGCAAGATGGTTCAGCATAAGAAAATCAATCAATGTATTACAACACATTAACAAATCAAAAGGAATAATCAAATGATCATCTCAATAGATGCTGAAAAAAAGCATTCAACAAATCCAACATCCTATCTTGATAAAAACACTTTAAAAGGTAGGAATTGAAGGAAACTTCCTCAATATGATAATGAGCACATATGAAAAGCCCACAGCCAGCATAGTACTCAATGGCAAGAGACTGAATCCCTTCCCTCTAAGATCAGGAATGAGATAAGGATGCCCAATTCACCGCTGTTATTCAACATTGTGCTAGAAGTGCTAGTCAGGGTAATCTGGCAAAACAAAGAAATAAAAGGCATCCAAATTGGAAAGGAAGAAGTAAAACTGTCATTATTTGCAGATGATATGATCTTATATCTGGAATACCCTGAGAAATCAATGACACAGCTACTAGAGCTAATAAACAAATTTAGCAAAGTAGCAGGATACAAGATTACTGCATGTAAGTAATGTTCCTATATGCTAGAAATGACCAAACTGAAGAGGCACTCAAGAAAAAGATACCATTTTCAATGGCAACTAAAAAAAATTCAAGTACTTAGGAATAATCTTATCCCAAGATGTAAAAAACCTATACAAAGAAAACTACATGACTCTACTAAAAGAAATAGAAAGGAACCTAAAAAGATAAAATATTCTATGTTCATGGATAAGAAGCTAAGTGTAATTAAGATGTCCTTTCTACCCAACCTCATCTACAGATTCAATTCAATCCCTATCAAAATTCCAACAACCTACCTCACAGACATGGAAAAGCTAGTTATCAAATTTATTTGGAAAGGCAAGATGCCTCAAATTCCTAAAAACATTCTAAAAAAGAAAAATGAACCAGGACGACTTACACTCCCTGACTTTGAAGCTTATTATAAAGCCACAGTAGTCAAAACAGCATGGTACTGGCACAAAGACATATTGATCAATGGAATCAAATTGAGAATTCGAAGATAGACCCCCAGATCTACAGTCACCTGATCTTTGATAAGGCCCCCAAAGCCACTCAACTGGGACATAACAGTCATTTCAACAAATGGGGCTGGGAAAAGTTGGATATTCATGTCCAAAAGAATGAAAGAGGATCCCTAACTCACACCCCACAAAAAAATTAACTCAAAATGGGTTAAAGACCTCAACAAAAGAGACAGTACCATAAAACTCCTAAAAGATAATGTAGGAAAACAGCTTCAAGACTTTGTATTAGGCAGTCACTTCCTAGACCTTACACTGAAAGCACAAGCAACAAAATAAAAAATAGATAAATAGGAACTCCTCATATTTAGAATTTTATGTACCTCAAAGGAACTTTGTCAAAAAGGTGAAGAGGCAGCCAACTCAATGGGAAAAAATCTGGAAACCATGTTTCTGACAAAAGACTGATATCTTGCATATATAAAGAAATCCTACAACTCAACAACAATAGTACAGACAGCCCAATTATAAAATGGGCAAAACATATGAAAAGACAGCTCTCTGAAGAGGAAATACAAATGGCCAAAAAACACATGAAAAACTGTTCAGAGTCACTAGCTATTAGGGAGAAGCAAATTAAGACCACAATGATATACTATCTCACACTAATTAGAATGGCTGCCATTAAACAACTACAAATGCTGGAGAGGATGTGGAGAAATTGGAACTCTTATTCATTTTTGGTGGGACTGTATAATGGTTCAGCCACTCTGGAAGACAGTTTGGCAGTTCCTTAGAAAACTAGATATAGAGTTGCCCTTTGATCCATCAATCGCACTTCTCGGTATACACCTGGAAGATCTGAAAGCAGTGATTATGAACAGATATCTGCAGGCCAATGTTTATAGCAGCAATATTCACAAGTTCTAAGAGATGGAAACAACCCAAATGTTCTTCAACAGATGAGTGGATAAATAAAATGTATATACACACATGATGGAATACTGCACTGCAGTAAGAAGGAACAATGTCGTGAAACATATGACAACATGGATGAACCTTGAAGACATAATGCTGAGTGAAATGTCAGGCATAAAAAGAGAAATACTATCTGTTGTCACTAATGTGAACACTGAAAAATGTAAAATAAATGGTTTATAATGTAGAATGTAGGGGATCTAGAAATAGATAGCAATTAGTGAAGTGGGAACAATAATGTAATAAGAACAGATCAGTTGTCATGGGTAAATATAATGTTCTGGGAATGCTCAGGAATGACTATGGTTTGTTAATTTCTGGTGGGTATGGGAAGAATAAGTTCACAGAAATGTAGTTATCTTAGGTTACCTGTTTTTCTTATTCCTTTCCTGCATTGTACTCTATATTTTCTTGAGGTAAATTAGGAACACATTGTAAGTAATGTAGTTATTTTAGGTTATTTGTTTTTTTCTTATACTTTTGTTTTGGTTTTGTTTGAAATGTTTGTTTACTGTCTGTTGCTTTTTTTTGATAAAGTTAATTTAAAAAAAAGAAAAATAAATATGTAGAGGCCCCCTGAAGCACTAGGGGAAATTGCAGAGGTGTTGGGCTTCCACACCTGGATGTTTGCTGATGTGCTCACAAACATTGAGGACTGGTGGGTTGATGTGCCAAACTCTCTATCATGGAACTTGCCTTAAGAAGCCTGTTATTGCAAAGGAGAGGCTAGGCCTGCTTATAATTGTGCCTAAGAGACAACCCCATGCCACCCAAATGCCTCTTTGTTGCTCAGATGTGGCTCTTTCTCTCTAGCTAAGCCAACTTGGCAAATGAAATCACTGCCCTCCCCCCTATGTGGGATCTGACACTTACGGGAGTGAATCTCCCTGGCAACACAGAATATGACTCCCAGGGAGGAATCTAGACCCAGCATCGTGGGATGGAAACCACCTTCTTGACCAAAAGTGAGATGTGAAATGAAATGAAATAAATTTCCAGTGGCTGAGAGAATCCAAATGGAGATGAGAGGTCACTCTCATGGGAATTCCTATGACTATATAGATAACTCTTTTTAGGTTTTAATGAATTGGAATAGCTACTAGTAAATACATGAAACTAGCAAAGTACAACCCAGTCACCTTGAATCTTGAAGACAATTGTATAACAAGGTAGCTTACAAGGGCTGGCAATGTGACTGTGAAAGCCTTGTGAATCACACTCCCATTTATCCAGTGTATGGATGGATGAGTAGAAAACTAGGGGAAAGGAACTAAAGGAAAAATAGGGTGGGAGGTGGGACAATTTAGGTGTTCTTTTTTTACTCTTATTTTTTAATTCTTATTTTCACTTTTTCTGGTGCAAGGAAAATGCTAAACAAATAAATTGGGGTGATGAATGAACAAATATATGATGGTAAAGCGATCAGTTGACAACTATATTATGGTAATGTGATCAATTGATTGTATACTTTGGATGATTATATAGTGTGTGAATAAATTTTAATCAAAAAATGCTAATTGCAATACAATATTTTATATATATATATATATACATATACATATATCCTAAAGACCATTCCCAACATTATTTTGGGGGAAAGAGCTCACCTATTGTGCTATTTTCTCAAAATGCAGTGATGTTTTATACAAGGTCCTGTGTTTGGTCCAACTACTGCTAATAGTTTAGGATTTATATATTTCCCCTCGTAAGGACTGTGATGATTTAATCCTTAAACTGAACACCTTCTTAAGACAGGCTTGATAAAAAAGCAAGAGTATGAAATTTAGGCACAGTAATAACCCAAGGGAGAAAATATTTTTGGCCAATAAGGATAATTTATGTTCCACAAATCACATTTTGTGAGCTTCAAGATACATGATTGCCTACAGTGCAAAGAGCATGAGAGACCTAAATATGCCCCAACATTGCATAAAGGAGATGATTTCTCACATCCCAACATCACATAGGAAGCAAAAAAGGAAATGTATATGATGAACATATGTGAAGTACAAAGTCTACATAATAATGTAATATTATATGAGACTTGGCCCGTAAACTCCGGTGTGCAAGAAATGTCTCCTTTTTGAGTCCTCTTCATTGGTCTCAGTCTCTACGGTACTGTGGTTGCTTTGCTGCTTCCTTCTGAAACTTAAGGACCTGGAATTTATAGAAGGCTCAGAGTTCTGTCAGCTGAGTCCTTCTCCCCTAAACAACCATGACAGTCTTCATTTCTGAGGTTCTGCAGAGCCTTTGGGGTGCTAGCAAGTAACATGCTCCAGGCCCATCAACACCCAGAAATTGCTGACCTTTGACTTTTTCTGTCCTCCAAGAATTTCCCTAAATCTGTTCCTGAGGATGTCCCTTTCCTTCTCCTCTTCCTCTCTTCCATCTCTTTTTAAGGATTCCTTTCTTTCACAAGTTCTATGGGTAAAGTTGAGGGAACAAGCTTCTTTAGGAGCAAACCCAGCCAAAGTTTCTCTCTCTCTCTCTCTCTCTCTCACACACACACACACAACTGAAGTGTTCCTTTTTAAATTATTTTTTTTTATTTTTCATATATTTTATGCATTATTTTATTGGAATAAAAGAAATGTTTAACAATTTAAATGAATAAAAAAAAGAAAGAAACTCAGTGAAGGAAAGAACAGGCTGTATAGAGTCCTGGATTCTTATCACTTCTCTACATATAATATCTAGTAGCTCCTGTCTTCTAAAAGCATTAGAAGTTGTGTGCTTTATCTACCTTGGTTCTAATCAAGGAAACTATCTTTTTAAACTGTATTCTGTATAGGTGTCATTGCCTCAGACAGATTCCTTCTTGATGGCAGCTAAGCATGATCACACTAGAAATCAAGGAAGCTGGGTTTTCACTTCTTTCTGCCTATTTGAGTGACCTGCAAAAGGCCACCTACACATTCTTACCTTCATCTTCCTTGAAAGGATCATAATATCTACTTAAATATTATTCTTACTGAGGTAAACCCATTGCCCTCTTTATTTCCCTCTTGAGGGCCTCTTTTATCTCCTTGTTCCACAAACTATAGATAAGAGGGTTTAACATGGGGATAATAATGACATAGAACACTGAAATCACCTTTTCCTGCTCCAGGGAGTGGTTAGAGCTGGGACGCATGTACACAGAGAACCCAGTGACATAGTAGAGTGTCACAGATGTCAGGTGGGAGGCACAAGTACTGAAGGCCTTGGACCTGCCCTTGACTGAGGCCATTTTCAGGACAGAAGCTGTAATGAAACCATAGGACAAAAGTATAACAAAGAAAGAACCAAACCCAACAAATACAGCTGACAGAAGAAGAACTATTTGACTGAAGAAGGGATTAGAGCAAGAGAAGGAAATAATCTGAAGTACATCACAGAAGAAATTTTCAATGATATTTGGCCCACAGTAGTAGAGATGAAAGCAAGAGACTGTTAGAACTAAGCTCCAAAAGAAACCACTCATAGAGGCCCCAGAGGCCATCTTCCCACAGAATCCAGGGGCCATGATGGCTGAGTACAGCAGAGGGTTACCAATAGCAACGTATTGGTCATAGGCCATGGTGGCCAAGAGGCAGCACTCAGCCAGCCCCATCCAAGCCCCAACAAAATACTGAATAGCACAGGCAAGAAAGGAAATCTCTTTTTTGCTTTTTAAGAGGTCTGAAACCATCCTTGGAATAATGGAAGAAGAATAGGAGATATCTGTAAATGATAAGGAGCTGATAAAGAAGTACATGGGTGTGTGCAGATGGGAGTCCATCTTGATTAGTAGAATGAGACCCAGGTTCCAGGTCAAGGTCAAGATGTAAATCCCTAGAAAGATTGGAAAGAAGACGAGTTGCAACTGTCCTTCATCTGAGAGT